>NW_006399796.1:13926857-13929713 GCF_000299155.1 Elephantulus edwardii | reverse complement strand
TCTCTGTAAATGTTTATGAAAATTAATAAAATATGCTTATAGAAAAAAAATTGTGTGACCCTATGATTAAACAACCCCCTACCTCCACCTTCTCCCTCTGCACCCATCCTCATGCCTCTGCTCTCCTCTCCCCTACTTGGATCCTCGTACTTGTTCTACAATAACGGTCTTATACAGTATTTGTTTTTATGAGACTGAGTTAGTTTACTTAGTGTAATGCTCTCCTGTCCCTCCTAAGTTAGGTAGTAATTTACAGAATCATTGCTCCTGCATACTGCATAGTATTCCATTGTATGAATGCACTGTGATTTCTCAATCTGTTCCATTACAGTTGAGTATTTGGGCTGTTTCCATGTTCTTGTGATGGTGACTAATGCTGTTATGAATATTGGTGTGCAAATCTCTGTGCCTTATTTTTTCAGGGTATATTCTTCTTGAATTATTTGCTTTTCATACAGTAAACTAAACTCTCTGTTGTTGTGACATTTCCAAATTAGAACCATCCCTCCTTTTTTCCAAGGCTGTAAATCATAATGGGAAGAGACTTCTCATATTTCTTCTACAGAGTCAGTAGTTATTTCAACTACCAGAGGAGCAATGTGACATGCTACAGAATGCGACCAGAACTCCTATTTACTATATAGGCTTGACTATTGGTTTGGCTGAAAGTTGGCCCTCAGATGCGGATTCGTTTCCAGGCCTCAAGGATGTCTAAAGCCATGATGTCAACGGTTTCACTAGTCTTTTCAGACCAGTACGTTTGGTCTTTTTTACGATTTTGAATTTAGTTCTACATTTTTATTTTCTCCAACTCTTTTCACACCTTCTGTAGTGATTATGGTCAGAGTGGTTGGTAGTGGGTAGATAAGAAGTAACTCGTTCTGTGGGTCTCAGGATAGAGGAGGCTACAGTTTTCCCACTTATGTTAGAGAATGTTCGTTTAACCAGAGTTCTTCTTAAAGGCAAAAATAACAAAGCTTCATCCGACATACTTTGGGCATACTGTTAGGGAGGACGATTTCTTGGAAAGGGACATCATGCTGCAAAAGATTGAGGGTCAGAAATTGAGAGGAAAACCTCCAATGTAGATTACAGTGACATCACTGCCATAATTTATCCCATTGTAGTGACTGCAGCAATGGATTCAAGTAAGTCAGAGCTGATGGTGATGGCACAAGATAGGACAGGGTTCAGGTATGTTGTTCACAGAGCAGCTGTGAGTCATGCTCAGCTTAAGGTCTCATAAAAACATCACCACCAAATGAAAACTTTGACAACTACATTGGTGCACGACAACTAGAGACTTAGAAGCTTGAGAGCAGCCGTCTAAAGGACAATCATTTGCTCTTCCTATCTAGAACCACAAAAGATAAAGAGAAAAAGCAAAGGCATATGGAACCAGTTGAACTGTAGTACTAAAAGGCTTCCCAGCACTTAACTTATATGACCTCCAAGTCCAGAAAAGCTTGGTGATTCCTGACTACTACTGCTGACCTCTCAGGAAGGGATCATAATAATTTAAAGGCTTAGATACAGTGGGAGATACATGTAGAGCAAAACTAAAGACCATTGTGAGGGATTTATTGCTCTGATGGAAATTGGTGGAACCCTTGGGACTAGGGTCTTTGTTGCTATTGTTATGTGTTGTTGAGCGGGATATAGATGCTCTGAACCTTGATCTATTGTGAGCCAACTTCCCCATCTCCAACACACCTGACCCCATTGCCATAGTCCCTGTCTCAATCTATGTTAACCAAAGTTTTCATCTCTTGTGCTGACATTTTACTCTTCCAAGCATGATGTCCTTCCCCAAGGTCTGGCCCTTCTTGACAACATGTCCAAAGTTTGTGAAATAGAGTTTCAAAGCCTTTGCCTCAAAGGAGCAACCTGGTTTCACTCTATCCGAGCGAGACAGATATGTTTGCTCTTTTGACAGTCCGTTGTATATATGCTCAATATGCTTCTCCAGTACCACAATCAAGAGGCATTGATTATTCTTTTATATTTTGTCATTGCCAATCTCTCAGATGCATTGCAAGCAATTGAGAGTACCATAGCTTGGCTTAGGCACATTTTGGCTTTGTTGATGTCATGTGCCAACGAGTCGCTTACGACTCATAGCGACCCTCTCTGTACAACAGCCCTAAACTCTGCTCTATCCTGTGCCAATTCCACTGCCTCTGACACAACCATCCCAAATACCACAGTCAATGAATCAATCCACCTCATCGAGGGTCTTCTCCTGTGCTGTTCCTCCACCCTACAACATGATGTCCCTCTCCAAGGACCTGTCCCTCCTTACAACATGTCCTAAGTAGGTCAGATGAAGCCCCAGAATCCTTGATCCCAAGGAGAAGCCTGGTTTAACCCTCTCTAGGGTGAATCTGTTTTCTTGGCAGTTCATGGTACATTCAATACTCTTCTCCAGCACCACAGCTCAAAGGCATCAATTCTCCTATTCTCCTTAATCATTGTCCAACTCTCTGATGCATAAAAGTGTTGGCATAGCTCATAGCACCTTAGTCTCCAGAATGACACCATTGCTTTTTAGTACATTGGAGACATCCCTAACAGCAGACTTTCCCATCACAATACGTCTTTTAATTTCCTGGCTACTGGTGCCAAGAGTATTGACTGTGGAGCCAAGCAGACTAAAGTTGGTGAAGATATTGATATCTTCACCATCCATCCTGATACTACCAATTGGTCTAGTGGTGAGAATCTTTGTCTTCTTGACACTGAACCTCAGTCCATAGTGAAGGCTGCAGTCCTTGACCCTCTGCAGCAAGTGCATGAGGTCCTCCTCAGTTTCAGCAAGCAGGGTTGTGTCATCTGCATAACGCAGATTGTTAATAG
>NW_006399796.1:13922864-13926372 GCF_000299155.1 Elephantulus edwardii | reverse complement strand
TCTCCAGATTTCTTGGCACAACTTGGTGAGCACATTCAGGGCAGCATCTGTAAGCTGAAATATGTCAATTGGTATACTGTCTCTTCCTTGGGCCTTATTTTTTGCTATTTTCTTCAAAGCAACCTGAACTTCTTCCTTCATCACCATAGGCTCTTGCTCATATGTTATTTCATGAAATTTTTCTGTGTTTGCCAATTCCTTTTGATGCAGTGACTCAGTACATTCTTTCCATCTTCTTTTAATACATGGACCATTTAATATTCTTCCAAAAGCATCCTTGATTATAGCAACTTGAGATTTGAATTTGTTCCTCAGTTCCTTGAGCTTAAGAAATGCTGAGCGGCACTTCACCGAAGATGACATTCAGATGGCTAACAAGCACATGAAGAAATGTTCAAAATCCCAAGCTCTAAGATGCAAATCAAAACAACTATGAGATATCATCTCACCCCAGTCAAAATAGCAAAATTTAACAGAACAGCAAGCAACAAATGCTTGCGAAGTTGTGGAGAAACTGGAACCCTGATTCACTGTTGGTGGGAGTGTAAAATGGTGCAACCACTGTGGAAGGCGGTATGGTGCTTTCTGAAAAAGTTGCAAATAGAGATACCATTTGACCCAGCAATTCCACTACTGGGAATATACCCCAAAGAGACCATAACTGCCATTCAAGCAGATATATGCACACCCATGTTTATTACAGCTTTGTTCACAATAGCAAGGAGTTGGAAACAACCTAAGTGCCCATTGACAAACAAATGGATAGAGAAACTCTGGTATATTCACAAAATGGAACACTACACTGCATTGAAAAACAAGGAACTCATGCAATATTATTCAAAATGGGTGACCCTGGAGGACATTATGCTGAGTGAAATATCTCAGTCAAGAAGGACAAATACTGCATGGTGCCACTGTTGTAAAACTGGACTGACAGAGGGGTTGTGAGGAGACTGAGAAAGATGGGTTCAATAATGTATACTGAGTTGAAACAGATGAGGGAGAAACTGTTTAAAAGGGATATGTGACTAGCTATTTTTGTCATGACAGGAGTTCAGAGCGAAGGCTGCATAGTGGAGTGGACCTGCAGAGAGGGATTGTAAAACAATGAAATAATTTTTCTTATACTTTTCCAAGAGGGTAGTGTACTAGGGGTGAGGACTGGGAGGGGAAAAATGTAACAATAAATGAATGGAAAGCCAAAGTCTCTGTAAATATTAATAATAAAAAAGAAAAAAATTGCCTGTAGTGTTATTAAGTATTGCAACTTAGGGCTTGAATTGTTCTTCAGTTCCTTGAGCTTGAGAAATGTTGAGTGAGTTCTTCTTTTTTGATTTTCTGACTCCAGCTCTTTTGTGTGTTTCCTTAGAGTACTTTGTCTTCACATACTGCTCTAAGGAATCTTCTGCTTAACATTTTAAACAAATATCTTTCTGATGTCTTCTCTTTGTTTTGGGTTCTTGGTGTTCTAGAGCAATATTAAGAGTTCCTTCTGGCATCTAGTTTGGTTTTTTTATTCCACTTCTGTGTTTATAATGAGGTTTTGATTTTTTCATGAGTGATATCTTTGATATTGCCCCACAGCTCTTCTGGTCTTCATTAATTAGTGATCAAAGACTCAAACCTATTATTGAAGTGGTCTTTAAATTTAGGTGGGATAGACTCAAGGACATATTTTGGTTATTATGAATTCATTTTCATTTTCTCTAGCTTCAGTTTTATCTTACACATGGATTGTTGATGGTCTATTCCATGGTAGGCACCTGGCAGTTCCATTTTCACAGCGAATATTGAACTCCACCAGCAATTTTTTTCTACAGATGTAATCATTCTGATTCTTTGGTAGTCCATCAGGTGAGGCCCATGTGTTCAGTCATCATTTTTCTTTAACAAATAAAAGTGATTTTCAATGAATAAATCATCGTACAAAATCCTGTAATTCTATCTCCAATTTCATTTCTGTCACCAAACTCATCGTTTCTGACTATTCTTCCTTGTTCCTCACTTTTGCCTTTCAGTTATCAGTTATTATTATTGAATCTTGATTGCATGTTCGTAACCCCAAATTGCCTTGTAAAGTTGTTGCACAGCATTTATATTTTTAATATTTAATCTGCTTATACATAGGCCAAGGTTGTTGCTAATCTTTCTTGATCCCCTGTGAGATTGTACCTGAACTTTGAAATTATAATTATGCAGTGTTTAAGAAGGACCATCCAGATCAATGCAAAGAATTTCTGTATGTGTGTGTGAGGATTTCCTTTGTGATTATCATTGTATTTTTTTCATCACATTACAAATGCTTTTCCATGTCCTTTGTGATTTTTCATTCTTTTTGTTTATTATTGCTATCTAAAATTTTATTAAGAATAATATTTCTCTCACAGCTGCCAACAAACGTAATTAGGAATTTGCTGTGAAAATGGATTTGATTTTGAATCCTGCTCAAATCACTTTTCATCCACTCTGTCAATTCCTTTTTCTAAAATCTTGAAAGAGTGTTCTGTTAGTCCCCATGAGCACATTACTAAATAAGATTTGATAACGATTAAGGTGATATTTGTCAGCACAGCCATCAATGCCTATAACAAGTGGTAATATATTGCCACTAAACATCCTTGATGAGCCATACCTTAAAATTAGTGTCAGAGGCAATTGCTACTAAGACAGCATCACAAGTTTGTACCTTGGCATTATTTTTCAAGTTGTAACAAAATTGAACTTACTTGGGGACTTTATAGTTTTATGGAGAAACAAAGATATTAATTAGTATCTTATCTGCAAGGGACTCTTAATAAGAATAGCTGGATTATCCTTTTTATTTTTTCAGGATTCTGTGTAATGAGAGGGAATGGAGGCTGAAGTGGATATGCATCAGTTATCATTTGACCAAGTCTTATTTAAAAGAGATTTTCAAAAGATTTTGTGCTAGAATTAAAAATAGCATTAATTAAAGGTACATTATTTGTATAACAATATCAAATCAGATAGGAAACATTATTTTAAAATATGTGTTACAGCTTTATTAGCTTTAAAACGTCTTTATGGCAAGGAACTGCAACTACAATCCCAGAGGTGCACGGTTCAAATCCACCAGATGCTCTGTCGGGGAAGGAGGGACAATCTCCTCCTGTACCAGTCAGATCTGATTTGACTGTACACTCACACAAAAATAATAAAAACAAACAAACAAACAAAAAACCAAAACGTCTTTATGACCTTGATTCTTTTTCCTGAGAAGCAATAGTAGTTTTAAACCATGAAAGATGAAGCTTTTTGGTTAACAGCACAACTTGCTATGAACTATACCACCAGAATGCCTTAAATACTACACACAACCTGGTGTGTTTATAAAATGTTACTGGAACACGACCACATCTATTTATTCATGTATCATCTATGGAAGTTTTGGTGCTACAATAGCATGTAGGATTTGCAAAGTTTAAACCAATCTATTTTCCTTCCTTCCTTCCTTCCTTCCTTCCTTCCTTCCTTCCTTCCTTCCTTC
>NW_006399796.1:13910934-13922764 GCF_000299155.1 Elephantulus edwardii | reverse complement strand
CCTAGTGGTAAGGAATTTTTCTGCAAATCCGAAGGAATATGGTTTAAATCCACCAACTGATCTGCAGAACAAACATGAGTAATCTCCTCCTATGAGATTTAGAGCTTCCAAAAACCTGCTTGGAGGATCATTTATGAGTTGGCTCCAATTTGACATCACAGCAACAAAAACATATGTATAGGTATATGAATATATCCATATGTGTTGTTGTTGTTGTAAACCATTGAAACAGAACTGATCCATACTGACCTTCTGACAGATTTTCCAAGGCAATCACACACACGGGAGGAGATTGCCCATCCTTCCATGGAACATCCGGTGGATTTGAGCTGTGTGCCTTTAGAATTGTAGCAGGTTCTTACCACTGTTGTTGTTGTTGTTATGTGCCATCGAGTCATTGGTGACTTGTAGCAACCCCATGTACAGTAGCTCTGAAGCCTGCCCTGTCTTCAGCCAGTTTCACTGACTCCAACACATCTAATCCCATGACCCCAGTTACTGTGCCAATTCATCTCATCCAGGGTCTTCCTCTCTTGTGTTGCCCCTTCACCCTTCTATACATGATGTTCTTCTCCAAGGACTGGTCCTTCCTGGCCATGTGCTCAGAGTTTGAGAGAAAGAGCTTCAAAATCCTTGCCTCCAAAGAGAAATTTGATTTCACCTTTTACAAGACAGAACTATTTGTTCTCCTGGCAGTCCATATGTTCAATATTCTTCTTCAGTAACACAACTCAAAGTCATCAATTCTTCTGTTACCCTTAGTCATTGTCCAGCTCTGATGCATAGCAAGGAGCACCTTAGTCTCTAGACTGTCATCATTGCTCTTTAGCACTTTCGAGGTGTCTCTGTTGGCAGACAACTCCAATGCAATTGTTCTTTTGATTTCCTGACTGCTAGTGCCAAGAATATTGCTTGTGGAGCCAAGCAAATTAAAATTATTATCAATTTTAATCTCTTCTTAATACATCATGGTGTTGTCGGTTGGCCCAGTGGTGAGAATCTTTGTTTTATTGATGTTAGTCTTCAATCCATATTAAAGACTAAAGTCCTTGATTTCCTGCAGCAAACACTTCAGGTCATCCTCAGTTTTGTTTGGCAAGCAAGGTCGTATCATCTACATAATGCATGTTGTTGATGGATCTTCCTCCAATCCTAATGCCACACATTTCCTCATAGAGTCTAGCCTCCTGAAAGATCTGTTTCACACACGGATTGAAAATGTTTGGAGACGGGACACATTCTGACAGACACTTCGTAATTTTTGAACCATGTTAGTGTTGCCTTGCTCTGTTCTGAGGACTTCCTTCTGCTCCAAGTGTAAGTTTCTCTAGAGCACAATCAAGTGTTCTGGGATGTCCATTCTTCTCAAGGTTAGTCACAACTTGTTGTGATCCACACAGTCAAATGCCTTTTCCTAGTCAATGAAACACAGATAGACATTTATCTAATACTCTTTGTTTTCAATGAAGATCTATTTGACATTGGTGATAATGTCTCTAGTGTCATGGCCTCTTCTAAACCCAGCTTGTATTTCTGGTAGTTCTCTGTTAATGTACTATTCCATATACAAGTTCAAACTAAAGCTAAAGAAATTAAATCAAATACACTGGAACAAAAATTTGTTCTTGAATCTGTTCCATCTGAATTTCAAAACCATCTCAGGAGCAGGATTGAGGCCTTGAACCCTAATACATGAAGACCAGATGAGCTGTTGGAGAATATAAAGAATATCATCCATAAAGAATCAAAAGGTCATTACAAAGACAGGAGGAGGAAAAGATGGATGTCAGAAGAGACATTAATACCACACTAGAGCACTGACAAGACGAAGCAAAGGGAAGAAATCAAGAAGTTAAGGCACTGAACAGAAGATTTCAAAGGACAGCATGGGAAGACAGTAAATTATTGAAATGTAAAAAGAACTAGAGACAGGAAATCAAAAGAGACAATTTTACTTAAGCTGAAGGAACTGAAGAACAAATTCAAGCCTCAGGTCGCAATACTTAAGGATACGATCGGCAGAAAATGGAATGATCCAGGAAGCATTAAAAGAAGATGGAAGCAGTAATCAGTCATTGTACCAAAAAGAATTGGCTGACACAGAAGAATTTCATAAAACAATATATGATCAAGAGGCAATGGTGATGAAGGAGGAAGTTCAGGCTGCTCTGAAGGATTTGGTAAAAAACAAGGCTCCAGGAATTGATGACATACCAACTGACATATTTCAACAAACAGATGCTACCCTGACGTGCTCAGCAGGTTGTGCCAAGAAATGTAGAGGACACTACCTGTATGTATGTATATATATGTTTTTGTTATGTGCCATCAAGTTGCTTACGACTCATAGCAACCCTATGTACAACATACACTCTACACTCTGCTCTGTCCTGTGCCCGTCTTACTGTCTCTATTACACCCATCCTGATTACCCCAGTTACTGAATCAATCTACCTCCTAGAGGGCCTTCCCCTCCTGCGCTGTCCCTCCACCCTCCCAAGCATGATGTCCCTCTCCAAGGGCCGGTCCCTCCTTACAATATGTCCAAAGCATGTCAGATGAAGCCTCAGAGTGCTTGCCTCCAAGGAGCAGCCCAGTTGAACCCTCTCCAGGATGAATCTGTTTGTTCTCTTAGCACTCCATGGTACCCTCAATACTCTTCTCCAGCACCACAGCTCAAAGGCATCAATTCTTCTTCTATTCTCCCCAGTCATTGTCCAACTCTCTGACACATAACAAGTGATTGCAAAGACCATGGCCTGTATAAGATGCACCTTAGTCTCCAGAGTGACACCATTGCTCTCCAGTACTTTGGAGAGGTCCCTAACAGCAGACTTTCCCATCGCAATACGTCTTTTAGGTTACTGGATGCTGTTGCCAAGAGTGTTGATTGTGCAGCCAAGCAAACTAAAGCTGTGAACAATCTCAATCTCTTCACCATCTATCCTGATGCTACCAGTTGGTCCAGTGGTGAGAATCTTTGTCTTCTTGACATTGAACCTCAATTTATATTGAAGCCTGCAGTCCTTGACCCTCTGCAGCAAGTGCTTCAGGACCTCCTCAGTTTCAGTAAGAAGGGCTGTGTCATCTGCATAATGCAAAATTATTGATAGATCTTCCATCAATCCTGACCCCACATTTCTCTCTCTCTGTAGATATAGATAGAGATAGATAGAGATACAGATATAGATATATAGATAGAGATAGAGATACATAGAGATAGAGATACAGAGATAGATATAGATAGAGATAGAGATGATATAGATAGAGATGATATAGATGATATAGATAAAGAGATAGAGATAGAGATAGAAATACATATAGAGATTCATATAGAGATACATATAGAGATATATAGAGAGATAGAGATAGATATAGATATAGATGATATAGATATGGCTCAAATCCCCAAAGGGAGAGTGGGGGAGGAGAAGGCTGGGCTATCAGGTTGTTTCTGGAAGACTCCACCCAGGGTCTCTGTGGCTTCTTGCTGCCTGGGCATGTTTGGTGGTCCACTTGTGCAAGTAATCACAAGTTTTTGAGGTCGTGTGTTTTTTTCAGGCTTTTGCTTGATGTGTAGTACTGCTCTTCCTGCCAGGAGTGAGGCCCTTGAGGCTTGGCCTAGGGTCTAAGGCAGGTGGTGGCTTAAATCCCCAAATGGCTCCCGAAGAGTGTTTGGTGGAGCTTCCCAATTAAAACAAGCTTGGAAGCAGGAGTGGTATCCCCTTCAGAAATGGCTTGCCTCCAGAAACTCTATGAACAGTGCTCAGGTCTTTTGTTCATAAGGTCACTATAAGTCATCTACAACTTGATGGCACCTAACAACAACAACAACAAGAGAGCTACGTTGGCCTACTGGACAGAAAGTTATGCCACCAAGGCTAAGGTGGGTGATTTTAATATGTGGCCCTCAGGCCTGGTTCAAATTGTTGTTTTGTGGGTTTTTTGTTTTGTTTTGTTTTTTCAAACATTCTTCTAGGTAGTGTAGCACTTGTCTGTGTGTTGCTGTACAGAAGTAACTTGTGGTTGCGGTGATGCTAAACAGTGTGACACTGATGTGCCAAATGTGATAACTGTTAGCCATGGTAGACAGTGTTTAGTGGAGCTTCCTGATTTAAAAGAAACTTGGAAGCAGGAATGGTATCCACTTATGAAATGACTTGCCTCCAGAAACACTATGAACAATGGTCAGGTCTTTCATTCATAGGATCACTATGAGTCGTCTATGACGGCACTTAACAACAGCAACAACAACAACAGTCTACCTATCTATCTATGTATCATCTATCTATCTATCTATCTATCATCTATCTATCATCTATCTCTCTGTCTCTCTCTATATATATATCTCTAATCTATCTATCCGACCCTTTACAGAAATAATTTGTTGAGCGCCTGTGTTAGTTGAGTTGGATCACTGTAAGAATATTTGCTCATTTTTTCTGCTGACTTCTAGTTTAGTTGGAGCAAGTGGTGTTTTGGTATAGTATTGCTGAGATATTTGCCTGTTTTAATAATTATATTTGGAAAAACAAGTAAATAAAATATATGTTTTATAGGATAAATTAACTTTTACCCAAGGGTTATTATTTCAATCAAGGAAGAGCATGACTTCATCTATGTTGTGTATCTGGTTGTAATGAGAAATACAGGCTACTGAGACTATCATATGTTCATACTCATGCCTTTGTATGTGTGTGAAAGTGAGGGGGGGTGGAGAGAGAGAGGAATAAAGGAGAGAAAGAAGAAGATAGAGAAAAAAATTTGCAAGATATTTATTGAGTTTTTATGTATTTCGTTTGTATTCTTTATTTACATGGCCATTTTACCCTTCAAACCATTTGTTGAAAAATTGTCATATAATCTGTTCTCCATGCCTGGCCGTAGTCTTAATTGGTCACCATTTGGAAAATGAAGAAAATTGGCATTTACTTTCTCCTTAAATTTTGTTGAGCTCATTTATATTTGTTTATAAGAGATGACCTTGGAATTATCACATTGGGTCAGCAATATAAACAGAGTGTGTCATGAAACTTAGCAGAAGCTCTGTGGCCAGCATTTTCTCTCAGTACTATTTCAAGAAAATATCTTTCTCTGTCTCTTCTCTCAATATGCTGTAATGAGATAACCTGGTGTTGCTGTGATGCTGAACTTTGTGCTACTGGGGTGTCAAATGCCATAACTGTTACCCATGGTGGACAGTGTTTGGTCAGCTCCAAGTTTAAGATTAGAAGCAAGAGTAGCATCCACTTCCTAAACAACATGCCTCTGGAAACTCTATGAACTTTGATAAATGTCGATAGTTACAGAAAGGCTTCAAGCCTTTTGTTCATAGGGTTGCTGTGAGTTGTGCTCGACTTGAAGGCAATCAGCAACAACAACAACAACAATAACATATGTCCAAGACAGTTGTGCATTGAGTGGGAACTGACCGATAGCTCACCCTCCACTGAGTTTTCAGAGGTACCAAATCAAATGGGAGAAGTTCGCCCATCTTTTTCTCATGGAGCATCTGGCGGATTTTAACCACATTCCTTTAGACTGGCAGCACAGCTTCTTACCATGAGGTCACCAGAGCTCCTGTGCAAACAGAAAACTAGAAGTAAAGAGATGCTTATAATCTGTTCTAGATTTCTCATTCTCATGCTCATTTCTACCAGCTCCCTCTACTTTTATAAAATGATTTTAAAAGAATTTTTTTCTGACAGCCAACTAAATGAAATTACGCAGATCACCGTTTATTGCTGTAATGACCTTGGACAATTTAAATTTCTGTGAAAGATGAGCATTTGACTCATTCATTCTCCTTTCTTAACCCCTTCTTCCAGGTTTTGATAGTTATATTGAAAATACTTTCAGTTTTACTTTTTGCACTCTCATAACTGTAGATAATAGATCAATAATTCTATTTCTTGTTCTTTACTTTGGTCAATTGTCTTGATCTTACTCTGTATACAATAAAAACATTAGTCTCTCTCCTTTCTGGTCTTTTTATTTTCCCACCTTCTTTCAATTTAATGTTTGTTTTTCCATTGTCAAGGTTGATAACATTTGCATTCTGTTCTGCAATTACTGCTAACTTACTGTGCTTTGCCTCTGAGGCAAAAAAAAAATCAATCTTTGTATTATTATGAGTGCATGATTATATTTTATTGCTGAGACATATAGTGTGTCTTGATTCCATTTCTTTTCTTCTGAATTCCATTACGTATCCCTAGGCCACTCATCAGGGTGAAATGGGATCCTCTTTTTTGTAACTCTTTGTTTTCACTTTACAGGATTTTCATTAATCAGATGCTGGCTTATGTGGATTAATTTTATATTTCTCATCCTTTCCCTCACATTTTCAACATCTTTGTCATGCTCTATATTCTATAAATTCCTCAACTTTCTTTTATGTAATTTTGTTGCATTTCTAAACGTTAGAACTTTTTGTTCTTTTTATTTTTTTTTTCTCTAGTATTGACATATTTCAGTTAACAGATGCTGCCTTGGACGTGCTCACCAAGTTGTGCCAAGAAATCTGGAGAACGACCACTTGGCCAACTGGCTGGAAGAGATCGATATTTGTTCCTATCCCGAAGAAAGGTGACCCAACCGAATGTGGAAACTACAGAAAAATTTCACTGATTTCACATGCAAGCAAGATTTTATTGAAGATTATCCAAAAACAACTGGAACAGCACACCAACAGAGAACTACCAGAAGTCCAGGCTGGTTTCAGAAGGGGTCGTGGTACTAGAGATATTGTAGCTGATGTTAGATGGATCTTGGCTGAAAGCAGGGAATACCAGAGGAATGTCTATCTGTGTTTCATTGACTATGCAAAGGCATTTGACTGTGTGGATCATAACAAACTGTGACTGACTCTGAGAAGAATGGGAATCCCAGAACACTTGATCGTTCTAATGTAAAACTTATACTTGGACCAGGAAGCAGTCGTCAGAACAGAGCAAGGGAACACTGCATGGTTCAAAAGTGGGAAGGGCGTACGCCAGGGATGCATCCTATCTCCATACCTTTTCAACCTATATGCAGAACAGATTATCCGGGAGGCTGGGCTCTATGAGGAGAAATGTGGGGTCAGGATTGGTGGACGACTTATCAATAAGCTGCATTATGCAGATGACACAACCCTGCTTGCTGAAACTGAGGAGGACCTGAAGCGCCTGCTGCAGAGTGTCAAGGACTGCAGCCTACAATATGTATTGAGGCTCAATGTCAAGAAGACAAAGTTTCTCACCACTGGACCAATTGGCAGCATCAGGATGGATGGTGAAGAGATTGAGATTGTACACAGCTTTAGTTTGCTTGGCTCCATAGTCAACAGTCTTGGCACCAGCAACCAGGAAATTAAAAGGCATATTGCCATGGGAAAGTCTGCTGTTAGGGACCTCTCCAAAGTGCTGAAGACCAATGGTGTCTCTTTGGAGACTAAGGTGCGTCTGATACAGGCCATGGTCTTCTCAATCACCTGTTATGCATCAGAGAGTTGGACAATGACCAAGGAGGATAGAAGGAGAATTGATGCCTTTGAGCTGTGGTGCTGGAGAAGAGTATTGAGAATACCATGGACTGCTAGGAAAACAAACAGATTTGTCCTGGAAAGGGTTAAACCGGGTGACTCCTTGGAGACAAGGATTCTGAGGCTCCGTCTAACATACTTTGGACATGTGAGGAGGAACTGGTCCTTAGAGAGGGACATCATGCTTGGGAGGGTGGAGGGACGGCGCAGGAGAGGAAGGCCCTCTATGAGGTGGATTGATTCAGTGACTGGGATAATTGGGATGGGAGTGTCAGAGACAGTGCGATTGGCACAGGACAGAGTGGAGTTTAGGGCTGTTGTACATAGGGTCGCTATGAGTGGCAGGCGACTCGACGGCACATAAAAACAACAACAACAACAACAGTATTTCATACCTAACAATACTTGCCACTTTACCTCTCCCTTCTGATCATGCTTTGATGGCTCCTTTTATACTCACTGTTCTATCCCATAGCTTACCCAGTCATCCAGAGACCTGCACAAATATCTTGTTCAATGAAGTCACATGTATTCTTAAAAGTTGTATGAATTAACTTCCTTATGTCCTTTTTGATTGTCATTTTCATTAATTTCAAAGGAGAAGAGATTAAGGTATATATAAAGTTTACTATTTTGAAATATTAAACGTTGTTGTTGTTATGTGCTGTCAAGTCACCTGTGACTCACAGCAACCTTATGGACAGCAGCTCTGAAGCCTGCCGTGTCCTGAGCCAGTCTCACTGACTCCGTCATACCAACCCCACAGCCCCAGTTCCTGCATCAATCCATTTCATACGTGGTCTTCCTTTCCTGCACTGTCCCTCCACCCTCATGAGCATGATGTCTTTCTCTAAGGAGTGGTCTCTCCTGGCCATGTGCCCAAAGTGTGTGAGATGGAGCTTCAAAATCCTAGCCTCCAAGGAGAAACTTGGTTTCATTGTCTTTAAGACAGACATGCAGTCCATGGTATGTTCAGGATTCTTCTCCAGCACCACAACTCTAAGGCATTGATTCTTCTTCTGCCATTTTTAGTCATTGTCCAGCTCTCTGATGCATAGCAAGTAATTACAAAGACCATGGACTTGATTAGGTACACCTTAATTTCTAGACTGACATCATTGTTTGTAGTACTC
Organism: Elephantulus edwardii; assembly: GCF_000299155.1. Lineage (NCBI taxonomy): Eukaryota > Metazoa > Chordata > Mammalia > Macroscelidea > Macroscelididae > Elephantulus > Elephantulus edwardii. The sequence goes on along the minus strand of NW_006399796.1, from coordinate 13,914,106 downwards.
TGGACACTACATGGTTTAAAATTTAAGATGTGCTTCAGGATTCTATCCTTTCTCCATACCTTTGAATCTACGCTGTGCAAATTATTTGAGGAGCTGGACTCTATGAAGAAGAATGTGACGTAAATATCAGTAAGACCCATCCATAAACTGCATTATGCAATACAACCTTGCCTACTGAAAGTGAGGAGGACTTGAAACACTTGCTACAGATCAAAGACTACATTCTTCAAGAGGGATTGTATTGCAATGTTAAGAAAACAAAAATTCTCACTATTAGACTAATGAGACTACATCATGCTGGAAAAAAGATTGAAATTGTCAATGACTTCATCTTGCTTGGATTCAGTTAGCATGCTTGCTTGGTACCAGTAGTCAGGAGATATGAGATATATTGCCTTGGTAAAGTCTGCAGCCTGCGAACTCTCCAAATTACTGTTGAGCAATAATGTCGGTTTCAGGACTAAGGTGTGCCTGATTCAAGCCGTAGTCTTTTGATTCACTTGCTATGCATCTGAGAGATAAACAATGAATAAGGATGACAGAAGGATTGATGCCTTTGAGCTGTAGCATGGGAGAGGAGAATCAAATATCCTATGAACTGCCAAAAGAACAAAGAGATAAGGCCTTGGGAAAAGTACAGCTATAATGTTTCTTGGAGGCAAAGATGATTCCGTTTCATCTCACATACTTTGAGCTTGCTGTTAGGAGTGGTTATTCCTTGGAGAAGGGTATCATGCTTGGAATGGTAGAGGGCTGGCAAAGAAGAGGTAGAATCTCCAACAGATGGATTGACCCAGTAACTGCTGCAATGCATTAAAAATGTCAGAGATGATGGCACAGAATAGGACAAGGTTCAGATCTGGTTTACATAGGAACACTATACTTGACACAATGGCAGCTACGAACATCTTGAAATATTTTTCCTTTAAGCTTGCATTTTGCTCTGTTTTTTCTCCCTTTAAAAAACCCAGATTGTCACAGTTTAAAATAAATCTTCAATATATTTACTTAACATGTTTCAGTTTTCTGTTAAGTAAGACATTTCCTCAAGTATTTGTTGCTGTTGTTGTGTATTGTAGAGTCAGAAGCAAGTCATAGGTGACCCTCAAACAGGCTTTCAGAGGCAATCAATTATAGAGAAGACTGTCCATCTCTCATTCATGTAGCACTGTGTTGGTTTGAACTGCATACCTTTGCGATGGTACTGCAATTCTTTACCACCAAGCCAACATAACAGCAGTGCATTTTCATTTTCAATTTCTTCAAGCCAGCTTTGTTTTAAGCTTTTCTACACGTCCACCATCCATCTGTTAGTTTGCTGTACTGTGGTGTCTTATGTGTTGCTGCAATGCTGGAAGCTAAGCCACAGGTATTTTAAATACAACAGGACCACCCATGAGGGACAGGTTTCCAAGATTCAGTCGAGCATCTAGGCTGAATCAGTGTAGGAAACAGGCCTGGCCATTCACTTCTGAGATAATTGGCTAGTTATTGCTTTTCTTTTGTCAAGGTTGAACATTTGTTTTCTGCTCTGCAATTATGGTTAATTTACTGTACTTTATCGTTTTGTTCCTTTTCTTCAAGTTTGTGATGGGTGAGTTAGCCCACAGAGAGATATTATGCTGCACAAATGAGCTCACAAACTAAACAACAAGGGATGCAACAGGTTAAACAGACCAGAAGAAACAGAGATAAAGAGTTGACTAGAATGTTATTAGCAGAATGAAAACACTGAACTTGGGCTATGAGCTTGGAGAAGTGACTAATAATTGAGCCCATCAAGTGATGAAACGGAATTTTCTGTTTGAGTGTTTTATGGTGTTTGAGAATAAATATTGACTTTCAGGAAAGTCAAGCAAGTTCCCTCTGATGGTGTGGAAATTATAAAATCATATACTTATATCACCTGCAAGTAAAATCTTGCTGAATATTATTATAAAATGAAAATGATTCTAAAATGGCAGCAATAATACATAAACAGGGAATTTCCAGAAATTTGTGCTGGATTCAAAAGAGGCCACAGAATATAGGGTATTATAGCTAAAGTAAGATGAATCATGACTGAAAACAGCAAAAGGGTGTCTATCTGTGTTTTATTGACTATGCAAGAGCATTTGAGTGTGTGGATTGTAACAAATTTTTGCTAACACTGAGAAGAATGGAAATCCCAGAACTCTTAATTGTGTTCATGCAGAACCTATGCATAGATCAAGAAGTTGTTGTCTGAATAAAATAAGGGAACACTGCATAGTTTAAAATCAAGAAAAGTGTGTATCAAGGTTGTTTCTTTTCTCATAGCAAATACATTTTTTAAGAGACATAAACTCAGGTTATATACTTGGATTTCACCTGATGGTATGCATAGGAATCAGATCGATTACATCTGTGGAAAGAACCACTGGAGAAGCTCAATATCAGCGGTGAAAACTAGGCCAGGAGTGGATTGTGGAACAGACCACCAACTACTCATATGCAAGTTCAAGCTGAAGTTGAGGAAAATTAAACCAAATCCAAGGCAACCAAGATATGACTTTGAGTCTATCCCACTGGAATTTCATAACCATCTCAGGAACAGGTTTGAGGCCTTGAACACTAATGAGCAAAGACTAGATGAGTTGTGGGAGGATATCAAGGGTATCATCCAGGAAGAGTGCAAATGGTCATTGCAAAGAGAGAAGAGGAAGCGAAGACCAAAATGGATAGACCAGATGAGTTGTGGGAGGATATCAAGGGTATCATCCAGGAAGAGTGCAAATGGTCATTGCAAAGAGAGAAGAGGAAGCGAAGACCAAAATGGATATCAGAAGAGATCTGAAAATTGCACTGGAGTGCAGAGAAGCCAAAGCACAAAGAAGAATTCAAGATACTAAAGAGCTGAATAGAAGACTTCAAAAGGCAGCACAGGATGACAAAGCAAAATATCACAATGAAATGTGCAAGGAATTGGAGTCAGAAAATCAAAAGGGCCGAACTCGCTCAGCGTATCCTAAGCTGAAGAACAAATTCAAACCTCAAGTTGCTATAATCAAGGATGCTTTCAGCAGAATGTTAAATGATCCAGGAAGATTAAAAGAAGATGGAAGGAATATACTGAGTCACTGTCTAGAAAGGAATTGGAAGACACAGAAGAATTTCATGAAATAACATATGAGCAAGAGCCTATGGTGATGAA
>NW_006399796.1:13867780-13909884 GCF_000299155.1 Elephantulus edwardii | reverse complement strand
ACAAACGGATTTGTCCTGGAAAGGGTTAAACCGGGTGGCTCCTTGGAGGCAAGGATTCTGAGGCTCCATCTAACATACTTTGGACATGTTTTGAGGAGAGACCAGTCCTTGGAGAAGGACATTATGCTTGGGAAGGTGGAGGGACAGCACAGGAGTGGAAGGCCCTCTATGTGGTGGATTGATCAGTGACTGGGATAATTGGGATGCGCGTGTCAGAGACAGTGCGATTGGCACAGGACAGAGCAGAGTTTAGGGCTGTTGTACGTAGGATCGCTATGAGTCGCAAGTGACTCGACGGCACCTAACAACAGCAACAACAACAACAACAAGACCATTCAACCTGTATGCTAAACAAATAGCTAAAAAACATGCACTATATGAAGAAGAATATGACATAAGGATCAGGGAAAGACTCATCAGTAGCAGACATTATACTGATAGCATAACCTTGCAAAAAAAAGTGAGAAAAAAGTTGAAACAATTGCTATAGAATGTTAAAGCCTACAACATTAAATAACTATATGTCATCACTGAGAAAACAAAAATTCTCACCACTGTGCTGATAGATAACATCATGGTAGATGGAGAAAAATCTGAAGTTGTCAATGACTTCATTTTACTTGGGTGCACTATCAACCAACATCCATAGTAACCACAGTCAAGAAATCAGGAGATGCAGATTATTGGGGAATTCTTCTGTCAAGGAACTCTCCAAATATATAAAAAGCAAAGATGTCAGTTTAAAGATTAAGGTCTTTAATTACTTCCTCTGCATCTGAAAGTTGGATAATGAGTAAGAATGAGAGAAGAAGAATTGTTGCTTCTAAATTGTGACGTTGGAGAAGAGTACTGAATGTCTCATGGACTGCAGAAAACCATTGTCTTGGAGGACGTGCGCTCCTAAGAGGCAAAGATGGCAGAACTTTGTTTCACATACTTTGGGCATGTTGTCGTAAGAGGCCAGTCTTTGGAAAATGGCATCTTATTAGGAAAGGGAGAAGGTCAGCAAAAAAGAGGTACAGCCTCACCAAGATAGATTGACACAGTGATTGTGAAAATGAGCTCGAGAATACCAGACATCACAAAGACGGTACAGAATAGGGCAAGGCTCAGATCTGTTATTCATAGGATCTCTATGAGTCATAATAGACTCAATGACACCTAACAACAACAAGAGGGAGTGCTAATCATGAAGTCTATAGGGAATTGTTCTGCTATCCCCAAAAGGATGTCTCTCTGTCCATTCAAAGCCACTGGTGTCTCTGTGGGAGAAACATGGGCAGTCTCTTCTCATGTGATTTATAGTTTCAAAAAAACTTGCTGGAGGGTCAGCTACAAGTCATTTCCAACTAGATGGCAATGAGTAAGTTTTATAGATAAATAGGGCTATCGGAGAAACAGTTGCTGAATGACAATGAAATAGTGTCTGATACAGTTCTTGAAGTTTTTGGGTTGCAAAACACTCAAAACACAAGTGAGCAAGAGCTGCCTTCTCCAAAGAGACCTTGATGTGGATGATAAAACTTTTGACGAATGAAGGACCTTCCTTAGCTAATATGGCATGACTCAAAGGAAAGAGAAACAGCTGCAGAAGGGCTCTAGGTCAGACAGGTTGAGACAGTGTTCACAACAATGGGGTCAAGTACAGCAACCCATTATGCAGATGGTACAATGCCAGACAATGTTCTTTTCTATTGTTCATGCAGATGCTATGAACCAACTCTACAAGACCCCCAAAATCCCAGAATTCTTTCTGCTGAGAGTGTTTCTCTGGAAGTTAGCTTGTAAGGCATTTCCTAGCTTGCCTTCCAGGATGCTCCTTGGCCACAGGAAATTTCAAACGTCTTTTCATGGAAGTTAGAACAATATCTTTTCTTCTTTTTTTCCTGGTGATTTTCATTCCTGTCTTTATCCTTTGCCTTAGATCACCTACTATCTGCATGTTTGTATAGGTAAAAGACAGTCACAAATTTTACTTATTTGTTTGTTGCACATCTAAGAATTATTGTTCATTTTCTCCAAGACAATTCTTGAATTGTATCCCTAGTGGCAGACAGCCAGCTTCTGATAATGCTCCACAAAGAACCATCTACTAGCAAAAAAACCATCTCTCATAGTATCTATGATTGATTCTCTTGAGAACCTTCCTTACTTGGCCTAGTGGTGGAACATGTACAGAAGGATTAGTGAGTATCATAACTCTCTGTAAGTTGTAGCTGATCTTTTAAAAAATCCTCACTTAATCATTAACCTTTTCTTTGGGCTTGATATGGGAAGTAGATGCAGGCAGATTATTCTGGTCACTTTTAATATATATTTTAGGGAGACCTTATTGTGTATGTGTGTGTGTGTTTGTGTAAAATGATGACTAAAGTGCACCTGATTCAAGCCATGGTCTTTCTAGTCATTGTTATGCTGAGAGCTGGACAATGAATAAGGATGCCTGAAGAAGAATTGAAGCTTTTAGTTAAAGTGTTAGAGAAGAGTACTGAATACTCCATGGATAGCCAAAAGAATGAATAAATATGTCTAGGAAAAAGCGCATTCGAGTGCTCCTGGGAGGTAAGGATTATGAATTTTCATCTCAAATTTTTTGCACACATTGTTAGGAGAAGTTACTCCTTGGTAATTCAAAATAATGTTAAGAATAGGTTTGGGGAGAAAAATGAGTATGAGTTTGAAGCATTGAATACCAGTGATCAAAGATGAGATGAATTGTGGGATGACACCAAGGATATAATCCATGGAGAGAGCAAAATGTTATTGCAAAGACAGAGGAGAAATAAAGGACCAACGTGGCTGTCATAGGTGACTCTGAAAATGGCACTAAAGGATCTAAACTAAAGAAGCCAAAACAAAGGGAAAACATGCCAAAGCAAAACAGCTGAATAAGATTTCCAAGGGCCGGTCGAGAAGACAAAGTAGAGTGTTATAATGGAATGTGAAGAGAACTGGAATTGGAGAATAAAAAAAGAAAGAACTCACTCTACATTTCTCAATCTGAGAGAACAGAAAACAATTTTAACCCTTAAGTTGTAATATGAAAGATGCTATGGGCAATACATTGAATGACCCAGGAAGCATCAAAAGATGGAGGGAATGCACAGAGTCACTGTACCAAGAATTGAGTGACTCTGAAAAATTTCATGAAGTACCATATGAGCAGGGCCAATAATAATAAAGAAGGAAATGGAAGCTGCATTGAAGGTACTGGGGGAAAAAAAAAGTAAGGCTCTAGGAATCAATAAAATACCAATTGACTAGTTTTAATTTAGTTTAGTTGCAGACCTGAACGCACTCACCAGTCTATGGCAGAAAATTTGGAGGACAATTGTCTGGCCATTTTTCTTCCCATTCCCAAGAAAGGTTATCCAACAGAATGTGGAGACCATCAAAAAATATCATTACTATCACTTGCAAGCAAAATACTGCTGAAGATCATAGAAAAATGACTAGAACAATACATAATAGGGAACTTGAACAAGTTCAAGCAGGATTTAGAAGAGGATGTCAGATGGATAGTAAAGAATACCATAAGAATGCCTATTTGTGCTTTATTGACTGTACAAAGGTGTTTGATTGTGTGGATTATCACAAGCTCTGGCTAACAATGAAAAAAAATGGGAATCCCAGAGTGCTTAATTGTGCTTGTGAAAAATCTACATCTCACTTCAGTCTGCCACCTCTTCTGGGACAGGCTGTCACTTTTACCTTCTTCCTCACTAATGGCGCTGCTCCAATGGCTGACGGTGTCCAATAATTTGGAAAATGTTGGCAAAGAAATGAAATCTAAAACAAAAAGTCATGTGGCTAGGCTGGGAGTCTTAGAAGAAATTGGAAATAAAGTTACAACCAGAGCTGCACAAGTAGCTAAGAAACTTCAAAATGCCAAAGTACCTGTTCAAGCCATCAAAGCAACAAATGCCAAGAAACAGCTAAAACCTACTGCTTCTGTGAAACCAGTACAGATAGAAATGTTGGCTCCAAAGGTCCATCTTCTCAACCTGAGGATATCTCCACAAAAGAAGAGAATCTATGCAAAGCTTTCTCTGATACCTTGCTCTGCAAAATTGAGGATATTGATAGTGAAGATTGGGAGAAAAATCTACATCTAGTTAAGAGACTGTTGTGTGAACAGAGCAAAGGAACACAGTGACTGCTGCAGTGGGCTCCAGTGTGTCAGGAAGTGTGAGGATGGCAGAGGATCGTTCAGATCTGTGGTTCATAGGATTACTATGTGTCCTACTTGACTTGACAGTGTCTAACATGAACAATGGTCCTTGAAAAGGGACATTATGCTTGGAAATGTGGAAGGTCAACAAAAAAAGAGGAATTCCCACCACATGATGGATCAACACAGCCACAACAGCAAATGGCTGAAGTTATGCCTGAGATGGTGAGGGTGGTGCAGAATGTAGAAGGTTCAGATCTGTTGTTCTTAGGGTTGCTTTGAGTCCTGTTTGACACAACAGCACTCGATAACATATGCACATAAATTTGTTTTGTGTTGTGTATGGTCAAGTTGATTTCAAAAGGCTGAGGACAAGGTAAAATATTATAATGAAATGTGCAAGGAGCTGGAGTCAGAAAATCAAAAGGGCCAAATTCACTCAGCATTTCTTAAGCTGAAAGAACTGAAGAATAAATTCAGCCACAAGTTGCAATGCTTCAGGATGCCATAGGCAGAATATTGAATCATTTAAGAATCATTAAAAGCAGATGGAAGGCATATTCTGAGTCATTGTTCCAAAAAGAATTGGCCCATAGAAGAATTTCAAGAAACAACACATGAGCAAGAGGCAATGGTGATGAAGGCGGAAGTTCAGGCTGCTCTGAAGGACTTGGCAAAAAATAAAGCCCTAGGAATTGATGGAATACCAATCGACGAATTTCAGCAAACAGATGCTGCCCTGCGTATGTTCACCAAATTATGCCAAGAAATCTGGAGGAAACCTAGTTGGCCAACTGACTGGAAGAGATCCATATTTATTTCCATTCCAAAAAAAGGTGACCCAACAGAGTGTGGAAATTATCAAACAATATCACTAATATCATACACTAGTAAAGTCATCCTGAAGATTATCCAGAAAAGACTTGAACAGTACATTGACAGAGAACTACCAGAAATACAGGTTGGGTTTGGAAGAGGTCGTGGCACTGGGGACATTATTGTCAATGGCAGATGGATGTTGGCAGAAAGCAGAGAGTACCAGAAAAATGTCTATCTGTGTTTCATTGACTATGCAAAGGCATTTGATTGTGTGGATCACAATTAATTGTGGCCAACCTTGAGGAAAATGGGAATTTCAGAACACTTGATCGTGCTTATAAGAAACCTATACTTGGACCAAGAAGCAGTCTTCAGAACAGAGCAAGGAAACACTGCGTGATTCAAAATCAGGAAAGAAGTGCATCAGGGATGCATCCTGTCCCTGTACCTTTTCAGTCTATATTCAGAACAGATCATTCGGGAAATAGGGCTTTATGAGAAGGAGTGTGGCATCAAAATTGGAGGAAGAATCATTAACAACCTGCGATATGCAGATGACATAGCCTGGCTTGCTGAAACTGAAGAAGACTTGAAGCACTTGCTGCAAAAGGTCAAGGACTGTAGTCTTCAATATGGATTGAAGCTCAACATCAAGAAGACAAAAATTCTCCACCCCTCGGCCAATTGGTAGTACCATGATGGATGAAGAAGAGATTGAGGTTGTTAGCAATTACAGCTTTCTTGGATTCACAACCAATACTCTTAACACCAGCAGTCAGGAAATCAAAGACAAATTACATTGGGGAAATCTGCTGTCATGGACTTCTCCAGAGTGCTGAAGAGGAACGATGTCAGTCTAGAGAAAAAGGTGTGCCTAATCCAGGCAATGGTCTTCTCAATTACTTGTTATACTTCAGAGTTGGACAATGACTAAGGATGACAGAAGAAGAATAAATGCTTTTGAATTGTGATGCTGGAGAAAAGTCTTGAACATATCATCGACTGCCAAGAAAATAAATAGGTCTGTCTTGGAGAGCGTGAAACCAAGTCTCTCCTTGGAGCCTAGGATTTTGAAGCTCTGTCTCACTTACTTTAGGTATATGGCCAGGAGACATCGGTCCTTGGAGAAGGACATCATGCTTGGAAGGGTGGATGGACAGTGCAGGAGAGGGAGACCCCGGAAGAGATGTACTGATACAGTAACTGGGGCGATGGGGGTTGATGTGTTAGAATTAGCGAGACTGGCTCAGGACAGGGAAGGGTTCAGAGGTGCTGTACACAGAGTTGCTATACATCACAGGTCAGTCAACCAGTAACATTTGATGACAGGTTTGGAGGCAGGAGTGGCATCCATTTCCTAAATATGTCTCTGGAAACTATGAACTTTGATAAATGTTGATATTTGTAGAGGGGCTTCAGGCCTTTTGTTCATAGGGTCGCTATGAGGTCATGCTTGACTCAAAGGCGATCAACAACCAACAACAACCACCATCAAGTCAGTGTAATCCCCCAGCAGGTTTTCAGAAGTGGTAAAGTACGTGGGAGGAGACTGTCCATCTTTCTCCTGTGAAAGAGATGGTGGATTTGAACTGTGTTCTTTTGTGTTGTCAGTGTAGTTACCACTAAGTCACCACTATCTCCACTCAAAATTCACAGGAGAAGATTTCCTATCTTTCTCCAACAGACCAGCTTGTGGATATGAAGATATATAGATATATAGATATATAGATATATAGATATATAGATATATAGATATATAGATATATAGATATATGGCTCTGGTGGCTTAGTGGCAAGGAATTGCATTGCCAACACAAGGTAGGTGGTTCAAATCCACCACCAACTTCTCTACAGGAGATGAGCAACCTTCTCCTGAGTGACAGGTTTCCTTTGAAGCTTACTGGAGGGTCAGTTATGGGTTGATTCTGATTCTAAGATACACAACAAAAACAACATGTATGCGTGTATGTATATATGAGGCCTGGTGGCAAGAAGCTGTCCTGGAGAAGGATGAGCAATCTCTTCCTGTGCAATTAACTGCCTCTGAAGTCAGCTAGAGTCGGTTCCAACTCGATGGTAAACAACAACAACAATAAACATATACACAGTATTCTCAAGGAATTATGGGAATAGGGTGGAAAGTTGACAAAAAAAAAGTACCAAATATTTATTTAAACAAAAATATGGTAAATAAATGTGATAAAATGTGAAATGGGATATTTGTATTACCAGTATGAGACTTACTTTGCTGTAATATTGACTTTCCAAAAATAGGACAGTATCTAAACGCTTCTATTTGGAGCAAGTACAAACCCTATGGAGAACACTGCATCACATATTTGATATTTGAGTTTTGCTCCTGTTTAGGTTGTCTTGGTGTAGAAAAACCAAGTTAGAACCATGCGATGCGAAAAAGAATCAGAAAGAATAAGGAAGAGAGGGAGAAAGACTTCCGGTGCCTTGGGTAGCAATGCCAGTGGGAGGCAAATAGACAAAGAGCTTCAGCTTAAGAATGCTGATGAAATCTCAAATTGGTTGTCACATCCACCCTGTACCTCCACAGTATCAAAAGAATAGCAGTACGGCAATCTGCTGTTTAGGTAAATAAAAAAGTGTCAGCTGAAGAAAGACGTGTACTCAGCATGCTCTTAAAACATCTGCTCTAGTAACACACTTGAAAATAATCATGCACTAACAGAAGAGCAGCTGTGCACAAATCAATAGACGCCAGCACATGTGTGCCTGGGATATATGTACAATACCATATCCAGAAATGGACCCATAGGGTATTTGGTTCAGTGGACAGACTATTGATTATGTGTAATTTTACTGTGAGTTGTTGGTACTTGGCTGTATGGAATGTACTGTGACTAGAGTCCAGGGGAACACTTCCACTCATGGATGTGTTACTTAAATCCTTTTACACCAAGTGTTTCAAAGCAATATGAAAGCAAAAACTACTCTCAAGGGGAGCTTTTGAAGCACCAAGAGGAGATGGGTTTGCAACTAAATGGAGTTGTGGAGGCAAAACCAAGTGCCTCTCCCATGCCCAGTAATGTGTTATTTCAACGTTCTCCTTGGGTTTTTATTCCTTTTCTTTGTCAAATGCATATATTTGCTAATTTAACAATTTCTATATGCTTAATTTAGTGACACTGGTTACATTATTCTTGTGATGCAGCTATTATTACTATCCTTTTCCAAATAGTTCCACCACCATTAACATAAACTCAAAGTGCCCTAAAGACAACCTCTGACTTTCCCATCCTACTCACACCTACTAGATGTTAATAATCATTGGTTTCTTGCATACTAACATGTCTACATAAGTGAGATCATATAGTGTTGTCTTTTTAGTGAATGACTTATTTTACTCAGCATATTTTCAAAGTTCATCCATATTGTGACATGTATCAGAACCTCATTTCTCTTAATGATGGAAATAATATTTCTTGAGTTTATTATGTTTAATTTGTGTATAAAGGATGCTCATGTAGATGATAACATAATTATGGTAAAAACAAAAGGGAGGAAATATGGAAAGCCAATACTAAATATTTGTAATAACCTGAATGCTATTTTAAAAAAAAGATAAAAAAAATAATATTCCATTGTATGTTGTTGTTGTTATGATCATCGAGTTGGAACTGACTTGTAGCTGATCATCCCGGGGTTTTCAGAGTAAAGAAGCTGAACAGGAGGAAATTGCCTGTGTTTCTTCCACAGAGAAGCAGAGGGATTTGAAAATTTCCTGCCTTTTGAGTTGACAGGGCAACTCTTTACCCCTAAGCCACCAAAGTTCCCTATTCCATTGCACAGATGTACCCTTTTTGTTTATCTATTAATTTATGATAAACATTTGTTTCTAACTTTTGTTCATTCTGAAAATTGTTACCAGGGAATGAAGTATCTTAATGTGTTCTTTTTTCTTTCTGTCTTAGGAAACTTGGAGTAAAACAAGAGGAATTTTCCTTTCAATGGACAGAGAGAGTGATTTTGTTATTATTTGGCAGCATCAAGACAATTTTGACTCCTACCAACCATATGTGACAGAGTAAAATGTGCCTAGAAGGTTTTCTTGGCATCAAACTTTCTATTAACAATCAAGTGCCTGTTTGTGCCATGAGGACTCCTTAGAGAAAGTGTAAACACCATTGATATTCTTTTCTTAACTATCTATAAGAACTTTTTATTTTTTAGCATGTTAGTATTAACTTTTTCCCCCCAGGGTTTTCGAAGGCCTGTTATTTTGGAAGTGGATGGCCAATCCTTCTTCTTAGTTTGTCTTAATTTGAGTGCTCCGATTTAGAATAGTATCTGACAGACAAGCACTTTACAGAAAGGAGAAGATGAAAGACATTTCCCCAGTTATAGAAGTAACCAATAGATTCAGTATTGCTACCTGCCCGTAGCATGTGTGTTTTGACTCATCCCTTTCCCTACTCCACCGGCATCCCCTTCTGCTCAGGCCTATGCCATTCAATACCTCTCTCCCCTTATTCAGAGCTTGATATAATAGCGTAAGTCTCAAGCCATCTGGGCTACTATGATTCAGAATATCTCACACTGCCAGTTTCTATGCTGTGGCCTATATCTCTTGAGTTTATGAATCTCTAAGTCCAAATACAAGGTACTAGTGTCAGGGACAGCTTTCTATCTCAGGAAAATTACATTGGGAAAATCTGCTGTCAGGGACCTTTCCAGAGTACTGAAGAGCAATGATGTGAGTCTAGTGACTAAGGTATACCTGATCCAGGCCATAATCTTCACAATTGCTTGCTATATGTCAGATAACTGGACAATGGCTAGGGATGGTAGAAAGAGAATTGATGGATTTAAACTGTGATTTTGGAGAAGAATGTTGACTATACCATGAACTGCAAGAGAACAAATAGGTTCATCCTAGAGAAGGTGAAGCCAGCCTGCTCCTTGGAGGCAAGGATTCTGAGGCTTCGTCTGACATACGTTGGGCATGTTGCAAGGAGGGACCAGTCCTTGGAGAGGGGCATCATTCCTGGAAGGGCGAAGAGACAGAGAAAGAGATGAAGACAATTGATGAGATGGATTGACTCAGTGACTGAGGTAATGAAGGCAAGTGTGTAAGAGACAGTAATGTTGGCACAGAATAGAGTGGGGTTTGGGGCTACTATACATAGGGTTGCTATGAGTCTCAAGCGACTTGACAGCACATAATAACAATAGTTTAACATAATATACATTATACCCTATTTATTTATGGTTTATCTACTGTCATTGAAGTGAACATCTAAAATACTTACATGTAGTAAAAAAAAAGTGTTAGTTCTTGTCCTGCAGATGTTTGTGGTTATATGAAAACCTTTTATAGCTTTTTTCTCTTCATGCACCAATTTCTAAGATTCTCTTGTAAGGTACATAGCGCTATAGTACAGTATTCCATCTAGACGCTATTTTTCTTCTACTGAAAAAATGTTCCAAAATTTATCAGCCTTTACCGAGCTTAATCAGGCAGCCACTCAGAGCCGCTCAGGAGAGAGCTGTGCTTTTCTCCACTGATATGTGGAAAAGCAATCAGACACTGAATTATATGGCTGGCTTTCTTTGTCTTCATCTGTTTAAAGTACTCACAGAGCCCCAGTGAAGGAACAGTGCTGTGTGTAAAAGTCCTTGGAAAACCTCATTCATCATGAAGTTGATAGGGAAACCTGAACAAATAGCTGAAGGGCTGCCTTCACAAAAGGCATGAGCAGACAATGTTTTGATGTTTTCAGGGATCATGCTGTGAACATGATTTTGCCTCCTCCCCCTGCCCCACTCCCACCTTGTAGAATTTAAACATTTGAACCTTTAGACTTCAGGCAAAAGCAGACAGAATGTGAACTACTCATACAGGATTTAAGTGTTGCAGCTGTTAAAATAATAGCATCTGAGGCCCTTGATTATGTAGTTTGAGGATTTAAAATATATCATTAAAGGCAGTTTATGTTGTACAATAATGCTCATTGCGGCATCCTTCACAATAACTAAAGAGTAGAAACAACCTCAGTATCCCTCAAGAGAGGAAGAGACAAAACATTGTATATACATACAATGGACTGTGAATTAGCCATGAAGAGAAATGAAGAGCTCTAGCTCTAACATAGGAAACTCTGGTGGTGTAGTGGTAAGAAGCTGCTCTGCAATCCCAAAGGTATGTAGTTCAAATCCATCACATGCTCAGCTGGAGAAGGATAGGCAATCTCCTCCTGAATGATTTACTGATTTTGAAACATCACTGGAGGGTCAGCTATAGGTTGGTTCCTACTTGATGGTACTCAACAACAACAGATCAAGCAGGTGAATGAACCTGTAAAACATATTGATTATATACTCTATGAGATACAAAAGGGAAAAGAAGTTTACATGGTATTACTTACACCAAATGTGTAAAGTAGACAAATATATAGAGACCAAAAGAGAGGAATGCTTACCAAGGGCTAAGAGAGAGAAGAGACAATTATTGCTTACTGGGTTCTGAATTTTTGTTTGAAGTTACAACAAACCTTTGGAAATAGAGAGTGGTGATGATTGCATGTGATGCATGTAATTAAGGTCACCTCTTAGTGTTCAGGTCTTTCGTTTATAGGGTTGCTATGAGTCGTCTATGACTCAACAGCACTTAACAACAACATAGAGAGAGCTCTGTTGGCCTAGTGGATAGAAAGAAACGCTACCAAGCCAAAGATGGGTGATTTTAATCCGCGGTCCTCAGGCCTGGTTTTAATTGGTTTTGGTCAAACATTCTTCTAGGTTGTATAACACTGGTCTGTCCATTTGCTGTACAGAGGTAACTAGTGGTGGCTGTGATGCTAAACACTTTGACACTGATGTGTCTAATGCGATAATGGTTACTTATAGTGGACAGTGTTTGATGGAGCTCCCTGATTAAAACAAGCTTTGGAAGCAGGAATGGCATACACTTCCGAAATAGCTTGCCTCCAGAAACACTATGAACTTGGAGAAACAATGAAAGTTATGTAAGTGCTCAGGTCTTTTGTTCATAGGGTTGCTATGAGTCATCTATGACTCAATAACATTTAACAACAACAACAGCTCTCCTCTTAAAAATGGTTGATGGAAGCCTGAGTATACATTTCTGGCAATTTTGAAAATAATCTTCAGCAGAGTTTTGCTTGCAGAGGAAGATGAAAGATGGCTGATCCAAGCATCACACAGAGCTTGTCACCTCTTAACCTAACTACAAACAACCTTGGTTTGAGTCCTTGTTCTGCTGCTTTTATTGTTTTTTCAACCTTGAGCGGTTCTGTTCATCACTCTGGAAGCCATTCTTCATTGGTGTAAGGGGAAAGTAATAATATCTTCCTTGAGTTACACTTAGACCACTTGACTGAGAGGAAGGGGGCAATGATGGTGGTGTGAAAGCCAGAAGTACTGTTCCTGGCTGCAGTTGCCTGTATGTCACAAGGTCCTGTCTTCAGAAAACCTTCATGGGGAGAGTGCTGCTGGGCCCCAGGGGAGAGCCTCCTAGTCCTTGGGGAGAGCCACCTGGCCCCTGGGGAGAGCCACATGGTGTATATGATCAAATTTATCCAAGCCACTTTACCCCACCTGGGCCATCTGGGCCCTGGCGAGGGCTGCCTGGCCCCTGGAGAGTGCCGCCTGGCCCCTGGGGAGAGCCACATGGTGTATATGATCAACTTTATCCAAGCCACTTTATCCCACCTCCTCTTCCAGTACACCTCTAAGTAACATCTCCAAAGCCCTTTTCTTTCTAACTCACAAGTTTGTCTCTCTAGGTTTTCTCTCTTTCCGATAGGTAACCTGAACATGAGTCTTGTTCCAGAACCTGAACCCTGAACCCTGTTCCAGAGACAAAAGGGAAATATAACTTTCAACTAAGGAAGCGAAGGTGAATGGAGCCTCAAAATTCAACCAGCCACTCCCACTGGACTCACTCACACAAACAACTTACAGTTCAGAGGACATAAAACCTCATGAAAATATCTTCTAACTGAATGAGACGGATATAGCTTCAACTCAAGACCACGAGTGAAGTGTTAAAGTGGGCTCCCCTCTCCTTCATCTCAATGCCCCTGTTCAGCATGAAGCAGTCAGAGAGTCAGTGCCCCTGTTCCCAAATGGGAAACCCACAAATGAAAAAAAAATCCCAACAATTTTCTTTGTAAAAAAAAAATTAAAATAATAATCACCATTGGTCTATGCCTACCATTACCCTGTATTTTCCAGTCCTCACTGGATCTTTCTCATCTCCTTTAACCACTCCCTCCACCTACCAAATTGTGCAACCCTGTGATTTCATCCCTATCCATCCTCACCATTCTGCTCCCACCCCTTACCGCCTTGGATCCCCACACATGTTTTTTACAATGAATGAAAAAAAAAATATGCCTGGCATACCCATATTGTATCACAATAAAAAGTCATCTGTTTCTGTGCATCAAGGACCTTGCCAACAGCATCTCGTCTAGGCTAAGATGGAGAGCGGGCCCTCTGTTCCATCTGAAGGA
Organism: Elephantulus edwardii; assembly: GCF_000299155.1. Lineage (NCBI taxonomy): Eukaryota > Metazoa > Chordata > Mammalia > Macroscelidea > Macroscelididae > Elephantulus > Elephantulus edwardii. The sequence continues at coordinate 13,896,387 of NW_006399796.1, read as the reverse complement.
TGAAGAACAAATACTATGTTCAGGCTGTCCTCCTCTGTGGAATTAACTGTAGGTTACTCGAATCCCTGGTTCTTATAATGGTTACTCTCCGTAGCTAATTAAAAGCTTAGTGGTTCATGGCTCCTCACAAATGCTTCAGCCAGGAAAACCTTTTCCTAAAATCAACCATTGAAAGCCTTCAGAGAACAATTCTCCTGTAATACATGTGGGGTGGTTACAAGCTGGAGTTGACTTAATGGTAACTCACTAGATAGTTGGCAGTGTGGCATGTTTTGTTTTTGTTGTCTTTTTGTCTGCTCATGTGTATGTGTGTTTAGGTGGGGGTTGTCAGGTTAGTATTAGTGGTTTAAACATTATTGCCTTCTGGGATTCTACATGATTTGGGCTTAAACTCATGCTTCTCATTTGTGGATGCTTACACTTACATATGAGGAAATTATGTTTGCCTAAGCCAAATAGAATTAGTACCATGATTTGGTGTTAGAAAGTTGTAGTATATTATAAAGCTAAAGATGTACCATTCTGATTATTTTTAGTTTGGAATAGTCCATATAATAGCTTTTCTATAGTTCAGATAATTTGAAGTAATTTTAAAGTATGTTAGAAATGAATTGTCTATTAAGCTTGGTTGTACAGAGAAAGTACAATTTTAAAAAGCTGTATTTCTTGTTGGCTGTCTTAATGAGATATCACTCTTCTGCTAAGAGACAATATAGAGCTTCAAGAACTCTTAGAGTTACAGTGTGTGACGATTTAGTGGGTAATCTGTCTTAGCTTAAGAAGTCACTTAACATTGATTGTGAACTGAGGTTTGTATGTGTGTATGAGAGAGAGAGAGATGTGGAACAGGTGTGGAATAGGGGACACTTGAGAAGTCTACATTTTTGGATAGTGGAAATTTGGTTTCAACTTGGAACCTATGAAGAAAGACCAGCTACTTGTCAAACAGCAGTCATCTGACAGACTGTCCTTGGCTATTTCATATGTTGTTGTTATGTTCTATCAAAGTACCTATGATTTCTAGTGACTCTATGAGCAACAAATCTAAACCTTGCCCTATTCTGCAACATTCTTTCTGCCATCTCTGATATTTTTTTAGACAATTTTACCGTAACTGTACCAATCTAGCTTGTTAAGGGTCTTCCTTTCTTTTGCTAAACCTCCACCTTTTCCATCCTGATGCCTTTTTTCCAAGGGCAGACTCCTTCTAACAACATGTCCAAAGAGTGTGAGACAAAGTTTCTTCTTGCTTACCTCTAAAGAGCACTGTAGTTGCACTCCACAATTCAAAAGCATTGATTCTTCTTCTGTCGTCCTTATTCAATGTCAAACTTTTAGATGCATAGGAAGTGACTGAAAAAGACTATGGGTTGGATCAGATGCATCTTTATCTTTAAAGTGACATCTTTGCTCATTAGAATTCTGGCAAGATCCTTGACACACAGTTTTCCCCAACGCGATATGTATTTTGATTTCTTGATTGTTGTTACCGTATCAGATATTGTTCTTATTATGTGCCATCAACATGGAACTGACTCATAGCTAACTCTTCCCTGGGTTTTCAGAGAAAATAAATCATAAAAGAGGATACTTCCCATCTTTCTGCCTTGGAGCAGTTGGTGGATTTGAGGTGTGTGCCTTTGTGTTGACTGTGCAGTTCCTTACCACTTGGACACCAGAGCTTCCTGTTGTTGTTAGATGCTGTTGAGTTACATATGACTTAAAGCTACCCTATGAACACCCGGTCTGAACCCTGTTCTATCATATGCTTTTGTTCTGACAAAGCATCTCCTTTCCAATTGAACACCAGAGCTTCCTGTCGTTATTGTTATTGTTATTGTTATTGTTATTGTTATTGTTATTGTTAGATGCTGTTGAGTCAAGTACAATTTATAGCAATCCTATGAACAACCAGTCTGAATTCTGTTCTGTCTTATGCTATCCTCATAATCTCTGACACACTGGAGCCCATTGTTACAGTCACTGTCAATCTACCTGGTTGAGAAGAATCTTTGTCTATTTCACCTATCAGATATTAATAACAATTATTTTTTTTAAGATCAGCAATGGTTAGAACACAGAATAGTCAGGTTAGCTAAGTCATTGTGCGAGTCTGTCGCACTAGAATAGGAGGGGAGAAAACCTCATGAAGAATCCTCTTGTAATTCCAGAATCTTCCAGAGAGCATTACTGATACAAACAAAGACAGTTTCTTTTGCAAAGAAATACTTTGTCTAATATGAGAGCTACATAATGCAAAGGTCAGCACGGAACACAGAAGCATGCCACAACTAGAGGAGGGTCAGCACCTCAGACAATTCAAGAGGGAAATTATTTCAAGTTTATTAAAAATAGAGACTAAATGGTAAAATTCTGCTAAGTGAATGGATAGTAAGTGGATATTTGAGTATAACAAGGCAAAACTTGAAATTATGTATTATTCTTTTAGTTTCATTGCATAGTAAATAATTGGTTGTAATTCCACACAAGGCTTAAATTTTCAACAAATTCAAAATTAGAAAAACTCAAAACCAAAGCCCACCTAATTATCCTAACTCATTGCTGTGAAGGTGGAGCCAATTTATAACTGACCCTACAGTGTGTTTTTCAGAGGCTGTAAATCACACAGGAGGAGATTGCTCTTTTCTCTCATGGACACCTGGTGGATTTGAACCACTTGCCTTGAAGCTGACACCACAACTTCTTACTCACTAGGCCACCATGGATTCAATTAAAATTCTAAGATCCGGAGCAGCAAATCTAGCTAAGCAGCATCACTCAAACAGGAATAATTTAACTTGGTTTCCTCTCCCTGTCATAGGTGTATTACATACTGGCTGTATTTCCAATCACTGCTCTTACTTAACTTCACTTTTTCTTAATTCTTCATTGTTATCAATTATCATAATACTTACAAATGTCAGACCCTTAAATAAACAAGAAAATCAAAATACCATAATCAGGGAGTGATTGACAGGTCACTGAACTGAAAATCAGGACAATTTCTTTTGCTTTGACAGATTAGATGGTAGACATTTGGTAACTCCTTTTATCCTTCTAGGTATTGTTTCCTCATCTGTAAAGTGATGAGGTTGAATAAGATTTATATTTTCTGGCTGTTCACATTACCTGAATCTGAGATAAATGCTATGGTAGGGGATTCTCTCTCTCTCTCTTTCTCTCTCCTCTCTATGACTGTGTCTGTGTCTGTGTCTGTATCTGTATCTATATCTATATCATCTCTCTCTCTCTCTCTATCTCTATAATCTCTAATCTATATCATCTCTCTATCTGTATCTCATCTATCTATATCACGCATCTCTATCTCTATCATCTCCGTCATCTCTATAATCTCTATCTCTATATTCTCTATCTCATCTCTCTATCTAATCTATCTATCTATCTATTAGTTTTATATACATAATTACAAAGGGAATTTAGTCAATATTTTGATAGATTGAGAAAAGGTTGAAGCTGTTAATGATTTCATTTTATTTTGATGAACAATCAACACCCTTGGTACCAGCAGTCAGGAAAGGAAGAGATATATTGCTACTGTCAAAGACGTTTCTAAACTCCTGAAGAGCAAGGATGCCAGTGTGAAGACTAAAGTTTTCTCAATTACCTGCTATACATCAGAGAGCTGGAAAATGGATAAGGACTATAGAGAATAGCTGATGCCTTTGAGTTGTGGTGCTGGAGAGAAGTACTGAATATTCCATGGATTGCCAAAAGAACAAGCAGTTATGTCCTGGAAAGAGTGCAGGCAGAGTGCTTCTTGGTGGCAAGGATGATGAAGCTTCATTTTTCATACTTTGGACAGGTAGTTAGGCAAGGTATTCCTTGGAAAGGGACATTATGCTTGGAAAGATGGAGTGTCAGCGAAGGAGAGGATGACCTCCAATGCGATAGGTTGACACTGTGACTTCAGCAGCAGGCTTTGGTGTGTTAGAGATGATGAAGATGACACAGGGTAGCACAGGTTTCTGGATTGCTGTTCATAAATTCACTATGTGTCATACTTGACTCCACAGTACCTACGAACAAAAACAGTGGAAAGTTTTATTGACCATGTGGATCATAACAAACAGTGGTTAACCTTGAGAAGAATGGGAAGTCTAGAACACTGAATTGTGCTTATAAGAAATCTTTACCTAGACCACAAAACTATTGTTTGAACAGAGTAATGGAACACGGCATGGTTTAAAACCAAGAAAAGTGTGCATCAGGACTATATCTTCTCTCTGCACGTTTTCACTCTGTATGTTGAGCAAATGATCTGAGAAGCTGAATTTGATGGATTTAGGATTGGAGAAAGGCTTGTCAGCAATCTGCATTATACAGATAAAACAGGCTTGGTTGCAGAAAATAAGGGACACCTGAGTACTTGTTGCAGAAGATCAAGGACTGCAGCTTTCAATATGAATTACATCTCAATATCAAGGAAACAAAATTTTTAACACTGGACCAATAGGCATTCATGATAGATGGAGAAAAGATTGAGATTGTTAATGATTTAATTTTGCTTGGATCCACACTCAACATCCTTGGTCCCAGCAATCAGGAGATCTAGAGATATATAGCATTGCAGAAATCTGCTGTCAGGGATTTCTCCAAAGTCCTGAAGAGCAATGATGTCAGGCTAAAGACTAAGGTGAACCAGACTCAGACTACCAAGTTTTCCAATCACTTGATATGTATTTGAACGTTGGACAATGAGTAAGGATGATAGAAGAAGAACTGGTGTCTTTGAGTTGTGGTGTTGAAGAGAAGTTCTGAATATCCCATGGACTGCCAAAAGAACAAACAGATATACGTTGGAGAAAGTGCAACTACAATGTTCCTTGGAGGCAAAGTGGATAAGATTTCACCTCACATACTTTGGACATGTAGTTATGAGAGGCTATTTCCCTGGAAAAGAATATCATTCTTGGAAAGTTGGAGGATCAGCAAAGGAGAAGAATATCCTCAGTGAGATGGATTAATCCAGTGTCTGTGGCAATGAACTCAAATAATGTCGGGATGATGAGAATGTCACAGGATAGGAAAGAGTTCAGATCTGTTGTTTGTGAGGTCGTTGTGAGTCGTACTTGACTTGATGGCTCTTAAAAACAATAGTAAGTGGAAATGTGTTACACAGCCAACCTGAAGGTAGGCAGTTCAAATTCATCAGCTGCTATCTAATAGATATATAAATAGATTTATCTCACATCTTTTAAAAAATTAAACTAAAATGCCACAAGTCAATTGATAGCTGACCAAAGAGAAATAATTCTCTGATGTGTTTATTCAAAGGAGAGGTGGAGACGAAAATGGAGAATGTGGGCTTTCTATACATGTGTATCTTTCTCTCTCATATCTCTATCTCTATACTTATACCTATATCTATATGTCATCTATATCATATCTATCTATTTATCTATCTATTTATCTATCTATATCTATCTATCTATCTATCTATCTATCTATCTATCTATCTATCTATCTATCTATCTAAATCTCATTAAATTGGTTTTAACCTGAGTATTTTCAATGGCCAGTATTTTTTTTTTAAATGTACTCATTTATTATTGCACATTCTCTTCCTTTCCCCTCTCCTCTCCCTCCCCTAATCCACTTTGAAATTTTGGAATATATCATTGAGACTTTTCCAAGTATCCTTTGAAACTTTGTCTTAGTGAAATTGAACTACCAGCCTTTCAGTTAGTTTGTGCTTTCCACTGAGAGATGTTATTATTAGGTGCCATCAAGTCAAGTATGACTCATAGCGACCCTATGAACAGTGGATCTGAACCCTGTCCTATCCTGTGCCATCCTCACACTTTCTGACACACTAGAGCCCACTGCAGCTGTCACCATGTCAGTCCACCTAGTTGAGGGTCTTCTTTTCCTTTGCTGACCCTCCACTCTTCGAGGCATCATGTTCCTCTCCAAGCAAGGGGAGATACATGTTTATAAATATTTCTAACCATCTGGCTAATTTAAGCAAAAAAGGTACTCAATACTGAAAGATTTACAGCAATTAACGAACTGACTTTAAAACTTTATTGAAATTTGTGCAACTAGAAAAAAAAGTCCAATATCTTTTCATAAGATCAATCTGGTGTCAAAACTGCTAATGACAACTGGTGAGGCATCTTTGAGTTAGATCTGCTGCCACCACTGTTTCTTGACCTCCTGCACTGGCAGGTTCTCCACAGTGCTACCTTATACACTACCTTCCAGTGTGAAAGCTATGATCGAGTGTCTGACTTCTGGAACTCAGGCTTTATCCTGTCTACTGGACAAGACTGGACAGTTGAATTTCTGGTATTTTGAGCATCTATTTAAAATATGGTTCTGCTTTCCACAGGGACTCATAATGTGAGAAATTTCTCAAATTAGACAAGGCTTTAAAAAATGATAAATGTGTACTATCATCATTACCCCATTTTTAGTGACATATATTCTACTCGATCATTGAGAATTTCTCTATTGAAGCACTTGAATTCAGTTCCTCTCAAAACAAGTTGTCTTTCTCTCTCTTCTCTTCCTTCCTTTTCTCTTGTCTGCCTACCTTCTTTATTTTTATTCCTCATCTTGCCCACCTTCTCCTCCTACTTTCATCTCCATCATTCTTTAGAATAAGCACATCAGAAAATGATTTGTTTTTGGTCAGCTATCAGTTGAACTTGTAGCATTTTAGTTTTAGTTTTTAAAGTTTTTCTCATTATTTTCATATACTCAAGAATCTTCAGGGATAAAGGAAAAATTTATTGCCTTTTTTATTACAAGAGCACCTTGTAATAAAAATTATAAAAGTGTATTGATGACTTAGATAAGAGATGATTTTAAAAAAACATTGCCTAGGCACATACTGGATCACATTAAATAAGTGAAGCACAGAGAAACCAAGAGATGTGTTTAGGTACTCTCTCCAGCAGAAGCTGTTTATTTTTGTTTGTTTAAGGGTGATGGTGATTCTTAAATTAATTTCATAAGACTGACATATTAATACATTTCGGGGTGATGTTGAGTCTCTTAATATTCAGAATTCACAAGAAGCTTGTCATTGTTTTTTTTACTTTGTATACCTAATTTATATTGAACAATGTGAGAATGATGCTATATTAAAGGGAAACAATAGAATAGGTACAAAGTATGATTGATGAATTTCCATTGAGAAAGGCCTCCTCAGATGTGAAATTCCCATATTCTCTCCTATGCTACTATATCCTGTGACCAGTGCAAAAGAAAAGCTTGAGTGGTTAATTAAAAGAGTAAACTGGATAACTCCATAGGAGGAACTTTTGTGAACATTAACAAAACTCGTACTACCACTGTCAAAATCAACATACACACCAATCTTTTTCAGAGGTTTCTCTATATAGTGAGAAAGGACTGAGGAGGTGGTCAAGAGATTGTATCTACCATCCTCCTCTACACATAAAAGAAGAAATTTATCTGCAAACGTGATCATTGGGCTGTTTCTCCTTAACTTTGTATCCTTTCACACACCTATAGCCCAGTCCCAAGACTCCTTCACATCTAATTTCCAGAATTGTTATCCAGAGGTGAGGGTCTCAATTCCCCATAAAGCAAGATAGTGAGATTTTTCTAAATGAAAAGATACATCTTCAAGTTGAGAGGCATCATAGGCCATCAACATTTTCACATCTTCAAACAACTTGATAGCATAACTGCTTTTTCTGGGACTGAAGGAAATGTACACATGGAATTGCTTGAACTTCTCTATCAGCCCTGTAATGGGTCTTGCACCAAGCACAGGGTTCAGAGGGCAGTGTATGTCTACCTGCTGTGCAGACTCACTCCTTGTCAATGTGTCTCCCAAATCCTGCAATGGCTCCACATCTGGTTTATGGTACTTAATCAGCATATCCTCATTTACTGCTCTCACATGATTAGTTTTTTTAAAATCATTTCAGCTATTACCCTCGCTTAGTTGAGGAAAAATCCTTACATGTTCACTTTCCAGGATCTCCAGATTTTGTATTTCTTCTCTGTGGAGCTCAGGAGGTAATTTCTGATATCCATCTCTGATCATCTTTCTGTTGATACAGGTAATCTATCCAGCAGTTGACTATTTCACACTGCTTGTTTAGATATCTCTGATTTATTGGAATTATTTCCCCATAAAGATCTCATTGTTTGAAGAGCTTCTCCCCATACTCCTCAGCAGCACAGCCTATGGAATAGTGTCTGAGCCTCCTGCTCTCGAGATTTAGAGCAGAGCAAACAGATCCAGTTCTTGCTCTCTTTACAGATTTATCTTCTTTGCCTACTTGTGTGTTCTGCTCATCTGTTCCTCAGAACGCAGGAAACGTTGCAGTTTGACTTGTCTGGCACGGGACACTAGTTTCTTCAGAAGAATATTGGATTTGATGTCTGTCTTCTTGGTTGTTTTCCCGCACATGGGGCAGTGGGGAGTTGAGGCTTTTTCCCCAGGAAAGATAGAAATAGGGCCTGCAGAAAGTGTGTCCACAGCCCATCGTAAGCGGTTCTACAAAGAAGTTCAAACAGATAAGGCAGTTGATTTCACTCTGGAAGACTTAAGACATATCCATTGTCTAGAGAAATATGTCAAAAGTTCTTCCAAAGCTGGTAGTAGGAAAGTTAGGATCAGGACCTCTCAATGAAGTTGCAGAAAGTCCAAAGAAGCCCAAAGCAGGAGATTCCAAGTTTTTCTGGAGAATTGTGAGTGGATGCCAAGTGACCATAAGCAGAGAAAATTGAAATGGTGCCTTATTGTCGTTCTTAGGGTAACAAATGACAGTACTTCTGTAAAAATGTGCCTCTTTGGCTCAAATTGGAAAATGCTACAAAGATGCAATAAAACAAAACATAGCCATCCCATTTTAAGACTAAAGCACAGTAATAAGTGGAAATGATTGCTAATAGCAAATTGTCAGTGATATAATGTTTCTGCCCTTTGTATGTAAGAACTGAACCTTTTCTGAATGTGTTGTAATACTCACAGGGAGAAAATAAATGCCCATTACTAGTGTTTAGAACATCTGGTAAGGTAACCTCTAATTCTGCCTAAATGGAAATTGACAAAACAAGTACATGATATCCTTGCTCTTATGATTTAGTTGTTGGGGATGGCTCTTTTGATTCAGCATTTCCAAATTATATGAAATCTTAAAAAAATTCTTGAATATCAAATGACAGTCAATGTTCAGTCTGTGTAAATAAAACTAAGTCATATGAATCTGATACAAATTGTTGCATTCAATTACTTGAATGATTGATAGCAAGTAACTAACAAAGCCTGAACCCTTCATTGCATATTAATTTAATAGACATAAGTCTCCCCCAATACAAAGGCAAACACTTTAGTGATCATTAGAGGTCCAGGTTTTATTTCAAACAGATAGAACTGTTTGTTTAGATTATAGAGCTTTAAGATAGTGTGAAGATTAAATGAGAGAAAAAAAAATCCTTCCTTCGAGTTAATAACCATTTGTAGAGGCAAGGTGCTATGTATTATCCCCTTAAAAGCCAAATAAAAAATAATAATAATTTTAAAAAGCCAAATAATGAAAGACATTTAGGTTACACTGAAGGCTTTAGTTTCTTTAAAGTGCCAAAGAGCAAGGGTATTACTTTAAGGACTAAGGTGCGTCTCTCCTAAGTCATGATTTTCAACTACCACACATTTCCATGAAAATTGAAGTACAAAAACAGTCAAAGAGTAATTAATGCCTTTGAATTATATCATTGGTGAATAATATTGACTATCTAAAGGAATGCCAAAAGAACAAACAAATTTGTTTTAGAAGAAGTGTAATCAGATTGTTCCTTAGAAGCAAGGATGATATGACTTCATATCACAAATTTTGGGCATATTTTCAGCAGGAGGACAGTTTCTGGAGAAGAACACTGCTTGGTAAAATAGAGAATTAGTAAAAAGATGAAGATCCTCTTCAAGGTAGATTGACGCATTGCTTACAACAACAGGCAGCAAATGTGAAGATGGCACAGGACTGGGCAAAGATTCTGCTGACCATAGGTTTCCTTGGAGTTGGAGGTGGTTCGAGAGCACCTGACAGTAGGAGCAGCTTAATGCCTTGTACATTATTTGGTGGTCAAAATATTTATTGAATTATAGGTGGCCTAGTGGCAAGAAACTGCACCGCAATCCTGAGGACACATGGTTCTAATCCACCATGCAACGTGTTCAAGTTAAGTGAGATGAAGCTTTGCCCTCTTTGCCTTAGGGAACACCATGGCTGAACTTTTCCAAAGGCATATCTCTTTGTTCTTTTGACAGTCCATGGGACATTTAGTGCTCTTCTCCAACACTACAACTCAAAGACATCAGTTCTTCTTATCTCATCCTTATTCATTGTCCAGTTCTCAAACAGATAGCAAGTGATTGTAAAGCTCATGACCTGAATCATGTACACCTCAGTCTTCAAACTGAAATCATTACTTGTCAGTAATTTGGAGAGGTCTCACACATCGGACTCTCTCCAATGTGATATATCTCCTCATCTACAGACTTCTAGTACCAAGGATGTTAATTTTGAATCTAAGAAGAAATCATTGGCAAATTCAATCTTTTCTCCATCTATCATGATGTTAGATGTAGATTGTCACTTGCAATCTTATCTTCATATATTAGTCCAATAGTGAGGATTTTTGCTTTCTTCGTTTTTCATACTAGTTTATTTATAAAATTTGAATACGCTGGAAATAGAAAAGATTCTTCCAATTTCCCTCACCCCCCATCCCATCAAATTGTACAACCCAATGATCAGTCCCCTCTTCCCCTTGTACATCCACATCCCTCTGCTTCCAGCCCCTCCTACCCCACCCGGATCCTTATACTCATTCTACAGTAATGGTTTTATACAATACTTGTCCTTGTGGGACTGAGTTCACTCACCATAATGCTCTCCTGTCCCTCCCTAGTTAGGACATAATTTACAAAATCATTGCTCCTGTGTACTATGTAGTATTCCATTGTGTTAATGTATCCTAGTTTCTCAGTCCATTCATTTGTGATTTTTGCTTTCTTTTTGTAGATAGCTTTTTTACATTTTCTACTAGTTTATTTATAAAATTTGAATACACTGTTTTCAAGAACAAATTCTTTCAATATCCCTCACCCCCCCACCCATCAAATTGTACAACCCCATGCTTAATCTCCCCTCCCTCTGCACATCCTCATCCCTGCATTTCATATTGAAGGCTGTAGTCCTTAATCATCCATTCTTTTCAATGTTAGCCATAGTTTGTTACGATATGCAACAGTTATGACCACTGGGAGTCAGATTCCTATGTTTGCTTTTATTTCAGCACTTAGTAGTCTTTGGGAAATTGCTTCATCTCTCTGCACTTTTGTTTCATCATCAGTAAAGAAGGAAAAATAATTACACTTATGGCATTTCATGAGGATTTAATACCTTTCACTTGAAGGAATGAATGTCAGGAAAATTGTTTGCATCATATTAATGGAGGTATTTCTGTACATTACTGTCAAGTTTGACTTTGACATTTCTGACTAACTTTTTTTTCTTTATAATTGTATCAATATGGATCCAAACTTGTGGAATTTATGAGTGTAAGGTATATGTACATGAATATATGATTTTTTAAATGAATGAGCAGATTTTATTTCAGAAAGTTGAAATTGTTAACTTTGAAATATCCTTCAACTCATCCTACTTGATGAAAAGCCAAGCCATAAAACATGTGCAGTCTATGTGCAATAAATGAACATATTATGGAGTGAGGATATAAAATTAAATGTGTAGAAGTAGATAGGAAAATTCACACAAAGTTTAATGACTTGGGAGTTCCAGGACTTTAAAGCAGAAATTTTGTGTTTTAAATACAGTGCTCCAATATTATTTTTTCCAGGTCTTCCTAGATCTACTTCTGTTCATATCTGAATATTTCATGTGCTCTTTTCACAGCCACAATGGAATTGAACAGAATGGTGATGAAAGCAACCCAACAATTTTGGCAAAGTAGGACAATACAATCTGTCCCAAGTTGATAGAACTTAAGTACACTTGAGGACTTAAGGATATTCTCCAAAGAGGTGTTTTTGGTTTTGTTTTTTAATTTATCTATAGATATAAATCAGGTTTATTGCCAATAAAAATTGACAACATGTTAATAATGTTTCAATTGAATACTATTTAGTTTTTCACAAAAGAGCAGATGCTTCTCTGTTGAAGGCCTGGATTTGGTTCAGGATTCAATCACTTACAAATCTTGTTGTTGTTGTTGTTAGGTACCATCAAGGCAAGTACAAGTCATAGCGGCCCTATGAACAAAAGATCTGAAACCGGTTCTGTCCTGCCCCATCCTCACACTTCCTAACTCATAAGTGCCCATTGCAGCAATCACGTTGTCAATCCACCTGGTTGAAGGTCTTTCTCTTCTTCACCGATGCTCCACCCTTCCCAATGTCATGTCCCTCTCTCCAAAGGATAGAACCTCCTAGCAATATGTCTGAAGTGTGTGAGGCAGCCTCATCATTCTTGCCTCCAAAGAACAATCTGACTGCACCCTCTCCAAGACATATCTATTTGTTTTCTTGGCCATCAGTGGAATTTTCAGTGCTCTTCTCCAGCAAAAGTATCGATTTTTTTTCCTGTCATCCTTATTCATTGTCCAGCTGTCAGATGCATGGCTAGTAAACAGAAAGACCATGGCCTGAATCAGACGCACCTTAGTTCTCAAACTGATATAACTACTTCTCAAAAATTTGGAAAGGTCCCTAATGACAGATTTTTCCCATTGCAATGTGTCTCCTTATTTCCTGACTTCTTGTACCAAGGGTGTTAATTGTGGATCCAAGCAAGATGAAGCATAAAACCCTATGAACACTAAACAAAGCAGATAGTTACAGTATCTAGTGGTAGAGCCCAGACTGGAAGTCAGCTGAAATGAGGAAAATCAGTAACAAACATAGTTTAACAATTGGCACATGAAATGTCCATAGCTTGAATGTTGGGAAATTTAATATTGTTAAAAATGAAATAGAATGAATGAATATTGAAATAATGAGATGTGATGGACTAACTATGGCCACTTTGAATCAGATAATCGTATGACATACTATGCAGGGAATGAAAAACTGAAGAAGAACGGTGCTTCATTCATAATCAAAAAGTCAATTTCAAGTTGTGAGTGATAGGATAATATCCATATGCGTACAAGGAAGCTCGTTAACATGACTATTGTTCAAGTGTATACTCCTACATCTAGAGCCAAAGAGGAAGAAATTGAGACTTTTTACCAAATTTTGCAGTCTGAGATTGACTAAACATGCAATCAGGGTGTGTTAATGATGATTGGTGTCTGGAATGCAAAAGTAGGAAACAAAGAAGAAGGAACAGTAGTCAGAAAAAATGGGTTTGGTGATAGAAATGAGGCTGGAAAGAGAATGATTGAATTTTGTATTTATAATGATTTATTCATTGCAAATACTTTTTCTATAAGATATTAAGGATGACTTTACACTTGGATTTCACCCAATGGGCTGCACAGGAATCAGATTGATTACATTTGTGGAAGAAATCATTGGAGAAGCTCAATATCAACAGTCAAAACTAGGTCAGGTGCAGACTGTGGGGCAGATCATGAATGATTCATATGCAAGTTCAAATTGAGGCAAAAAAATTAAAATAAGTCTACACGAACCAAGATATGATCTTGAATCAATTCCATCAGAATTTCATGATCCTTTTAAGAATAGGTTTGAGGCACTGAACACCAATGATAGGAGACCAGAGAAGTTGTGGGATAATATCAAGGATACCATCCATGAAGAAAGCAAAAGCTCATTATAAAAATCGATATCAGAAGAGACTCTAACGGTTGCACTGGAATGTCGGGAAGCCAAATCTAAAGGAAAATAAGTCAAAGTAAAAGAGCTGAATAGATGGCTTCAAAGGGCAGCTCGGGAGGATAAAACAAAGTATTATAATGAAATGTGCAGAGAGCTGGAATTGAAGGAAAAAAAGGGGAAAACTTGCTCTGCATTTTCACAAGCTGAAAGAACACAAAAACAAATTTAGGCCTTGTGTCATTGCAATGTTGAAAGATGCTATGGGCAATGTATTGAATGACCCAGAAAACATCAAAAGAAGATGGAGGGAATACACAGAGTCACTGTACCAGAAAGAATTGATTGACACGGAAAAAATTTCAGAAAGTACATATCTTACTGAACCTGAATTTCAGCATCTGTTAAATGGTGAGAATAATAGTGTCAACAAACTATGTTCTAGTGGCTGGAGTAGTAATTGAGAGGAATAATATGCCTTCAACAAATATTAACAATGATTATTGTTGTCATCCCAGTTTTCACTCCTTCTCTTATTTTTACCTAGTTTATACTCCAAAGTCTACATTGTTGTTATTATATGCTGTCGAGTTGCCTGTGACTCATAGTGACCCTATGTAAAACAGTCCTAAACCCTGCTCTATCCTGTTCCAATCTTATTGTTTCTGACACAGCTACCCCCATCCATTACGCCAGTCACTGAACCAATCCATCTCATTAAGGGTCTTCCTCTTTTCTACTGTCCCTCCACCCTCCCAAGCATGATGTTCTGCTCCAAGGACTGATCCTTCTTTGCAACATGCCCAAAGTATGTTAAACAGAGCTTTAAAATCCTTGCCTCCAAGGAACAGTCTGGTCTCACCCTCTCTAGGATGAACCTGTTTGTCTCCTAGCAGTTCATGATATATTCAATACTCTTCTCCAGCACCAGAGCTCAAAGGCATCAGTTTTCCTTCTATCTTCCCTAAGTCATTGTCCAACTCTCTGATGTATAGCAAGTAATTGAAAAGACTATGGCCTGGATCAGGCACACCTTAGTCTCCAAACTGACATTGTTGCTCTTCAGTATTTTGAAGAAGTCTCTGACAGCAGACTTTTCCAATGCAATTCATCTTTTAGTTTTCTGGCTGCTTGTATCAAATGTGTTGATTGTGAAGCCAAGCAAACTAAAGCTGCTAACAATTTCAGTCTCTTCCCCATCTAACATGATGCTGCCAATAGGCCCAGCAGTGAAAATCTTTGTTTTCTTGGTGTTTAGGTTAATTATCTAATATAAATAAAGCTGATTAAAAATCCAGAAGTTAAAAGCTATAGCAAAAGCGTCTTTATCTCTTTATTTATCTCAATGTAAGGGTCCATGACAATGGGGGAAGGGGAAAGAGAATAAGTTTCTTTTTTTGAGATATGTGTACTCTTTATTTCATTATAGAATAGGTCTGGTGGTGCAGTGGTTAACACCCTCAGTGGCTAATCAAAAGGTAAGTGGTTTGAACTCCACGGGAAAAAATGGGGCAGTTAGCATCTATAAATATTATGTTTGTTGTTGTGAGGTGGCCTTAGTCAACAATGACTTGTAGTCACTCTATGAACAACAGATTTGAACCTGCACTATTCTCATAGTCTCACATACAGCCACTGTAATAATCACTGTATAATTCTTCTTGTTGAGGTCTTCCTCTTTTTCAGTTTGATATCTTTTCCCAAGGACTTGTCCCTCATAACAACATACATGGTCGAAATGTTTTTCTTGTAAAGATTACAACCATGGAAACTCTACAAGTCAGTTCTACTTAATCCGTTATGGTTTTCTATAAATTGGAGTTAACTAGATGGCAGTGGATTTAAGTTTTTCTTCCCCCCCATGCCCGTTTTTGGATGCATACATCTTTTTTATTTTTTTTCCATGATAATTACCTTGAAAGTAAACAAATAGCAAAAGGAACTGTATTTTGGTACTTAGAAAGCAAACAGCTAGTGGTAGATGTTTGTTTAGCAATTTATATTTACAATTTGCCTCAGTTTCTTGATGCTGCTGAATGCTTTAAAAGAAATATTTAAATTTGTTACAGATGTTTTATGAAATTCATTATTAATGTAAAGAGAAAACGCTTTTGGAAGCAATTGTACAAAGGTTTAATTTTTATTTCTAGGGGAAAAAATGTGCACACACAGTAAAAATAATAAAGCTCTTGCTGAAATTTCCCTTGAGGAATATGAGGCTGAATAAATTCTACCACATTATCCTTCAAACAGCCACTTAAAATTTTTAATTGTATAGACTCTTAATCACAAGGACAGTAACCTTTGTGAGCGCTTTCCTTTGTAGAAAGGGTGGGGGAGGGTCCAGTGCTTTTTCAGAGCCTTCTTAAGAATCCTTTCTGATTTCAGCACACCTCCTATTTCAAGCATTGAGTTTCAGGTTGGTTATGCTGCACTGCACTGAAAAAAAAGGCTGAGAGGAACTGAACAAGCCTTAGACAGGCAGGCACTTCACAATAGGAAATGTCTCCAAATGAATGCCACACTGAATTCCTGTAGTGTGTAAAGATAGGTCTCAGAACGCTTGCTGTTCAATAGCCCCTGACTCGGCACATCTAATTCATGCAGTGCCCTGCCGTGCATACCTTCCTTCTACACTTTCTGTTTAGTGTCAGAGTGACATTGCTTGTGACGCTGTGGCAACAAACTGCAAATTGGCAATCAAAGGAAGTAGATAATGTTAAACAGGAATGATTTTTATGGCTTAGAATTTGACTTTGCATATGTCTTCAGAAGACAATGGAATGCACTGAGATTTCTATGGTATGCTCCGGTGAAGTTGTCTATAGAAAGTTATACTGCTTTCCCTGCAGATAAAGGAGAAAGATGGATGATCTCTTCTCTAGTGATTTATAGTCTTGGAAACCCAGTGAAGGGTCTACTGTTAGTCGTTTCTCTCTCAGTTGAACTTAAAGGGTGATGAGTAGCAATTAAAACACACATCTGGAGTAGCTCTGGTGGCACAGTGGTAAAAAGCTGTGCAGCATTGCCAAAGGCACATGGTTTGAATCCACCAGGTGCTCTGTGGGAGAAGTATTTGCAATCTCCTCCCATGAGATTCACTGTCTCTGAAAACCAGCTGGTGGTTCAGTTATGGGTTGGTTCTGGCTCAATGATACACAAGAACGACAGAGTACAAAGGAAGGGAGAACAAAGTAAACTGGCCAATACGAATTGAGTTTAGCATCAGTATTATTGTTTAGTTTCCTTAGTCTCTTTTAAAGCTTCACAGAGGTAACTTTGGTGGCCTAGTAAGTAGGAAGTTCTGCTGCCAAACTAAAATCTGCTGGTTGAATCCACCAACTGCTCTGTGGGAGAAAGATGGGGAATCTCCTTTCCTGTGATTTTCAGGCTCTGAAAACCCACTGGAGGGTCAACTATGATGGCAGTATATTTAGGTTTTTTTGGGGTTTGTTGGTTGGGTTTTGTTGGGTTTTTTTCCCTTTTTGCTTTTTTGGATGTTTTTGTTAACTCTGTGGGAATTGTGTTGCCTGGGAGCTGTGGTTTTAAAGTTACTCTTCAGATCTTCTGAGTCATTTGGTGCCAGCCACATTAGAATTAGTCTTTTGTCTCTAACATATCAAACCACTGAGAAGAGGAAAGAACATAGCACAAGAAACATTTTGTGACAGTTATTGCTTAGTTTAAAATCACTCTATTGAATTAGTTGTGGGAGTAGTTGCAGTTTCCCAACCTCTGTATTTCCCAACTTCAATTTCCCAATCTTCTTCTCAGACTTTGACTGAATGGATGAATATGATTACCTCTGCTTACTATGTTCATCCATACTCCCCCCACCGCACACACATCAAGGATAACTAGTATCATCATGGAAGAACATTCACTTTGCAAGCAGGCCAATACAGAAGAAGAAGAAAGAGAAGGCATTGCAAATGTTTAAAATGCTTAAAAGCCTTAAACTCTGCTTTATCCTGTGCCAATCTCACCATCTTCGATACACCTTCCCCCACTACCTGAGTCACTGAATCAATCCATCTCATTGAGGGTCTTCCTCTCCTGCGCTGTCCTTCCACCCTCCCAAGCATGACGTCCCTCTCCAAGGACTGGTTCCTCCTTGCAACATGTCCAAATATGTCAGACAAAGTTTCAGAATCCTTACCTCCAAGGAGCAGCCCAACTTCACTCTTGCCAGGACAAACCTGTTTGTTTTCCTAGCTGTCAATGGTATACTCAATACTCTTCTCCAGCACCACAGCTCAAAGGCATCAATTCTCCTTCTATCACCTCTAGTCATTGTCTAGCACTCCGATGCATAGCAAGTGATTGCAAAGAACATGGCATGTATCAGGCACACCGTAGTCTCCAGACTGACATCTTTGCACTTCAGCACTTTAGAGAGGCCTCTAACCACAGACTTCCCCATTGTAATATGTCTTTTAATTTCCTGGCTGCTGGTGCCAAGAGTGTTGACTGTGGTTCGAAGCAAATAAAAACTGTGAACAATCTCAATCTCTTCACCATCGATTATGATGCTGCCAATTGGCCCAGTGGTAAGAATCTTTGTTTTCTTTATATTAAGTCTCAATCCATACTGAAAATTGCAGTCCCTGTCGTTCCACAGCAAGTGCTTTAGGTCCTCCTTGCTTTCAGCCAGCAAGGTTGTGTCATCTGCATAATGGAGATTGTTGATTCTTCCTCCAATCCTGACGCCACACTTTTCATAGAGCCCAGCCTCCCGGAGAATTTGTTCTGCATAAAGATTGAAAATGTATGGAGACAGGATACAGCCCTGGCACACACCCTTCCCAATTTTGGAACATGCAGTGTTTCCTTGCTCTGTTCTGATGACTACCTCCTGGTCCAAGTATAGGTTTCACATTAGCACAATCAAGTGTTCTGGGATTCCCATTCTTTTCAGAGTTAGCCACAGTTTGTTATGACTCACACAGTCAAATGCCTTTGCATAATAAATGAAACAAAGATAGATATTTTTCTGGTACTCTGTGCTTTATCCAAGATCCATCTAACATTAGCTACAATATCCCTAGTACCATGGCCCCGTCTAAACCCAGCCTGCACTTCTGGTAGTTCTCTATTAATATGCTGTTCCAGTCATTTTTGGATAATCTTCAGCAAAATCTTGCTTGCATATGATATTAATGATATTGTTCGATAATTTCCACACTCTGTAGGATCTCCTTTCTTTGGAATGGGGACCAATAAAGATCTCTTCCAGTCAGTTGGCCAAGTGGTTGTTCTCCAGATTTCTTGGCACAACTTGGTGAGCACATCTAGGGCAACATCTGTTAGCTGAAATATGCCAATTGGTATACCATCTATTCCTGGGGCCTTATTCTTAGCCAATTGGTTCAAAGTAGTCTGAGCTTCTTCCTTCATCACATAGACTCTTGTTCATATGTTGTTTCATTAAATTCTTCTGTGTCTTCCAATTTCCTTTTGGTATAATTACTCTGTCTACTCTTTCCATCTTCTTTTAATACTTGTGGGATCACTCAATATTCTGCCCAAAGCATCCTTAAGTATTGCAACGCAAGGCTTGAATTTCCTCTTCACTTCCTTGAGCTTAAGAAATGCCGAGTGAGTTTGGCCTCTTTGATTTTCTGACTCCAGCTCTTTGCACATTTCATTCTAATACTGTACTTTGTCTTGTGGCACAGACTTTTGAAATCCCCTGTTCAGTTACTTAATGTCTTGATTTCTTCCTTCTGCTTTGGCTTCTCAGTGCCCCATTGCAATATTCAGTCTCTTCTGACATCCATTTTGGTCTTATCTTCCTCCTCTGAATTTGCATGAACACATTTGTCACTCTCAAAAATTCTTTCATGGCCCTGTGTATCTATCTCTCTGAGAACTCTAATTCTGTCACTAAACATTTCTTAGAAATTTATATACATGGGATTATACAGTATGTATTCTGTTTGTCTGACATTTGTATGTTTCTCTAATTCTAAACATTCTGTCTTGTGTCACTCATCTATTTATTTTTATACCAGTAGGACACTGTCTTGATAACAATAGTTTTATAATAAGTCTTTAAAAATCTGGTATTGGATTGATATATTAATAACAATATTGAGTTTTTTTATTCAGAAAATGGTACATCTTTCCATATGTTTAGTTTTTATTTATTTTATTTAATTCTTTATAAGAAACACAAACACAGGCTATACACATGGATTTCACCTGATGGTATGCATAGGAATCAGATTGACTACATCTGTGGGAAAAAAAATCACTGGAGAAGCTCAATATCAGCTGTGAAAACTAGGCTAGGTTCTGATTGTGGAATAGACCACAAACTACTCATATGCAAGTTGAAGGTGAAGTTGAAGAAAATGAATCAAATCCACAGGAAACAAAATATGATCTTAAGCTTATCCCACCTGAATTTCAGAACCATCCCGGAACAGGTTTGAGGCCTTGAACACCAATGAACAAAGACCAGATGAGCCCTGGGAAGATATATAGAATATCATCCTTGAAGAACGCAGAAAGTCATTACAGAGGCAGAGGAGGAAGAACAGACCAAGATGGATGTCAGAAGAGACTCTGAATATTGCACTAGAACACCCAGAAGACAAAGCAAAGGGAAGAAATCAGGATGTTAAGAAGCTGAACAGAAGATTTCCAAAGGCAGCTTGGGAAGACAAAATAAGGTATTATAGTGAAATGTACAAATAGCTGGAGTCAGAAAACCAAAAGGGCCAAACTCGCTCAGCATATCTTAAGCTGAAGGAACTGAAGAACAAATTCAAGCCTTGAGTTGCAATACTTAAGGATGCTTTGGGCAGAATATTAAATGATCCAGGAAGCATTAAAAGAAGATGGAAGGAGTGTGCAGAGTCACTGTAACAAAAGGAATTGACAGACACAGAAGAATTTAATGAACAATGTATGAGCAATAACCTATCGTCCTAAAGGAAGAAGTTGAAGATTCTCTGAAAGAATTGGCAAAAAAACAAGGCTCCAGGAATTGACAGCATACCAACTGACATATTTCAACAAACAGATGTTGCTCTGGAAGCACTCACCAAGTTGTGCCAAGAAATCTGGAGGACAGCTACCTGGCCAACTGACTTTGAATAATTCAAACAAAGATTATTATGAATGGAGTGAAACTTTACAAAACAAATCAATTCTTTATTCAACTATTCAACCATTCATATAAACTTTTATACTATAGCATTAATTTCAATGCCTACATCATAATCACATTTTTTATATTCCATCCTGGTTATAAATAACCCTTCTTTTACTTTTTGTGTCTTTCTTCTCTTTAGTGACATTATGTGGATGATCACTTTATTGGATATTGCTTTTCCCTTTACTCATTTCAGTATGTGCCTAGTGTCTATTTCTCCTCATTTTTTGAGTGTTTCAACTTCAGTGGCTTATATTCTTGACACCATGTCCAATAATGTTCTACTATTATTCATAAAGTTTTGAAAGGCCTTATATTTCAGATATAAATGGCCAGTTCAGTTTCTTAGTCCGTTTTAATCTGGAAGCTCTAATGAAATCTATCCGCCAGGGATGATCATGCTGGTATTTGAGATATTGAAGTCATACACAGGATCATAGCAATATTCAAGTCACATCAGTAGAGTTAACTGACAGACAAGTGCTATACCTATAAGAACAAATTATAAAACAAACAGGTACACAAATATGATAAAATAAACGTTCATGATATGATAAATAGAAAATGGTGTATTTGCCAGCCTAGGAGACATTTGGAATTGGAAAGCCAAGGTAAATGTGGGTTTCTGCTCCTCTCTGTGGTGACTGAGGCCCCAAAATATGAGCCAGGTAATGGACAGTACCATTGAAAGTCTAGAAAGTGTTGAAGTATAGGACAATCAGCTTGGAACAGGATTTCTGCTGGTCTCAGACTCAGCGGATTCTAAACTCCTTTCCTTGGCTAGAGACAATGACATGTCTGATAAGGTACTCATATGTAAAATTTATAGGATACTCCTGCACCTCACCAAGAAAAAGGTAAACAACCCAATAGAAAATTTGGTACAGAATATGAATAGATACTTTACCAAAGAAGACATACAGAAGGAAAACAAGCACATGGTGAAATGTTCAAAATCCCTAGCTATCAGAGAGATAGACACATATCAAATTAACTATGATATATCATCTCATCCAATAAAAATAACAAAGTTCAACAGAGCAGCAAACAATTAATGCTGACAAGGTTGTGGAGAAATTGGAGCGTGAGAGTGTAAAATGGTGCAACCACTATGGAATGCAGTTTGGCACTCTCTTGAAAAGTTAGAAATACCATTTGACCCAGCAATGCCACTACTGGGAATATACCCTAAGGAAACCAAAACCACTATCCAAACAGATATATGGACACTCATATTTATTGCTGTGTTATTTACAATAGTAAAGAGCTGGGAGCAAACCAAGTTCCCATCAACAAATGAATGGATAGAAAAACTATGGTATATTCACGAAATGGAATACTATCCCACACTGAAAAATAATGAACTCATAAAAGATTACAAACATGGGGGACCATGGAGCACATCATCCTGAGTGAAATATCTCAGTCACAAAAGGATAAATACTGCATAGCATCACTATTATAACTCAGGTCTGGCATGGGGGGTTTGAAGGAGAATAAGATAAGAGTGGAGGGATAATGATAATTTGATTGGAACACTGAAAGAAAGAATTGGCTGAAAGGAATATATAATTATTTATTTTATGTATGACAACAGCCCAGAATAAGAGAGACATCATTGCAAAGAAGACTGGGTGTGGTGAAGTAGGTAATTGTGCAACAATGAATGAAAATTTTTTAAAAAGTGAACTGGGAGTAGGGAAAATGGGGGGTCACTAAAAATGAAGGGAAATGTAACTTTTCTGTAAATGTTTGTTAAAATCACAATTAAAGTAATATTTTGTTTTTATAAAAGAAATTACAAAGACTATGGAATGAATCAGATGCCCCTTAGTCCTCAAAGTGACATCATGACTTCACAATAATTCAGAGAGGTCTCTAACTGCAGACTTTCCCAATGCAATACATCTTCCTGATTTCCTTACTGCTGGTGCCAAGAGTGTTGATTGTGGATCCAAATAAGATGAAATTGTTGACAGTTTTAGTCTTTTCTCCATCTATCATGTTGCCTATTGGTCCAGTAGTAAGCCTTTTTATTTTTCTTGACATTGAGAGGAATCCATATTGAAGGTTGTATTGTTTGATCTTCTGCAAGAAGCGCTTCAAATCCTCCTCACTTTTAAAACCTAACACAGGTTATTGATGAGTCTTCCTCTGATCTTGATGCCACATTCTTCTATGTAGCTTCCAGCTTCTCAAATAATCTGCTCAGCATACAGATTTAGTAGTACAGAAAGATATAACCCTGCCACACTCCTTTCTTTATTTTAAACCATGTAGTATTCCCTTGCTCTCTTCTCACAATAGTATCTTGGTCTAGATATAGGCCAATTTTAGACATAGGCACAATTAAGTATTCTGGGATTTTCATTATTCTCAATGTTAGCCATCACTTGTTATGATCCACACAATCAAAATGTCTTTGCCTAGTCAATAAAACATAAATAGACATTTTTCTGGTAGTCTTTACTGTCAGCTATGAGCCATCTGATTATCAGCAATGATATCCCTTGTGGCTTCTAAATCTTGCTTGAACTTCTGGTAGCTCTATACCTGTGTACTGTTCTAGCCGTTTTTGAGTGATCTTCAGCCGTAATTTTGTTTGCATGTGATATTAATTATATAATTTGATTGTTTCCACATTCTGTTGGATCACCTTTTTTGAATGGGAACAAATATGGATCTCTTTCAATCAGTAGGCCAGACAGCTGTTCTCCAAATTTCAGGCCTGTCTGTTAGTTGAAACATATCACTCTGTTTCCCATCTATTCCTGGGACTTTTTTTTTTTATTGCCAATGCCTTCAGTGCAACTTTCACTTCCTCCTTCATTACCATTGGCTCCTGTTCACGTGGTACTTCCTGAATATTTTCAGTGTTAGTCAATTCTTTATGGTAAAGTGACTCTGTGTATTCCTTCCATCTACTTTTGATGCTTCCTGGATCATTCAACACATTGTCCACAGCATCTTTCAATATTGCAACTCAAAGCTTAATTTTTTTTTCTTGTTCTCTCAATTTGAGAAATGTAGAGCGAGTTCTTCTCTTTTTATTCTCCAATACACACTTTCTGTACATTCCATTATAATGCTTTGCTTTGTCTTCTCAAGCTGTCCATGAAGTCTTTTTTCAGTTCTTTTCTACTTCATCATGTTTTTTCCTTTGTTTTGGTTTTTCAAAGCTCAAGCACAATTTTCAGAGTCTCTTCTGACATTCACTTTTGTTTTTTTCTTTCTCCTCTGTCTTTGTTAAACAATAATAGATGTACACATAAGACTTGTGTCTCTTCAATGCCTGTTTTTGTAAACTAGAGACAAGAACTACACCTATTTCACTAGACTACTGTGAGGATCAAGTACAATAATACATATAAAATGTTTAGTAGCATGTCTTTATTAGCAAATATTCATTTTCAAATATTACCATTATTTTGCTTACTGGTAAAAATTGTATATATTTTCCTGTATCTACTTTTGGCTTCTACACACTGTCAAAAAGAATCTCTCCAAGTATGCAGCACACTGCAGCTGAAACTGACTGGAAGGAGGGTTTGTGCATACACAGTAACATAGAAAATGGATTTGATCTTAAATCTGGGCAAGAGAATACTGACAAACACCCACAGTGTCTAAATGAAGCAATTTTATCAGCTATCAAAAATGTTGGACTTGTTTGGTCCTCAGTATCAACAATAAAGGCACAACTGTTAATAAATGGAGAGGGAACATCCCCTGCTCTGCCAAGGGAGGCCCAGCTGTGTGCTGACGGCAGTTTTGGCCAGCATAGTGATGGTTTGGTAGGATGTGTCATTCATTTTTGCATTTCCACAGCAAGCAGCCAGTACTATTACAAACTCTGTTGACAGGTAGTAATCTAATCTGATATCGTATTTGTTCTCTTTTCCACATAACTCCCGCTTCCTTGTGGTTCAACATTTTGGCATTTATCATTAATACATTGAATTTCAACTTATTGATGCCTTTGGCCTTGGCAGAATCAAGACTGTGAAACTCGCAGTGAATTTTAATATTGTATATTTCTCTATGTGGTCATTATCTCAGTTAATAAGCATTTAGCTCTACTGTAGGTTGTGGGCTTTAGTAACCTCTTGTGTAAAAGCGTGTTAGGATAATTGATGCTTCAGTCAACTGCACAGTATCCAGGACAGCAGTCCTAAACTCTATGCGTCGGAAAGTTGAACAATGACTAGGGATGATAGGAGAATTGATACCCATGAGTTGTGGTGCTGAAGAAGAGTGTTGAATGGACTGCTACAGTTTGCCCTAGAGAGGGTGAGACCAGGCTGCTCCTTGGAGGCAAGGATTCTGAAGCTTCATCTGACATACTTTGGGCATGTTGCAATGAGGGACCAGTCCTTGGAGTGGGACTTCGTTCTTGGAAGAGTGGAGGGACAGCACAACAGAGGAAGACTCTAAATTAGATGAACTGATTTAGTGACTTGGGTAATAGGAGCAAGTGTGTTGGAGACAAAAAGATTGGCACAGGACAGAACATGTTTTAGGGCTGTTGTACATAGAATGGCTATTTGTTACAGGTGACTTGATGGGACATAACAACAACAACAATTCATTTCTTTAGTCTCCACCTCACATACAGAAGTGTAGCTCCCCAAGGACATGAACTATGACTTTTTTGTTCACTGTTGTATCCTCATCCTGGAAACAGTCCTTATACAATCTCAAAGATTTATTAACTCATTGAATAAAATCACTCAGTAAATTTAAGGGGCATTATAAGGAGACTCATTGCACTGGGAAATTCTGCAGTTACGAACCTCTCCAAATGGATATTGTTGATTGCCTTCGAGTTGAGCATGACTCATAGTGATCCTAGGAACAAAAGGCCTGAAGCCTTTTTATAACCATCGTCATTTTGCAAAGTTCATAGTTTCCAGAGCCATGTGGTTTAGGAAGTGGATGCCCCTCCTGCTTCCAAACTTGTGTAATTGTTGGAGCTGCACCAAACACTGTTCACCATGGGTAACTGTTATGGTATTTGAAACCCCAATAACATAAAGTTCACCGTCACAGCAACTCCAGTTTACCTCAGTATAGCATATTGACAAAAGAGTGCTGTTCTACTTAGAAGAAATTTCCTGTAAAATAAAACAGCCAACTTTTAAACACAAGGGCCCTCCACGATGTCTTGTTGACTCTAAATAAGAGACTTAGATGAAAAATAAAAACAACTAAACAACCCAGTATAGTATGTTGTTGTTATGTGCCGTTGAGGATCCTGCAACATATAACAAACCTATGTACAGCAGCTCTGAACCCTTCCCCGTCCTGAGCCAGTCTCACTAATTTCAACACACCAACCCCCATTGCCTTAGATACTGTACCAATCCATCTCATCTGGGGTCCTCCTCTCCAGCGCTATCCCTTTACCCTTCAGAGCATGATGTCCTTCTCCGAGGACCAGCCTTTCCTGACCACCTGCCCGAAGTATGTGAGACGGAGCTTCAAAATTTCAGTCTCCGAGGAAAGATTTGGTTTTACCCTCTCCAAGACAGGTCTATTTGCTTTCTTGGTAGTCCATTACAAGACACTTCTCCAGCACCACATTTTGAAGGCATCTCTTCTTCTTCTGTCATCTTTAGTCATTGTCCAGTTCTCTAAAGCATAATAAGTAATTGAGAAGACTATGGCCTGGATTAGGTGCACCTTTTTCTCTAGACTGACATTGTTGCTTTTCAGAACTCTAGAGAGGTCCATGATAACAAATTTTCCCAAAGCAATTCATCTTTTGATTTTCTGACTACTGGTGTTAAGAGTGTTGATTATGGATCCGAACAAGCTGTAATTACTAACAAATGCAATCCTTTCTCCATACATCATGGTGCTGCCAAATGGCCCAGTGGTGAGAATCTTTGTCTTCTTGATGGTGAACTTTAATTCATATTGAAGACTATAGTCCTTGACCTTCTGAAACAAGTGTTTCAGGTCTTCTTCAGTTTCAGCAAGCAAGGTTGTATCATCTGCATATAGTAGTTTTTTGATGAGTCTTCCTCTGATCTTGATCCCACATTTTTTTCTTATAAAGCCCTGCTTTCCAAATTATCTATTCTGCATACATTTTGAAAATTTATGGGGACAAGAAGCATCCCTGAGACAATCCTTTCCTG
Organism: Elephantulus edwardii; assembly: GCF_000299155.1. NCBI lineage: Eukaryota > Metazoa > Chordata > Mammalia > Macroscelidea > Macroscelididae > Elephantulus > Elephantulus edwardii. The sequence goes on along the minus strand of NW_006399796.1, from coordinate 13,869,275 downwards.
ATTTTGAACCACGTAGTGTTTCCTTGCTCTTTTCTGAGGACTGCTTCTTGGTCTAAGTATAGGTTTCACATAAGCACAATTAAGTGTTCTGTGGTTCCCATTTTCCTTAAGGTTAGCCACAATTTGTTGTGATCCACAGTGTCAAATGCCTTTGTATAGTAAATGAAACACATATAGATATTTTTCTATTACTCTCTACTTTCTGCCAAGATCCATCTGACATGGGTAATAATGTCTCTAGTGCCATGACCTCTTCTAAACCCAGCTTGTATTTCTGGTAGTTCTCTGTCAATGTACTGTTACAATTTCCAGAGGGATTTTGTTAGTGTGTGATATTAGTGATATTGTTTGAGAATTTCCACGCTCTGTCAGGTCACCTTTATTTGGAATAAATATTGACCTCTTCCAGTCAGTTGACCAAGTAGTTGTCCTCCAGATTTCTTGGCACAACTTGGTGAGCACATTCAGGGCAGCATTCGTTTGATGAAATACGTTAATTGGTATTTCCTCAGTTCCTGGGGCTTTATTTTTTTTTGCCAAGTTCAGAACAGCTTGAACTTCCTTTTCCATCATCATTGCCTCTTGCTCATATGTTGTTTCTTGAAATTCATCTGTGTCAGCCAATTCTTTTTGGTACAATGACTCTGTATACTCCTTCCATCTTCTTTTAATGTTTCCTGAATCATTCAATATTCTGCCCATAGCACCCTTTAGCATTGCAACTTGTGGCTTGGATTTGTTCTTTAGTTCCTTCAGCTTAAGAAATGCTGAGTGATTTAAATAATTTTTATTTTCTGACTCCAGCTCCTTGTATATTTCATTATATTTTGCCTTATCTTCCCTAGCTGTCCTTTGAAATCTTCTATTCTGCTCCTTAACTTCTTGATTTCTTCCCTTTGTTTTGGCTTCTCGGTGTTTTAGAGCAATATTCAGAGTCTCTTGGGACATTCATTTTGGTCTTTTCTTCTTCCTTCTTTGCAGTGACTTTTTGCATTCTTCATGAATGATATTCTTGATATCTTCCCAGAACTTATTATTGAGGTGTAATGTCAGTTTGAGGACAAAGGTGCATCTGATTCAGTCCATAGACTTTCTGATTCCTTGCTCCACACCTGAGAGCTGCACAATGAATAGAGATGACAGAAGAAGAATTGATGCCTTTTAGCTGTGGTGATGAAGAAGAGCATTAAACATTCAATGGACAGCCAGGAGAGCAAACAGATGTATAGGTCTTGGAGAGGGTCCAACTGGTATGTTCTTTAGAGCCAAGATGATAAGATTTCACCTTACATACTTTGGGCTTGTTGCTAAGAGGGGCTATTCCTTCGAGAAGGACATGATACTGGGAAGCGTTGGTAGTTAGTGAAGGAGAAGATCTTCAACCAGGTGGGTTGACATGATGACAGCTACAGTGGGCTCTTGTGTGTCAGGAAGTGTGAGGATGACACAGGATAGAAAAGGTTTCAGATCTTTTATTCATAGGGTCACCATGAGT
>NW_006399796.1:13861419-13865410 GCF_000299155.1 Elephantulus edwardii | reverse complement strand
GAGAGGATTAAACCAAGCTACTCCTTGGAGGCAAGGATTCTGGGGCTTCGTCTGACATACTTTGGACATGTTGCCAGGAGGGATGGGTCCTTGGCGAGGGACATCATGCTTAGGAGGGTTGAGGGACAACGCAGGAGGGGAAGACCCTCTATGTGTTGGATTGATTTGGTGACTGGGGTAATTGGGATGGGTGTGTCAGAGGCAGTGTGGTTGGTGCAGGATACAGCAGGGTTTAGGGCTGTTGTGCATAGGGTCGCTATGAGTCGGAAACGACTAGACGGCACATAACAACAACAACAACAACAACAACAACCCTATGAAAAGTTAGAGGAAGAAAATGTCAGGTAGTATGAAAATGTAGTGATCAGAGGGATAAGATGGATGTGTTATAGGACTAGAATGAAAACTGGTGTGATTGAATGGTAGTTAGGGTGACCATTTGACATTCTGTTCAATGAAATATATGAGACTGCTTTTATGAATAATTTTTGAGAAAGCTATTTAAAAGGGGAGCAGAATTGTTGACCTTTTGTCTTTTTATTTTACTCCTTGATTGAAATACTAACGCAGTTACCTTTTGATATTAAGATAACAGGCGCATGTTTTAAAAAGCTGGCCAAAATGCTAGAAGGGTAAAAAACAGTCACTGTATCAAGTATGAGCCGCCAGATGTCATATTTCATGAGGGAAAAAAACTCCTCAAAATTCATTTAAACCACTGTTATTCGGTTTTATGTTCTTTGAGCAAATTGTAGTTCCCAGCAGATACAGCTGTCACTAGTAGATACACAACGTATTAGCATGTTTTTGGTATCAGAAAGGAAAAACCTGTTGTCATAGTGTCTCCTTTGCAAAAATATATGTTGGAGTATTGATGAAAATACTTGTGGTTAATCCCACTATTGAAATGAAGTTTTCTTTGTTATATTACTGAGGACATGCCAGAATGAAGGGACAATGAAAAAGAGGAAAAATAGGCTTCAGGAAGATTCACCATTGATCTATGCCCACCTGTCTTTTCAGGTCCCTACTGGATTGTTCCTAATTCCTGCAACCCTTACCTCTGCCCACTAAACTCTGCAAGTCTGTGATCTCCCCTTTCCCAATCCTCAGCCCCTTAATTCCCTTCCTTTCCACTTTTATATACATCTTTCTAGTTATTTTTCTATTTTTACAATAATGGTCTTATGTAGTCTTTGCCCTTATGAGACTGAGTCATAATGCTCTCCAGTCTCTCCCATGTTACATAGTATTTTTTAAAATTGTTGCTCTTGACTATATTATTTCATATGATAATACCTCATATATTTCATTGTGTGAATGTACCACGATTTCTCAATCCTTTTTTTGTTGATGGACTTCTGGACTGTTTCCATGTTCTTGTGATTGTGCATGGGAGTGATCGTATGAAACAAAAGGTGAATGAAAGAATGTGTGAAACACAGTTTGTACAAAATGTGTAAGCAAACCAATATAAAAAATCATACTGTGTTTTCATTCAATTATTTATAATCTATCTCTATCATCTCTATCTCTATCTCTATCATCTATATCACCTATATCTATATCTATCTATATCTATATCTATATCTCTTGAAGAGTTTTTTCAGTCCACTCACTCACTGCCGTAGATGTGGAATTGACTTGTAACTAACCTTCCAAGAAGATTTGTTGTTGATAAGTGACATCGAGCAGGACTCATATCAACTCCATGAACAATAGACAAAAATTCTGTCCTATCCTGCACCATCTTTATCATTCTCCACATGTTTGAGACCATTGCTACAGATACTGCATCAATCCATCTCATTGAGGGCTTTGTAGGAAGCTATAGATTGCAAAAGATAAGACTACTCACCTTTTCCCCCCAAGGAGGTGGATTCAAACTGCCAGAAAGGCACTAACTATGGCAGTGTAGGCAACTCCCTATAGACCACATTATAAGAGCTTTCTTTCATTCTTAATAGTAATTTATCGAGATATCTATCAATCAAACAATAAATAACTAACACAACTAAATAAGGATTCTATTTTCAATCTTTAGAGAGAAGCAACTTTCACTTCCAGAAGTATTTTAGTTTCTTGTTAACGCTCTTCATTGAGGCCCTGCTAGGTGCCTGAATCTCGGTCAGCTTCGGGAGAGTGGCCTAAGGAGAGATGAGGCCCACATGCAACTATGCAGAAGGTGTTTCCAGTTGTGAGTTCTTCTTTCAAAAGCTCTTGAGAAAATTATATGTATTTACTGCACCTGATCCTGGCCACTGTCTTCACAGTTACTTGCTATCTGTCAGAGAGCTTGACAATGACCAAGGATTACAGAAGAATTGGTGTCTTAGCACTGTGGTGCTGAACAAGGGTATTGAACATACTATGAACAGCCAAGAGAACAAACAGGTCTGTCTTGGAGAGGGTGAAACCAAGCTGCTCTTTGGATGAAAAATTTTGAGACTCGGCCTCACATATTTTGAGCATGTAGCCAGGAAGAACTAGTCCTTGGAAAAGGATAGCATGTTTGGAAGGTTAGAGGAACAGCATAGGAGGAAAAGACCCTGGATGAGATGGATTGACACAATAATTGGGGTAAGGAGGGTAGGTGTGTCAGAGGCAGGGAGATTGGCTCAGGATAGAGCAGAGTTCAGAGCTATTGTGCATAGGGTCGCTATGAATCCGAGTCAACTTGTGGGCACATAATAGCAACAAAAAATAACAACAATAACAAATGAATTTTGAAGAAAGTAAAACCAGGGTGCTCCCCAGTAGTTAAGGATGGTGAAACTAAATCTTACATACCTTGAGTATGCTGTCAAGAGGTAGTCAGTCCTTGGGAAAATTATGTTTGGTAAAGTAGTATATCAGTGTAAGACTGGGAGAAAAACAGGATGATTCTCATTGAAAATGGATTGGCACAGTAATTGCAGCTATGGACTTGTACGTGGCAGTAATAGTGAGAATGGCCAGGATAGGGAAATGTTCTTATCTGCTGTTTATAGGGTCCTTATGAGTCATAGCCAATGTGGTAACACCTAACAACAACAACAACAACAACAACAACATATTCCTTGTTGGGATACTCCCAATACACTAGTTTTCATACCAAATGCCCATTTATTTTTTTTCTTTTTCTTTTTTTCCCTTTTTTTTTTCTTCTTCTTTTTTTTTCTTCCATGTCAGATGGGTAGTGTGCCTCTGTCGTAACAAGGTTAGTAGGTGGCACATGTCATACAGACGTATGAACTCCCGATCATCATGCGTATGAACCGGAAAAGGATCCCAAATGCCCATTTAATATTGTTGTTGTTGTTAGGTGCTGTAGAGCCGTAGACCCTATGAACGAAAGGCCTGAGCATTTGTTCATACATAGAGTTTCTGGAGGCAAGCCATTTCAGAAGCGGATGCTTCTCCTGCTTCCAGGCTTGTTTTAGTTGGGAAGCTCCAGCAAACACTCTCCACCATGGGTAACCATTACCACGTTTGGCACATCAGTGTCACTGTGTTCAGCATCACAGCAACCACGAGTTACCTCTGTACAGCAATGCACAGACAAGTGCTATAGCACCTAGAAGAATGTTTTACAGGAAAACAACTTGAACCTGGCCCAAGGGCCGCCTCCTGCTTTAAATCCTAGGCCAAAGCTTGCTTGCCTCACTCCTGGGGGCAGAGCATTTCTTCAAGTCAAACACAAGCCCGAAAAAGCACTTGACTCCAAAAGCCTGCCACAACGCCTGTGCACACAGCATCATGCTCTCTCTGGCAACCAGAGGTCACAACAGCCTGGGCGGAGCCAACCAGGGAGAACATGGCCTCCTCCTCTCCCCTCTCCCGTTGGGGTTTAAAGCCCCCTCCTGCCTTAAACCATAGGCCAAGCCTGGCTGCCTTGCTCCTGGAGGCAGAGCATTCCTTCATGTCAAACTCAAGCCCGAAAAAGCACTCGACTCCAAAAGCCTGCCACATTATTTTTCTTTTAAAAATATATAAGCCTTTTTTTTAAAAA
>NW_006399796.1:13849670-13860764 GCF_000299155.1 Elephantulus edwardii | reverse complement strand
TCAATACTCTTCTCCAGCACCACAGCCCAAAGGCATCAATCCTCCATCTGTCCTCCCTAGTCATTGTCCAACTCTTTGATGCATAACAAGTGATTGCAAAGACCATAGCCTGTATCAGACGCACCTTAGTCTCCAGAGAGACACAAATATATCTAAGAAAATACAGATACTCCTTGTTTTTCTAAGGTTTTTGGTTAGCAGCTGAACACTAAATCTGTTGTGTCATAAGGGTTCTTCATTTAGGAACTAAACCAAACCCACTGTGGTCTAGTCGATTCCAACACATGGTGTCCCTCTATCAGTTTCCAAGGCTATAAATTATTAACGTAGGAGACTATCTCATTATTCCCTCATTGGATTCAAAGTGGTGAAAAGACTTCTATTAATATCTGTTTTCAAACTGTAAGAAATATGAAAAAGATTTTTGCTTTTATGCAAAAAGATGAAACACAAACCTAACCTTCAGAGATGTTTTCTTTTCTTTTGCAGTGAGCGATTAAGGTGGCAGCTCACACCCCAAACACTGAGAACATGCTTGCCAAGCTCTTTTCCCAGGGATTGAGCTTCTCAGAAACAAGCTGCCATAGCTTTAAACTATATGTGTGAACACTAAATGTTAGTGTTATTTTAAGTTTTATGTGTTCTTTGATATGAGTTGGTAGATTATTTTTTGTGTGTCTAGAAATGCGAAAAAATATTCTCAGATAAATCAATAGCAATTTTTCTCCACTTTACACTCTTTTAGCTTAGGAAAATTTTTGTAGGAATGAACACTTTACTTTCAGATAGTATTTATTCTGGATTTACTGTTTTGATGATCAATGTCCTTTTGTTCCAGGCTCCAATTCAGGATTCCGTACTGCATAGAGTTGTTCTGCAAGAGGGATGTTTGATTTGAGCAATGAAAGAATTTTTCTTTTACTTTTCAAAACGAAGTCTGTGTAGTGGAGTGGACTTGGGGGTAGGGATTGTATAACAATGAAAAGATTTTTCTTTTTCTTTTCAAAGAGAAAAGCGAACTGTGGGGTAGGTTGGTCAGGAAGAAAAGTGCAACAATGAATGGATGGAAATCCAAAGTCTGTAAAATTTCATTAAAATTAATTTGAAAATAAATAAGAAAACACATTTTAAAACAACACATACCAAAAAAATAAATGCCAATGGCTTTTTAAAAATTTGTTGAGTGCTATCAAAACTGCTAATGGTACTTATTTTTTTTTTTAAATTCTCAATACGTAGAGCTCACTATTCTGTGCAGAGTAGGATTTTAAACATAAGCACTGAGAGTGTGTCTTGTTCTGTTACATAAAAGAGAACTTGTTGAGAAGCTGAAAAAAAATCAACTTTCTAGACATACAAAGACATTTTCCTTTATCTTTATAACGGTAGGATATATTTACAACTTTTCATGAAAAGATATATACTGTAAGTTAACAATAAAGAAAAGTCACCCACTTTCCTGAAGTATTCCCCAATATATTTCATTGGCAGTTCAGTGTGTCCCATTCAAGTCTGGTTAAATTATCATCACTTGATTTGAGAGCCGAAGAAAGTAATTTCCTATAGTTATGAGAATCAGGGGATGTAACATCTCACTAGGAAAGGTGAATTGTGTCTGAGTATTCAAATACTAAAGTCGGGAATTAAATTAACCCACACTGCACTTTGCTCTCTTATTGTAGAATGGAAAATGGTGACAAATACCATATTTTATGATAGAATTGACAATATCTTTTTTTACTAAATTGCAGTTTGTAAAGAGAAGCAAATTTGCAGTTAAAAAAAATGTCTAGTTCTTTTAAAAGAAGACAGAAGTAGAGGGATTTGAGTGTATTCTGCATAGGTGTATTTTGTAAATATACACAATATGTAATGAATAATATTTATGTAGGTCATGTGAAGAACTTACCCAAATGCCTAAATCAACTTGCCCAGAGTACTAAAAACTCTAAAATTCTATGAAAAGGTCTCTTAAAAATGTAGAAAGTGATGTTCTTAAAATCCTAAGACATTGCTATTTATTTTGTCCTTGTTTTGATATATTTGCTCATTTAAAAAAACCTTTTTACTGAAAAATTTATTCCTGCTGAAGACTAATTTAACTCCACTCACTGCCACTGAGTCTCTTTGTACACAGTCACTCTCCACCAAGTTTAAAGTTGATAACTTAACAGGAGGACGATACCAATCTTTTCCCCACAGAACTGCTGATGGATTTGAACCGCCAACGATGCGCACTCTTGATTAGCAGTGCAAGAGAGCATGGACTATGCCACAAAAGCTCCTGAATAACTAATGAAAATCCAGCATATATTAGGCAAAATTATTTGATGTTCTTTTTGTATTTACATAGATCTGACTCCGATTTCTGGTATTTGCATGATTTTGGAATAGTGACAGAAAAATTTCAAGTCTTAGCTTTACTGTTTATTAAATGGAAAGACAAAATTACTAGATTTAAGCACATGTAAATACTACCCATAATGTCTATGAAATGTCTTCTTGCACATACTCTGCATTCTTTATTCTTTCATACCTAATGTGAGCTCTTACAGATTGTTTAAAGCAACTTTTTCTCAAGGGCCAATTAGCTGGAATAAATTGAATCACTAGACTTAAAAAGCAAGTGTGGGGAAAAAAACATGGACATTTGATTTGTCATCATTTTCTTAATTTTTTGTCTTAATGAATTGAAATGGAGCACATCTTATATGTGTTTGTAATCCTTGTTTAATTAATAATTACATTACAAATTGAAAATTTATTAACATTTATTAGTAATATACGTCTATCAATTACAATTACTACTCAGCAGTATTTTGTACTATATTCTCAATGCCATTTTGAATAAAAAAATCATACGATCTATTATACTGAGAGAGCTCTGGTGTCTAGTAGTATACTAAGAAATTGTACTGGCAGTTGAAAGGCATGTAGCTCAAATTTTCCAGCTGTTCCATGGGAGGAAGAGGGACAATCTCCTTAAATGAGATTTACTGGCTCTGAAAACCTGCTAAAGAGTTAGCTTTAAGTTGATTCCAACACAGCTATTATGCCAAGAACTCTGGTAGCCTAATAGGTAAGAAGTTGTGCTCCAACCTAAAGGAAGGAGGTTTGAATTCATCAGCTACTCCATGAGAAAAAGATGGGGAGTCTTCTGTGACATTTACAAACTCTAAAAACTTGCTGGAGGGTAGGTATGAGTCATTTATGACTCAACAGCACGTATCAAAAACAACTATGCCGAGAAAGACAAATTGAGGAACGACTTATCATTCATTTAAAAAAATCTTTGTAGATATTCTCAAAATCTATCCTAATGTATGATGCTGCCTGAGTGGGATTTCATGCAGCTGTCATTGTAATTTCTTTCTATTGGTTGAAATGACTCAGGATAGGATGGGGTTCAGGTCTCCTGCTCAAAGGGTCAGGATACTTGAGTCCATGCGCATGTAACAACAACAGCAATAAACAACCATAGTATTCCATTGTACGAATGTACTGTCATTATTCAAATTTTTAAGATTTTCCTATTCTCTACTTTGTCTTTTCTCCTTCATTCTTTTCTTATTTATTTATCACTTCACTTTCTTTCATGAAGAAGGTAAGATGTTCTGTGAAGCAGCCTTAAGTAGTAAGGGTAGAGGACTGGAGAGGGTTCAACAGGAGTGAAAGTCCATCAGGGGGTGTACGATCAAGCTAAGCACTGCAAGGGGCAATTTGTGATTAATCTTAAGGGAAGTGGGTAGAACCATGCAAATAATTTATTTTGTTAAATGAATTGGTATAAAACTTGTTCATAGGAGATGGAAGTTAAAAATGTCTCAAATGTCCATTTTCCAAACTACTATTATCACTAACACCAGTTATTCTCCCTCCCCACAGCCCCCTTGCTTTTATCTGTGTCTTTGGATTCTGTAATACACTGGACAGTCTCACAGCAATGCAAAAACCATAAGAAAAATGACTCGAGAAGTGGTGAAGGTCTGTGGATCAGGCTTGGTACAGACGGTGCATGTGGTTACAGGGGCTGATAAACAAAGGGCTAGGTGCCTGCAGACTGTTGCTCTGGGCTCTTGAAGCATCTGAATCAGTGATGTATTGTTAAATGCAGTGTTCAGAGCAAAATGGGCGGATGCTTCCAAGAATGTGTCTCTCTCTAGGATCTCAGGGTTTTAAACCCTTTGCCTAGAGACCTAAGAGTGGTGACTCAGATCATACCTTTTTGAAGGTGAGGATTCAAGATACATCTTGCCCTAATCCTGTCTCTTTCACACAACAAACAGCTCACTCTACAGTGAGATCCTGTGCACAAAGAGGCTAGAATCTACAATATCACAAATTGGAAGGTGATGGTTATTTATTTCATTGCAGCACAAGAATGAAGCAAAGTATTATTCAGACAGGAAATGAAAGAGGGACATATTTTTCTTGAAGCTCATATCCCCATTGGTTGTCATTCATTACCTCCTTTGCATATTGCATGTTCCACAGTTACTTTGTGGGGAGCCGAGGCATCCTCATTCTTTGTAGCAGCTGTATCATTATCATTTTCAGCAATGTCAAGAGTAAAAAGTTGGGCCAAGCAGGACCAAGAGATAACCAATACATATTTTTATTAGCTTTTTCCTTTCAAAGTTCTATATATGCATTGGTTTCATTGCTCATTTAATCTAGTGTGCAATTCTTAAGTAAACTTTTAATAATGTCTCTTTTTTTGCTTATATTATACTGAGTTTGTGTCTATTCTAACCAAAGAACTCTAACTGACACATCCTTTAATCTGTTTTCTTTCGTGGAGAGGTACTTTTATCTGTGGTGAAAAATCTACATCCTTTTTTGAATCTTGGCATGTCTATCAAAATGCTTAAGCTATACCAACAAACCATATGGAGTTCTTAAGATAGAATCTTCTGGCTCCAGATGCTTTGGTTACCAGTTAGCTTCTGATCCTTCACATCCACACCTAACTTATTTACATAGCATTCAAAGATATGCAATGCTTCAGTTTTGAATAGACACAAACAGGCAGCAAATTGAAAATACAAGTTAAAGAGATACAGGTGGATGTTATCACATAAATAGTATTTGGTTTTCTGAAATTACACTTATGACACTCCTGATTGATCTCTGATCCCACTGTATTATGATGTGACAGATGTATATTGCTGTGATTTCTCTAGTGATGTTCTCTGGTGCTTCCTTGTCATCTTTAATAACAAAGCAACTGAACAGATTAAATTGAAATGATTTATTCTCTGTGAATGCCACAGTCATAATTCGCTGTCATAGTAACAGGTTAGCGCTCTTCCACGAGAAGGCTATTATGCACAATAGGGTGGTACAGCTAGCAATCCCCTTACATCCCATTATGCCATTGACACAGTCATGGATTTCTATATAGGGATTAATAAAGGGGCCCTTTGTGATCACTTGCATTAATTTTTTAAAAAAATATGCTAATTATATTAAATTTTAGCATAAAAAGTGGCCATACTTTAGGCATACTTGAGGTTTCACACAATAAATACACTAGCATAACTAGTACTGAGGTCAAGAAGCAGAATATTATGAGGACTGTAGAAGCTGCCTTATGTTTTGTCAAATTATAGTCTGACACCTCGGTAAACATTTGCATTAATTTTTACTGCTATGCATTTTTTTGGTCTGATTAATCAACTTATTTTTACAGATTCCATTTAGATATTTCTATTCAGATAAAATTTACATTTATTGAAGTGAATCTTAAATTGTATAGTACAATGAGTTTTGAAAAATGCACATGGCCAAGAATCCCAGTCATTCCACATTTCCTTTTGTCCATTTGCAATCTCATTCTTCTCCTGAAAGCAATCACTGTGTTAGTTTCTTTAACTATGGATTAGCCTTACTTGTTCTTGAAATTAAAGCAACTGAAATCATATAATCTTGTACATGTCCTCTCTTACTCAGCATAAAGTTTTTGAGACTTATCCATACTGCTATGTGTAGTTGATTTCATGTGTTTATTTGTTTATAAGTTGCTGTTGTTAGGTGCTGGTGAACCAAATATGACTCATAGAAACCCTACGAAACACAGATTGTAACTCTGTTCTATCCTGTGCCCTCCTCCTCATTTCTGACACACTTGAGCCCATTGCAGCAGTCATTGTGTCAATCCATCTGGTTGAGGATCTTTCTCTCTTTAGTTTACCCTCTACCTTTCCAAGCATGATATCCTTCTTCAGCATGTCCAAAGCATGTGAAGTGAAGCTTTGTCATCTTTGCCCCCAAGAAGCCATCTGGCTGTACTTTCTCCAAGACTTATCTGTTTATTTTCTTGGCAGTTCATGAGATAATTCAGTGTTTTCTCTGATAGTACAGCTGAAAGCCTTAATTCTTCTGCCATCTGTATTTATTGTTCAGCCCTTAGACGCATAGCAAGTGATTGAAAAGATTATGGCCTGAATCAGGTGCACCTTATTCCTCAAACTGGCATAATTGATCCTCAGTAATTTGTGGTATTCTATTTATACTCCAATTTGTTTAGCCCTCTGTTCAACTCAGAACTCAAATTCACTTCCTTGTAACCAGTTCCAAATCTTAGAGACCTTCAATTAGGTATCCAAGGTTCTAGATCTTAACAGAGAGATAGCATGCTTTTCTCTTAGAGATTCTGGTGTATTTACACTGCTGGAGACATAATCTTTCAGCTAACAATACAAGAGGCTATGGACTATTTTATTAGGGCTCCTTGATCCTCTGTTTAGGAGTAAATTGTGGTAATTTATTTTCCAGTTTCTTGTTACAATGAAGAATACATCTATATAATATAGGAGAGTTTAAAGAGCATTATGCTGAGTGAAATAACTCAGTCTCATAAGGACGAATACTTGATTTTTCTCTTTTTCCTTATTTCTTCGGTGTGTCTCTTGTAGGCAACATATTGATGTACTTGGTTTAATTATACATGCTGCTACTTCCCCCACCCCCTGCTCACCCTTCCTTGATGTGTTTAAGCCATTCACATTAACTGTTATTGACAGGTCATGTTTTATGATTGCCACTTTTCTGTGTTTCTCTTTCTGGTTTTTTTTTTTTTTCTTATGTTACTCTGATTTATTTACAAAGTTTAAATACATTGTTTTCCACAAAAGATCCTTCCTGTTTCCTTCCCCCAACCCACTCATGTAATTGTGCAATCCTATGTCTAACACCCCACCCCTCCCATCCTTACCCCTCTATTTCCACCCTCCCCCCTGCCTTGGACCCTTATACTCATTCTACAACAATGCTTTTATACAGTATTTGTTCTTGTGAGACTGCGTAAGTTCACACAGCATAATGCTCTCCAGTCCCTTCCAAGTTAGGTAGCAATTTACAAAATGATTGCTCCTGTGTGCTGCATAGTATTCCATTATATGAGTATACCACAACTTCTCAATTCCTTCATTTGTGGTTGGACTTCTGGGCTGTTTCCATGTTCTTGCGATGGTGAATAATGCTGCTATGAACATTGGTATACAAGTCTCCATTTGAGTCTCTGTTCACATTTTCTTGGGGTATATTCGAAACAATGGAATAGCTACATTGTATGGAATTTCTATGTTCAGCTTTTTAAGGAAGTGCCAAACTGCCTTCCAGAGTGGTTGTACCATAGTACAATCCCACCAACAATGTAAAAGAGTTCCTCTCTTACCACATCCTCTCCAACATTTATTACTTGCTGCTCTTTTAAACTTTGCCACTGCTACTGGAGTGAGATGGTATCTCACTGTGGTTTTGATGTCCATCTCTCTTACTGGCAGTTACTTGGAGGATTTCATCATATTTCTGTTGGCCATTTGAAAATCTTTCTCTGTGAAAATTCTTTCCATGTCTTTTGTCCATTTTGTAATTGAGTTATCAGACTTTTTCTTGTGGAGGCCCAGGAGTATTCTGTAAACTTTTGTTATGAGACTCTTGTCTGAGACGTTATTGCCAAATATTTGTTCCTAGCCAGTAGGTTTTCTTTTTCTGTTGGATTTGTCAATTTGTCCCATGCACTTTAATTTGGTGTCTCTGTGTAAAAGGACTTCCCTTAGTTTTTCTTGTAGAATTGGTTTTGTTTTCACAAATTCCTTAGATTTCTACTTCTTTGCAAATAACTTAATTTCTCCTTTATATCCAATGGACAGCTTTATTAGATCCTCAACTGGCAATTTCTTCTTTCAGTCTTCTGCGTGTGCCATGCCAATATGTTCTTGCTTACATGGTTTCTGTTGAGAAATAAGAGCCTAATATAATTGGTACTCGTTTGTAGGCGAGTCTTTGTTTTTCTCCCGCTCCTTTTAGTATTCTGTCCTTTTCTTTGACTTTATATAATTTGACCTAGGTATGTCTTCTTGTTTTTATTTTGGAGTCTAGTTTTTTGGAGTCACTAAACAGCTTGGTTGTAGAATTCCTCATTTTTCATGATACTGAGAAAATTTTCTTTTAGTAACTTTCTACAATTTTCTTAGTTCTTTCCTTTCCTCTGCTTTTTCTAGGTTTCTGATCAAACATATATTGTTCCTTTTGATGTTTTTCCATTGATTCTAACATCTTCATTTTCCTTCTATCTTCTTTCTGTGTTTTGTTTCCAGTAAGTTCCTACTGAAGTCCTTGTCTCTTAGCTCATTGACTTTTTATTTCATCTCTTTGGTTCTGCTTTTTGTCCCTCCAGCATGTCGGAAATTTTTGCCATTCTAGTTCTTGGTATTCTGGATTGTATTCTCATGCATTTTTGTTATTTTTAATTCTGTGTTGTTTGTAATCATCTCTGACTTGTGATGATTTTTTAAAAATTCTTGTACTGATTTATTTATGGTTTCAATTCTTTCTTACATAATTTGTAACATCTTTAGTAGCTGTTCATATAACTCTATGTTGATATATTTCTTCTCACTCCATGTTTCTGGGGTAATCTTCAGGTGTGAAATTTGATCTGTAATTTTAGCAGAAAACTTGCTTTGTTTCTTCATGATACTTGAAGCTGCCTGGTGTTCTCGTGACATTATGTGAAATTATTCTTGGTATATGTGAAGCATAACAATGCTTGTTATGTGTCAGAGAGTTGGACAATGACTAAGGAAGATAGAAGCAGAATTGATGCCTTTGAGTTTTGGTGCTGGAGAAGAGTATTTAGGGTACCATGGACTGCTAAGAAAACAAACAGATTCATCCTGGAGAGGGCTAAACCAGGCTGCTCCTTGGAGGCAAGGATTCTGGGGCTTTTTCTGACATACTTTGGTCACGTTGTAAGGAGAGACTGGTCCTTGGAGGAGGACATCATGCTTGGGAGAGTGGAGGGCAGGCTCAGGAAGGGAAGGCCCTTTAGGAGATGGATTGATTCGGTGACTGGGGTAATCGGAATGAGTGTGTCAGAGACAAAGAGATTGGCACAGGACAGAATAGAGTTTAGGGCTGTTGTACATAGGGTCGCGATGAGTCAGAAGAGACTTGACGGCACACAAAAACAACAACATGTGTGAAGCAGTTTCTGTTGTGTCTGCATAATCTGTTGACAGTTCCTTATCTTCATGATGCTTTTGATAAGTTGCAGATTTGCACTGTTACCTCTGATTGAGTTTCTAAGAGCAATCTTTTCTGTTGGCTTTTTCTTTGAGGGCTAAGAAGTTGGAGTCTTTCCCTTTTCCATCTTTTATTTTTTTTTTTTAAAAAAACCTTCTGTGTCATAACACTTTATTTATTGTTTACAGGCCACTATAACTTACATATTAAAATAATATCCAAGCCCTAATAATAAAATAAATAAAAAAGAAGCTCAAACCTCAAGTTACAATCCTGAAAAATGCCCTGAGCAAAATCCTAAATGATCCTAGAAACAACAAAAGGAGAAAGAAGAAATGCACTGAGCCTTAATACCAAAATACATTAGCAGGCATGGAACTATTTCAGAAGGGAATGAATGTATGATCAAGAACCAATGGTGAGGGGGGAGATAGTAAAAGTTGTATTAAGGCATTAGAAAAATATAAGGCCCCAGGAATTAATAAGATACCACTTGACATGTTTCAACAAACAGATGCAGCCCTAGACTTGTCAAGTTATGCCAGGAAATTCAGAGAACAGCTACTTGATCAAACGCCTGGAATTGATCCGTATTTGTTCCCATTCCCCCAAAAAGGTGATTTCACAGTACATGAAAAGTACCCAATAACTTTATCTCAAAACAGGATCATATTCATTGATATATAAAAATTCATATAAAAAAATTCATATCCACTCTATGGAGTTGGTTCCTTCACATCATGACCCTGTAGGCCAGAGTAGAACACCCTCACTGCCAACCTCCTCCACCCCCACCCCAGGATGGATTTCTGAGTCTGTTGTTCTATGCCATCAAGTTGCCTGTGACTCATAGTAACCCTATATAAAACAGCCCTATACCCTGAAAAAAAAAAGTACTCAATAATAGCTTTACTATCACATACAAGTAAAATCTTGTTGAAGATTATGAAAAAACAGCTAGAGGACTGCCAGAGATCAGGTTGGGTTTAGAAGAAGTGGTGGTACAAAGGCTATTATTATTAGTATCGAATGGAACTTGGCTGAAAGCAGAGACTACCTGAAGGATGTTTATTTGTATTTCATTGACTATACCGGGGATTTTGACTGCATGGATCATAACAAATTATGGCTGAAATTGAGAAGAACAGAAAACCCAGAACACTTAGTTAGTTGTGATCATGTGAAATCAATACCTAGACCAAGATGTTCTTGTCCAAACAGAGCTAAGGAACACTACATATTTTAAAATCAGGAAAGGTGTGCTTTACCTTACTTGTTGAAACAGTTTCAACAAGTAAAGTGCCTTCTAAAATGAATAAGTATGAAGAAAGAATATAATCCTGATGCACACCTTTCCTGGCTTGAAACATTTGCTGCTGAGGGTTGTGGGCTGTAGTCTTCAATATGGATTGAAGCTCAGCATCAAGAAAATGAAGATTTCTCACCACTGGGCTAATTGAGAGCATCATGATAAATGGAGAAGAGATTGAGATTGTTCACAATATCAGTTTGCTCAGTGCCACAATAAAAATCCTTGGTACCAGCAGTCAGGAAATCGAAAGA
>NW_006399796.1:13847203-13849025 GCF_000299155.1 Elephantulus edwardii | reverse complement strand
TCAACAAAGCAGCAAACAACAAATGCTGGTGAGATTGTAGAGATATTAGAACCCTTATTCACTACCAGAGGGAGTGTAAAATGGTGCAACCACTATGGAAGGTAGTCTAGCGCTTTGCACAATTTGGTGGATGGAGGGAGTGGGTAAAGGAAACAAGAAAGAACCGGTGGAGACCTGAAAAGACAGGGTAATGATGGACATAGTCCAATGATGATTCATTTTATAAAACATAATGCATGGGATTGACTGTATGAAACACAATGTGAATGAAGAACAATGTGAAATACCATGTATACAAACTTTGTAAGCAAACCAATATAAAATAAAAATTTTAAAAAGAGGGCAATTGCTTATCTAACATTATAAATAAAAGCATTAACTTATATTTCAAAACTAATAAAAAAAGTTGGAAATCGATATACCATTTGACCCAACAATTCCACTTTTGGGAATATACCCTAAAGAAACCAGAGCCACCATGCAAACAGATACATGCAAACCCATATTTACTGCTGTGTTTTTCACAATAGACTTCTGTTTTTACAGTAATGGTCTATACAGAATTTTTCTTATGCATCTGAATTAATTCCTCAGTATATTGCTCTTTAATCTCTCCCATATTATTTAGTATTTTTCAAAATTGTTGCTCCTGAGTGCTGCATAGTCTTCTAGCATGTGAATATAACACAACACTGTTGGTGGGATTGTAAAATGGTACAACTACTCTGGAAAGCAGTTTGATGTTTCCTCAAAAAGCTGAACTTAGAGATTTCATTTGACTCAGCTATTTCACTTCTTGGAAGATGCCCCAAGGAAAACAGAACAGAGAAAAAATAGAGATCTGTACACCGATGTTCATAGCAGCATTATTCACAATAGCAAAAACATGAAACAGCCCAAATGTCCATTAATAACCAACTCAGTTGAGAAACTGGGGTACATTCAATGGCTTTTTAGATGCAATAAGTGTCATGGGAGGTGATACTCCATCTCTCTTCCACAGATTCATTGTAAATTCAAATCAGTTATTTTTGAGTTGGCAGTGCATCTCCTTACCACTAAGACATCAGCACTCTGAGTAACATATTAGTAAATAAAATAACAGTACAACACAAACACTCGTTTACTTAGGGAAAGTTATTGTTGTTAAGTGTCATCGAATCGTAGACAACTCATAGTGACCCTATGAACGAAAGACCTGAACACTCATATAACTTTCATCCTTTCTCCAGGTCTGTAGGGTTTCCAGAGGCACGCTATTTCAAAAGTGGATGCCACTCCTGTTTCCAAGCTTCTTTTAATCAAGGAGCTCCACCAAACACTGTCGACCCTGGGTAACCATTATCACATTCAACACATCAGTGTCAAAATGTTTCGCATCACAGCAACCATGAGTTACCTCTGCACAGCAAATGGACAGAATAGTGCTATACCATTTAGAAGAATGTTTGACCAAAACCAATTAAAACCAAGCCTGAGAGCCACAGATTAAAATCACCCACCTTTGGCTTAGTAGCATAACTTTCTAACCACTAGGCCAACATACTACCTTTCTTGAAAGGCAATATAGAGTAGGGACCCAGGCACCATTCTTAATTATCATTGACATAGTTCACACATCTTCAAATACTTGTTGACTTAAGAATACCTTTGGATAGAGACCTGGAGATATACACACATACTGACACAATATACAAGGAATATAAACATTTAAGGAATAGATAGTTGATTTTTCATTTAAATATCAAACAATATTGTTAATCTCAGTAACAAGAAAATGAATAATTCATATATGCTTTTCATTAGATAAAAGAATATTTTA
>NW_006399796.1:13838765-13846763 GCF_000299155.1 Elephantulus edwardii | reverse complement strand
TCTTTTTCAATTTGCTGGAGATATTGGGTTAGAGAGTCAATAGTCTGTTTTTCCTGTCTTTTGATGTGTTTGCTTATTGCTATAAGTTGACCTATCTATCCACTCTTATCCTATTCTCCCAGATCCCCATGTCAGACCTGCTTTATAACAGTGACCCTTTTGTGACTGAGATATTTCACTCAGCAGAATCCAATTATTTCTCATCAAATGGGAAAATAAAGGGACCATTAAGATCATGAAAAATCTAGGACATATACTTACTGTTGGAATGTAAGACTTTTTCTCTTAAATTTAGAGAAAATTAAAAAAAAATACTTCTCACCACTTTATTCAACATTTATTATCCAAACAATTCAATAAGACAAGACAGTGAAATGAAAGGAGTAAAGACTAAAGAAAAGCAAAACTGTCATTAATTTTTTCAGATCACAAATTCTGTTTATAAAAATCTTTATTATATAAGGGAGCTCTGGTGGCCTAGTGGCAAAAGCTGTGCTGTAGTCCTGAAGACATGTGGTTCAAGGCCACTAGCTGCTCTGCGGGAGAAGGGTAGGCAATCTCCTCCGTGTGATTAACTGCCTTTGAAAATCTGCTGGAGGGTCAGCTATGGACCAGTTCTCACTCTATAGTACACAACAACAATATATTTATATAAGAATCAATACAATTATTAAGCATGTTTATACAAATAGAGGTTATAAAATTAACTACGAATAATTTTTATATCTATGTAGTAGGAATAAATAATTTAAATATTAGTTTAAAATTATTAACATTTATAATAATATTACACATATGAAACACTAAGGAGTAAATGTAGTGAAAAATATAACACCTTGATAGGGAAAACTACAAAACAACTGGGGGAATTTGAACAGTTCTAAATACGTTAGTATGTACCATGTTGATGGATTAAAGAATAATATTGTTAAATTATTTGTGAAGTCCAAATTAATATATGGATCCAACAAAAGTCCTTTAAAATATCAATAAGGTATATTGAAGAAATAAATACTTATTCATATTGCTGTTGTTAGGTGTCATCTAATTGACTATGACTTATATTAACCCTATAAACAACAGCTATGAGCCTTATCCTATCCTGAGCCATCCTCCCTATCTCCACATGTTCAAGGTCATTGTTACAGTCACAGTGACAGTTCATCTTTTTGAGGGTCTTCTTTCCTTTTCTGAAACTTCCACCTTCCCCAGTGTAATGTCTTTTTAACAAGGACTGGCCCCTTATGACAACATGTCCAAAGAATGGAAGACAGTTTCAACATCCTTGCCTCGAAGGACCACTTCGATTACACTTCCTCCTAGACAAAATTACTTGCGTGATTGTATTTTTTTTTTAAGCAGGGATATTTACTACCCTTTATTAACACCATAATTCAAAGGTAATAATAATTATACTTCTGTCATCATTATTCACTGTCTAATTTTCAGATGCATCAGAAGCAATTGAAAAGATCATGAGTTGGATCAGGCTCACCTTAGTCTTTAAACTGATATCCTTGCTCTTTAGTATTTTGAGGGAATACTTGAAAGAAAAATTTCCTAATATAACACATCTTTTAATTTCTTGACCGCCACTACTATGGTTTCATTGTGGATCCGAATAAAATGCAATCATTGACAACTTCAATCTTTCTTCATCAATCAAGATGTTGCCTATTAGTTCAGTACTGAGAACTTTTTTTTTCTTGATGGGAAGATATAATCCATACTGAAGGCTATAGTCTTAATTACTTCTATTAATATCTTTACTTTTAGGCCAACAACTTCATCTTTCTTACTATATAGATAGGCATACTTAATTGTAAAAATTCATGTAATTGAATACCCAAACTCTTCTCATTTTATTAAGTGTTAATTTTTAAACCATCTTTTACTGTACTTTCACTAACAAAAAGTCCCTCTTGTCTGTAATTTTTTGCTTTGTTGGTGTGTATATAATCATTTAGGGATCTCCCCCCCTAAAATATAATATACTCCTTTAAAATATATTTTTCTCTTTTCCATTTTCTGTGATCTTTTGCAGCAAGTGCTTCAAGTCTTCCTCACTTTAAGCAAGCAAGGTTATGTCATCTGCATAATGCAGGTTGTTGTTAAGTCTTCATCTGATCCTGATGCCACATTCTTTTTCAGAGTTCAGATTCAACAGACAAGTTGTTGATAAATTCTTTAGGCTGTGTTCCTAGAAAACCAAACCTAATTCGCTGCTGTCAAGTGGTTTCCAATTCATAACAACACTCTGTGGAGTTTCTGAGGTAGTAAATCTTTATAAAGGAGACTGCTCATCTCTCTCCTGTGCCACACCTGATAATTTTGAACTGCTAACTTTCTAGTCAGCAGCCAAATACATTATTCACTATGCCACATAAGGCTCATTTAGATTTTTGAAAGCTGCATTCCGACCCCGCCCAGTCATTTAAATTTAATATAGTCTGACCAGTAAGTTATAGGCTTATTGCCTCAACTGAATGGCAAAAGTGTATAGTAATAGCTTTGTTGTTGTTTTGTTATGTGCCATCTAGTCATTTGAGACTCATAGTGACCCTATTTACAACAGCCCTAAATCCTGCTCTATATCCTGTTGCCAACCTTATTGTCTCTGTCACACCTACTCTCATTACCCAAGTCACTGAATCAATCCATCTCATCAAGGGTCTTCATCTCTCGTGCTGTCCCTTTACCCTCCCAAACATGACGTCCCTCTCCAGGGACTGGTGCCTACTTGCAACATGCCCGAAGTATGTCATATCAAGCTTCAAAATCCTTGCCTCCAAGGTGCAGCCTGGTTTCACCCTCTCCAGGCTGAACCTGTTTGTTCTCCTAGCAGTCCATAGTATATTCAACACTCTTCTCCAGCACCACAGCTCAAAGGCATCAGTTCTCTTTCTATCATTCCTATTCTCTGTCCAACTCTCTGAGACATAGTACACAATTGTGAAGACTATGGCCTGTTTCAGGAGTATGTTAGTCTTCAGCCTGACTTCATTGCTCTTCAGTACTCTGGAGAGGTCCCTGACAGCAGACTTTGCCAATGCAGTTGGTCCCTTGATTTCCTAGCTACTGGTACCAAGAGGGTTGATAGTGGAGCCAAGCAAATTAAAACTGTTAACAATCCCGATCTCTTCATCATCCATAATGATGCTCCAATTGGCCCAGTGGTGAGAATCTTTGTTTTCTTGATGTTTTGCTTCAATCTGTATTGAAGGCTGCAGCCCTTGACTTTCTGCAGCAAGCGCTTCAGGTTCTCCTTCATTTCAGCAAGCAGCATTGTGTCATCTGCTTAACGCAGGTTGTTGATCAATTATCCTCCAATCTTGATGCCACATTTCTTTTCATACAGCCCAGCATCTTGGATGATACATCCCTGGCGGACACCCTTCCCAATTTTAAACTATGCAGTGTCTCCTTCTTCTGTTCTGATGACTACCTCTTGGTTCAAGTACAGGTTTCGCATAAACACAATCAAATGTTCTGGGATTTCCATTCTTCTCAGAGTCAGCCGCAGTTTGTTGTGATCCACACAGTTGAAAGCTTTTGCCATAGTCAATGAAACACAGACAGACATTCCTCTGGTACTGTCTGCTTTCAACCAAGATCCAGCTAATATTAGCTATAATATCCCTAGTACCATGGTCCCTTCAAAACCCAGCCTGCACAACTTGGCTGTTTTCTGTTGACATGTTCCTCCAGATGTTTTTGGCTAATTTTCAGCAGAATCTTGCCTGCATGTGCTAATAGCTTTACCCTGACTTAAAAGGAACTCTAACATCTCTCTGTGCTGATGCAATCTGATTTCTCTATTCACCTTTCAGCTTCAAAGCCAACACTTGCTCTCTTCTAAGTATTATGGTGTCACTATGCACCATCCTCCACCTTCACCAATCCCTGGGCCTAAGACCTAAGGAGAACCCTCACACAGACTTTCTTCCCTTAACTCTGTGCACTCCCATTTTCATTATCCTGTTTCATAAATTCAGAAACCTCTCTGAACCCATCCTTCTGTTTCAGTCTTGCCGCTAGGGAGTTCAGCTCTCTCTGATTGACCTTTATCTTTCTGTTCTAGGCAGACATAAAAGGGGCACAGTGCATGAATTGGTTCACTCTAGCTATAATCTTTGTGGTTCAAACACAATGACTGAGTGGATTATGTAAATCAGGTGTTTGTGACCCTCCAAGAGGATTAGACAGCTGATCGCTAAGTCAAAAAAGGTATGTAGATCTACAAAGGTTGAAGTTACATGTCGACTTGGTTGGACCATAATTTTCAGTGCTTTGAGAGGTATGTCATAATGTAATGGTGTGTCCTCAATTTCATGATATGCCTTGAGTCTTGGCATAGTTAAAGTATCTTGATACATCAAAGTATCCTAATAGTGCAGTGTCTAACTTTCAGGTATAACCTGAAAGGTCAAGAGCCAGCTGCTCCACCAGAGAAAGATGGACCTTCTCCTCCATATGATTTAAAGCCTTGGAGCCCTGAAACTTCTATAAAGAAACCTAACCCATAAATTTGGGACTTTCTAACTTCACAACTGAGTGAGCTATTTGTTTGGTGGTTTGTAAGTTCTGTGTGATATAGCAATGAATAAAGAACACAAAGATGGGAGAAACAGTATTGAGAAGAAGAAGAATTGATGTCAGAAATTCCAGGGTGGAGTGGTAGTTTGGACAAGTAGGACATTTGGATCATGTTTAACCTGTGTCTCATGAGAACTAGTTTATTCTGATCTTTTTAAGGAAATTATTCATTTAGTGGGCAAAGAGATCAGGCAATTTTATGTATTTCTCTTTCTCAGCAGGCTGGCTGTTGTCCAGTGCCTAAATATAGTAGTTGCCTCATATAGTTTGCCCTGTTGCATAGTTGTTTTCTCAGGAGAGTAAATTGATATCAGTTACTTCATTGTAGGTAGGAGCAGTAAAAAAGAAAAACCCACAACCACAACTCACTTTCATTGATATTTGATTTTCTAAGGTTTATTTGCTCTGGAGAAATGTAATAACAGTCTCAGTACTGCTGAGGTAGAAACTGTTTACATACAACTTATTTGAGTAGGAGAGTAAATAAAACCCATTTTCTTCAGAAACGAAAAAGCTGGTGGGTAGTGCAAGCAAGTAATTTTATTTTACTATCATCCTGAGGGATAAAGTTGTACTATAAAATAAATGCATATGCAATCTCTATTTTTACATGTAAATATGAGCTTGAAAATAACAGCACTTAAAAGCATGTTAAAAGTAAAATTCTAAAACAGTTTTCTGAGAAATGAGAATTGTATTTTTTAACACCCAAAAGCTACTATTTGAAATTTCTAGTGTAATTCAGAAAGATTCTCAAGTAATATTGAATTCTGATTATTTAATTTAAATCAAAGGGGTACAATAGTATATGCCTTCACAAAAATTGGTGATTTTAATTACTTATATTTCGTTTCTCCATGTAGTCATTTGGTTTAGAACGGATATTGTTGTTGTTGATTGCCTTCAAGTCGGAGCCTAACTCATAGTGACCTTATGAGCAAAAGGCTTGAAGCCCCTCTACAACTATCGGCATTTATCACAGTTCAAAGAGTTTCTGGAGGCATGTTATTTAGGAAGTGGATGACACTCCTACTTCCAAACCTGTCATAGCATGTTATCTGTGCTCTAAAGTATGGACGTCAAGAAAGAACAATCTTGATCCTTATTTTAGGGCTAAACCTTACTTTAAAAAAAAGCCACAGTCAATATTTCAGTTTAACTTTTTTCACATCGTTGAACATTTTCTTCCCCTCCCTCCCTTTACCACCCCAGCCCTCCCCACAATGCACCCCTTGTTCCAGATTGTTGCCATACATAAAATGCCTATTCATATATTTCTTTTGGACAGTTCTTCCCCTTGTCTGATCTACTTCAGCGTTCATTATCAAGCCACTCTTTTCCCGTTCTTTCTCCAACCATCCCAACCCCAGTCTGTACTATTTTTATAGCGGTGATATTATGCAGGATTTGTCCTTTTGTAACTGAGATATTTCACCTAGCATAATGTCCTCCAGGCTCCCCCCATACTGTGTAAATTGTTACAAGTTCGTTGTTTTTCAACGTTATGTAATAGTCCATTGTGTGACTGGATCATAGTTTTCCTATCCATTCATTGGTTGATGAGCGCTTGGGTTGCTTCCATCTCTGCTCTTGTGAATGACACAGCAATAAAAATGGGCACGCATAAGTCTCTTTGAGTGTGTCTCTGGTTTCTTTAGGATATATTGAAAGTAGTGAGTTTGCTAGGTCAAATGATATGTCTATTTCCAACGTTTTGAGAAAATGCCAGACTGCCTTCCACAGTAGTTGTACTACTTTACATTCCCACCAGAAGTTCCAATCTTTCCACAACCTTGTCAGCATTTGCTGCTTGCTGGCCTGTTGAGCTTCACTATTGTTTTTGGGGTGAGATGACATGTCATAGGTGTTTTGACTTGCATTTCTCTGACATCTAGGGATGATTTTGAACATTTCTTCATGTCAAACCTTATTTTAAACATTCACAATGAAATAAATAAAATATCCAGATCTTAGTTTATAACTCAGAGATTGAATTCTGTTAAAACACTTGAATTCATTGGAGATATGCACCTGCAAAAGAAAATGCAATATACTTTTACCTTATTTCTTAAAAAATTTTCTAAAATTTAAGCAATGCTCAGTAAAATCAGATTCTCTAAAATGTTCATGCTTTATTATGTATAGTTTACTTTTAAATTTTTTTAATTTTTAATTTTAATGAATATTTACAGAGACTTTGGATTTCCATTCATTCATTGCTGAATTTTTCTCCCTACCCACCCTTCCCCAACCAATTCACTCTTCTCTTTGAAAAATAAAAGAAAAAAATCTTTCATTGTTATATAATCCCTCCCCTCAAGTCCACTCCATTACGCAACCTTCATTTTTAACTCCTATTATGGTAATAATACCCAATCATATATCGCTTTCCAACAGTTCTCTCCCTCATCTGTTTCAATGCAGTATACATTATTTATCTTGTTTGGGTTCAGGTGTGCTTGGTTAAATTACCATATAAATTTTTAACTATTTTCTACAATTTTAGCAAGTATAAAGATGCTTTAGAGTATATGTAATATCTGAACACTTGACTCTTAGTATATTTTCATCATTGTTGAGGTATGTGGTAGAGAATGAAGCAGTTTGGTGTTTATATTGCAGTATTTCTCTCATGGATAAAGTTAATTCTCTTCCTCACCATACCACAGGGGATATTTGGTCATGCACAGAAATATTTTTGGTGTCACAACTGGGATGAAGATGCTATTGACTTATAGAGACTGACTTGTAGAGCGTGAGCAGGAGAGAATGATCATGTCCAAGACGTCACTGATGGTGAGTCTGAGAATCCTTATTGCATTCTGATGGGTTAGGTTTGAATATCAGCTATACACTCTTATAAACTATATAATCATGGGAAAGTTATTAAAAGTAGGAGTTACATTTACTTTCAATGTTGTGAGGATTGTTGTTGTTGGGTGCTGCTGAGTTGAGTACTACTCATAGCGACCCTATGAACAACAAATCTGAATCCTGTCCTATCCTGTGCCATCCTCACTTTCTCTGATACACTTGATTCCATTGCTGTAGTCACTGTGGCAATCTACCTTGATGTGGGTCTTCCTCTCGCTAACCTTCCACCCTTCCAAGCATGATATCCTTCTCCAAGTAATAACCTCTCCTGGGAACGTGTCAAACATGTGAGAGATAAAGTTTTGCCATCCTTGCCTCCAAGGAACACTCCAAATATACCTTTTCCAAGACATACCTGTTTGTTGTTCTGGTGGTCTATAGGATATTCGGTACTCTTCTCTAGCACCAGAACTCAAAGGCATCAATTCTTCTCCTGACACCCTTATTCATTGTCCAGCTCTTATATGGAGGGCAAACAATGGGAAAGACCATGGCCTGAATCAAGCTGTGAGGATAGTTGTTGTTGTT
>NW_006399796.1:13817319-13837260 GCF_000299155.1 Elephantulus edwardii | reverse complement strand
ATATGTTATTTCATTAGGTATAAAAAAATAAGAAATTGGTACAGTACTAGGGATATAACAGACTTATATTAATTGGTTATTATTATCTTGCTTATATCAGCAGTCAACACCCTGTGTACCAGAGTCAGGAACTCAGGAGATGCATTGCATTGGCAAGTCAGCTGTCAGGGACCTCTTGAGACTACTGAAGAATAATGATGCAAATTTGAAGACTAAGGTGCACCTGACTCAGCCAACATCTTCTCAATCACCTGCTATACATTGGAGAGCTGAACAATGAATAAGGATGACAGAAGAGAAATTGACACTTTTGAGTTGTGGTGTTGAAGAGTACTGAATATTGCATGGACTATTAAAAGAACAAGCTGGTATGTCTTGGTAAAAGTAAAGCCAGGCTGCTCCTCAGAAGCAAAGATGGTGACATTTCATCTTTCATACTTTGGACATGTAGCTAGGCAAGGTTATTCCTTGGAAAAGGGCCAGGAGAGGAAGACCCCCCAATGAGATGGATTGACACAATAACTTCAGCAATAGGCTCCAGTGTGTCAGAGACAATGAGGATGACACAGACTAGGGCTTGGTTTAGGCCAGTTGTTTATAGAGTTGCTAAGAGTAATACTCAACAGCATCTAACAACAGTAACATTTTCATTAAAACTACAGCTTTATATTGTATTGTTTATTGATAATCACCATCAAGCTGAATCTCACTCACAGTGACCTTACACTCAACACTACCTAGTCCTGAATCATTTTCAGGAATGTGGGTGTGAGTCTATTGCTGTACTGTAGCTATTATAAATTCCAACCTTGGGGGTTCTCTTCCGCTGAACAATATTTGATATTCCCTTTAGACTCATAAAGTTTTAATTGAAAAATTTTTAGTAGTAGACTACCAGAATTTCTTCCTGGTCTGATTTAGTTTGGAAGCTCTGTATAAACCTGTCTACCATGGATGACATTGCTGGTATTTGAAAAATCCAGTTCTATAACTTCTAGTCTCACACCAAAACACAAACCATTGTAATACAACAAATGGACTTGTGGGCTATAGTGTATTGTCTTATTTTTACATTGGTATTAGGTTTTTTTTTTAAAATTTAGTTTGTAAGTCATATTTTGGCAAGGGGAGATAAAAATATAAGGAAAAGTTTAGCTAACACGTATGAGAAACTTTCAACAAAGATTCTTTTGGGAAAATAGATCTAATGATATACTGACAATGTGCAGGCTATATACTGAAAATATTTTTGTTTGATGCGAACTACAAGTTATAGATAACTTTGTGCTGAGAAGTAAGACTTGGCTGGATATATGTTTTAATTTCTCATATTAGCAGTACTTATCTCCAATAAAAAAGTATATACATAAAGCAGTTGAGTCAATAATTAGAACCATTCCTCTAGTAAGAAATAGAGGTTTTGTCTTTTTCCGGACATGCAACTTATTTATAAGTGGTATATTTTACAAAATAAAATATATATTACTGATTTAAGGAGACCCAGAGACCAGAGTTTGATTCTTGGCCAATGACTTTAAGTACAGCCACCACCATCTGTCAGTGGAGGCTAACACACACACACAAAGAAAAGGTCTAATGATTTATTTTTGAAAGGCAGACAATGAAAACCTATGGATCACAACATTTAAATACCATTATGAGTGATGTCAACATGACCTAGTATCAGCCTGAGGGAAGCTAATAGCAACTATAACAACATGTATTTAAGATACCTTGTTTGGAAATCCAACTCCTTTTCTGCATTCAGGTGAAAAAAAAATGAGGTGAAACTCTATCTCTAAACTCCATATACAAAGAATAACTAAAAATGTCAGAGCATATGCCATTGGTATTGCTGTGTTCACAGAGTCAGAACTGACTCATAGCTGACCCGCCAGTGGAGTTTTCAGAGGCAGAAGTGTCATCCACATCCTAAACAACATGTCTCTGGGAATTCTATGAAATTAGAGAAACAACGATAGTTATAGAACAGGTCTTTTATTCACAGGACCACTATGAGTTATGCAATCAAACGAACTAAAACAAACAAATCACACAGGAAAAGATTGCTTATTTTTCTTTTGTAGAGCAGTTGGTGGATTAGAACTGAGTACTTTTGGGTTGACAGTGGAACTCCTTACCATTAAACCACCAGATCTCCTAAGCTACCTGTGTAGTGAACATAAAAAAAAAAATCCCCAAAATAAAAAAAAAACAACACAAAAAAACCACACACAACACACTTCAAGTGGATTTATCTTTTCATTTTAGATTTTCCACTCACAAAATATGAATATCCGGTAATGAACTTAACTATCCAAACTAGAAATATTCATTTCGTCATCAGTGTTTACTGATTACCTAGTTTGTGCCATATTTTTGTTTGCTAAAACTTGGGAGTACCATTGCCAGTAAAAGATGTTAGTTGGGATTGTTGTTGTTGTTAGGTGCTGTTAAGTATGACTCATAGTGACCCTATGAACAAAAGATCTGAACCCGATTCTGTTCTGTGCTATCCTCACTCTTCCTGACACACAATCGCAGCAATCACCATGTCAATCCACCTAGTTAATGTCTTTCCTCTCCTTTGCCAACCATCCACCTTTCCCAACATCACATCCTTCTCTAAGGAATAACCCCTCCAAGGAATAGCAGCATGCCCAAAGTATGTGAAGTAAAGTCTCATCATTCTTGCCTCCAAAGAGCGAGCACTCAAGCTGCACCCTGTCCAAGGCACATCTATTCATTCTCTCGGCAGTCCATGGATTGTTCAGTGATCTTCTTCAATACCACAGCTCAAAGCATCAATTCTTTTCCTGTCATTCTTATTCATTGTCTAACTTTCAGATGAAGAGCAAGTAATCAGAAAGACTATGTCCTGAACCCGATGCATCTTAATCCTCAAACTGTCATTTTTCCTTGATAATTTGGAGAGGTCCCTAACTGCAGATTTTCCCAGGGCAATTTGTCTCCTTATTTCCTGACTGCTGGTACCAATGATTGTAGTTGTGGATCCAAGCAATCTCCTCTCCATCCATCATGACTCTGCCTATTGGTCCAATGGTAAGAATGTTTGTTTTCCTGCCATTGAGATGCAATCCATGCAGAAGGATTTAGACTTGTATTTAGTTGGGGTAGCAGCCTTAATCAAATAATAACATTTTGTTGATCCTAGGTGCAATTGAGTCAACTCTGAATATCTGCAACACTGGATAGAATAGATATAAATCTTGGCTGAGCCTATGCCACCCTCATAGTCATCACTGCACCAAACCATCTTATTGAGGATCTTCTTCTCTGTCTCTAACCTTTCACGTTTCCTAGCAGAGTATCTTTTTTTCCAGAAACTGGTCCCTCTTGACAACATGACAAAAGTAATTGTTAGGAACTATGAAGCGGTTGCAACAAAAAGAAACACTGTTCAGTCCACCTCATTTTCAAAATTGCTGCATTGTGAAATTGCATTTCAGCCACTGTGTCAGTCTAGCTCACTGAGGAGTTTCTTTCTTTTTGCTGCACTTTATGGAACATGATCTCCAGGACCTCGTTCCTCTAGACAGCCATTCAGAGTATGTAAGGTGAAGTCTCACCATTGTTTCTTGTAAGGAACATTCTGACTGCATTTGTTCCAAGACAGATTTCTTCATCCTGTTGGCAGTCCATTGCATATTCAATATTCTTCACCAATATAATAATTAAAAAGTATCTGTTATGTAGACTTCTTTATTCATTGTCCATCACTCATGTACATATAGGACTATTTAAGATATCAAAGCTTAGATTAGACACATTGCATAGTCGAAATGGCACCTTTACTCTTTACCATTTTAAAAAATGGTTTTTTTTGTAAGAGATTTACTCACTGGAGAGCATTATTTAGTTTGTTGACTATTACTTCCATGAATATTGATTGTGGAACCAAGTAAAACAAAATATGTAATAGTTTCAGTCTTTTCTCCATTTATCATGATGTTGTTTATTAATCCAATTGCAAGGATTTTTATTTTCTTTATATTAATGTTCTTTAGTGGCCTTCCATCTGTGGCTCTAAGAAAGAAAAGTAGGAAATCTTCTCTATGCATTTTACATCCATTAGAGCCCACTAGAAGGTCAACCATGGTCTCTACCATGATGAGTCAGTCAGTTATGTTGAGGTAATCTATTCTGAATATTTAATTCTGATCTTCATCAACGTGTACTTTAATTTTTTCTCCGCTATCAGCAAACTCAATAATCACATGAATGAACACATGATTTCAAACTGAGAAAAATACTACAATGAAAAAGTACAAAAGTCTATCAGAAGAATGTAACTTTTGTTTTGACAAATTTAATTTCTAAAGGCATATTTTTGTTCTTTTATTTCTTAATCTGTTGTTCACCCATTCGTTTACTCACTGGGGAAACCATAAATCTTCCATAGTTATGTTTCCAGGCATTGAGCTAACTTCTGGGATAAAAATGAACAAGATGCTCATGGTATTTTCATGCAGTTATTAATTTAAATATTTGAGTGGTCAAATGTAATAAAGAAATGGTATTAAGCATTTCTGTTTTCTTTTAAAAGCCACATTTAAAAGTTAGAAAAAGAGAAAGAAAACTAGACAAATTACCTGAAAACCAAATTAAATCATTCACCTACTATTAGTGATGCCAATTACACATTGACCTTTGTAACAACATATGAACAAACTTGCCATTTACTGCCAGTATTTGCAGGGAGAAAGGCGACACTCAGTTGACATTATTAAATAATGACCTTGATTATTATAAAAGGAGAGGACACAGCAAAGAATGTCAGCAGAAGCTCCTGATTACATTCTAGCTTCCTAGCAGGCGAGAGATTATCTCTGACAAGAAGACTATCCATTACCATTCAATTCTAAAACGAATTATATAAAGCTTAAATGTTCACAAACATATAATTTCTTAGTTTGTCTCTAGTAAATAGATATTACAGATTTAAAAATACTGTGCATCAAAGTTAATAATAATTTATATATGTGATAATTTAAAATTCCATTTCTTAAGGCTTAATTACAGTTTCTTCTATATGAGTCCATTATATACTTTGTAAATGTTTCTAGTAATCACATGAAATTTTAATGAATACATAATAATAGTCTTATTAATTTTAAATTAAATGCACTTGCTCACTTTTAAAAATAAAATTAAAGTGTTACTATAAATAACTCAGGAAACAGAATTAATTTTTACATGTAAGAGACTATTACTTTGGATGTTTGCAATTATAAATACATTTTTTCTCAAAGAATAAAAATAGCTAAGAGAATTTAAATTTTTGCACGTGTGGTATGCACATAGTTAATTTCAGATTTGTTTTTATATGGATTGTTTAGTCTTTGTTGAAATCCTAAGAAGCAGGAATGTGCTAATATCATTCTCAATTTAAAGATATGGGGGAAGTAACAAGTTTGGGTTAGTACATCTTTCAAGAGGCAAAACAGTATTTGAATCTGAACAAGAAGTTCTATCATCTTTATTGTTGAAAATATTTGGGATTCATTATTTTCTTAGGCTAGGTTATACACACACATGGGGGGAGAGAGAGAGAGAGAGAGTTTCAGAAAGAGAGAAATAGAGAGAGAGGAGAAAGGTTCACTTTAGGGAAATGGGTCACCTTTTCGTAGATGTAAAACCTAAGTTTGTAGGTCAGGCAGGCATGATGTCAGGTTACTGCTTTGGAGAACACTCTTTCCAAGGCAGTCACATCCAAAGATTGTCACTGGGGAGCAGGGTCACATATGGCTTACTTTGGAAATTGCTAGCTTCAGAGGCTGAAGAGTACATAGAGTATACTGTACAAAGAGTACATTGTATATTGGAGAGTATACAAAGAGTATATTGGAGAGCAGGGTTTTGGAGACTATTAACTTCAAAGGCTGATGAATTCAAAGTCAACAAGTAAGGCAAGTTCCTGCTTCAAATCTGGAGGGTATAAGACAGTCAAAAAGATGCAAGATTGTGCATAAAGTACCCTATCTTTGGTAAAGAGTCCAAAGATATCTCCAATTCAGGCTATCCTGAATATCCCTGAGGAAACTTCCTCTTCATTATATATCACTGTCTTTTTTTAAAAAAAATCTAATTCCATTTCATTAACCTCATAAAGGTTAGAATTTATAGCACATTCCATAACTATAATGTACTGAGCATCATGGCCACATTGACACACAATATTGGCCATCACAATAATCATCTACTACAATAATCATTTAGAGCTAATTCAGTGGTTCATCAAAACTGTACTGTACTGATGAACCCCTTCTTGGAAAAAACTTAGGCTTTTTCAGTAACAACCAGCAAATTTATAGTAAAGAATGATAAACTCTTTGTGCTTAAAGGGAGAAAGCTATATGGTGTGTTGGAGCGAGCTACAAGTAATCCATAAACACTGATTAGTAAGGTTTCAGGTGTGATGCAAGGCAGTTGATAAACCATCACTTGTTTGAGTCTGACCATAGTCAGATTATTCACTCAACAAAAATCTAGCATAGGCTACCTACAGCACCCAACATATTCCCATTTGGCCAGGTTGTGAATCATCACACCATGAGTTCTAACTAATCAGCACAGCCAAATGCCCAAGAACTATTTTAGAGAACTGAAACTCTGATCTTGTACTATATGCTTCAAACAATCATAATTCTACCTTGGTTGTGCACATATAAAGAATATTTAACGTTTGAGAAACATTTAAAACTTCTCATGCATTTTCAATTTAATGAAAAAACATAGGTAAATATTCCATTTTTTAAACAAATCTTTGATTTCTACAGAATTATCTCACTTTAATATATTAATTTTCATCTATGTTTTATGCCATATATCTAGATAATTATAATCCATAATGGTTAATAGTAGAAAAAAAGTCTTTAGATTTAACAGTTACTCAAAAAGATTTCTTTTTCTTTTTCTCTATGAACCCTACCCATACATACAAATCAATGCAAAAATATTTCAGCAAAGCAAATTATTTGAGATATTATTCTACTTGTCTTACATATTATTTTTAGTTAATTTCTTCCTCCTACTTCTTTACAATAGCAACAACATCAAAATAGCCTAAATACCTATCAACAAATGAATGGATTGAAAAATTGTGGTACAATCATGCAATGGAATACTATGCAACATTAAGGAGCAATAACTTCATTAAATACTAAACAACATGAGGGAGACTAGAGAGCATTATAATGAGTGACATAAATTTCATAAACTGCATAAGACTATTACTGTGAAAATAGAATGGTAATTGAGCAAGATGTGTATAAATGTCCAAAAAGGGAAGGGGAAAGGGGGAAAGAAGAAAAAAAAAAGGAAGGGAGAAATCACTAAGGTAGTAGAGGTTAGTGGGCCAATGGGAAAGTGAAGGTATAGGAAAGATTCAATGGAGACTTGAAAAGACAGTGTGATAATAGGCATAAATCAATAGTAATTAATTATATAAGGTACGATGTAGGTTAATGATTGTATAAAACACAATGTATACCAACAAAGAAGTTTATCTTTTGCTTTTCAAAGAGAGGAGCGAACTGCAGGGGGTGGGGGTGGGTGTAAAGAAAAAAGTGCAACAATGAATGAATAAAAATCCAAAATCTCTGTAAATATTCATTAAAATTAATAAAATAAAATTTTAAAAACCACAATGTACATGAACAAGATATAATGCAAATGAAAGAATGTATAAAGTACAATGTACCTTTTCAATCTGCATATGGATTTTTTACTTTATGAGGAGGGATGTGGCATTGAGATTGGTGGAAGGCTCATCAGCAGCCTGCTTTATGCAGGTAACACAACTTTGCTTGCTGAAACTGGAAAGGACCTAAAGCATTTGTTACAGAAGGTCAAGGATTGTGGTCTTCAATATGGATTGAAGCTCAGCATCAAGAAGACAAAGATTCGGTGTGAAAAACTACGTATGTGAACTTTGTGAACCTTGTATGTAAACCAGCATAAAAGAAAAAAACAAAGACGGTAAAGATTCTCACCGCTGGGCCAACTGGCATCAACATGGTAGATTGAGAAGAGAAGAGATTCACAATAGAACGGAAGGAGGGGGATAAAATGTGCAACAATGAATGAATAAAAATCTATCTTCTCTGTAAATGTTCATTAATATCACAATTGAAATAAAGTTTTATTTTTTAAAAAAGAAAGGATGGAGGGACAGGACAAGAGAGTAAGATGCTAGATGAGACAGACTGACAGAGTAACTACGACAAAAGGGTTAGATGTGGTGGAGACAGTGAGATTGGTTCAGGTTAGGACAAGTTTCAGAGCTATAATGCACAGGGTCACTATGAGTCATAGGCCACTCAATGGCACATAACAACAAGAACATTCATGAAACGCAATGTTTATGAATGATTGTATGTAAACCAATAAAATTATTTAAAAAAATCAGGAGCAAATTTAGGAGTCTTAATCTCTTCCTGCACAATTTACTGCCTCTGAAAATCCACTGGAGGAAACACTACGGCTTGGATTTGACTAAACAGTACAAAACAAGAACAATCTGCAGCAGCATAAATAGTTGCCATTGTGTGTGCCAGCAAGTCAGAACTGAATCATAGCTGACCCTCCAGTAGATCTTCAGAGGCAGTAAATCAAAGAAGATTTCCCAGCTGTGGGTTTACCATTCAAAATAATTTTCCAGCTATCTGTGGTCAACTGATATTCAACAAGGAAATAAAAGTTACCAAACAGGGAAATGACAACCCCTTCAACAAATGGTGCTGGAAAAATCGGACTTCCACATGCAGAAAGCTGAAACAGGATCCACATCTGACATCATACACAAAAATCAACTCAAGGTGGATCAGAGATCTGGGAGTAAAGCTCAAAACCATAAAGTTCTTAAGAGACAAACTGGGATCAAGATTAGAAGCGCTAGTACAATGTATGAAGAGACTGCCGAATACCGCGAGAAATGAACAATCTGAAGAGGGTAAAATTGATTAACGAGACCTTCTAAAGATTAAATCTATGTATGCATCAAAATCATTTTCAAACAGGATGAAAAGAAAACCTACTGACTGGGAACAAATATTTGGTAATAGCATCTCAGACAAGAGACTCATTATGAAACTTTACAGAATACTCCCGGGCCTCCACAAGAAAAAGACCGATACCTCAGTTACAAAATGGGCAAAAGACATGGAAATAATTTTCACAGAGAAAGATATTCAAACGGAAAACAGACACATGAAGAAATGTTCCAAATCACTGGCAATAAGAGAGATGCAAGTCAAAACCAAAATGAGGTACCATTTTACTCCAGTAACAGTGGCAAAGTTTAACAGGGTAGCAAGCAATGAATGTTGGAAAGGATGTGGTGAAAAAGGAACTCTTATACATGGTTGGTGGGATTGTAAAATGGTACAAGCATTCTGGAAGGCAGTTTGACGCTTCCTTGAAAAGTTGAACATAGAAATTCCATATGATCTAGATATTCCACTACTTGGATTATACCTTGAGAAAATGAGAACTGAGGCACAAAATGGAGACTTGTTCATAGCAGCATTATTCACCATCTCAAGAACATGAAAATAGCCCAGATGTCCAACTACAATCAAATGCATTGAGAAATATGGTACATTCATACAATGAAATATTACACAGCACACAATAACAATGACATTGTAAAATATTACCTAACTTGGGAGGGACTAGAGAGCATTATGCTGCATGAACTACCTCAGTCCCACAAGGACAAATATTATATAAAACTATTATTGTAGCACGAGTATAAGGATCCAAGGAGGGGGAAGTTGATGGAAGCAGAGGGATGAGGATGTGCAGTGTCAAAGGAGGATTAATCATGGAATTGTTCAATTTGATGGGTGAGAGGTGAGGGAAATTGGAATAATCTGTTCTGGAAAACAGTGTATGTGAATTTTATAAGCAAACTGTATAATTAAAACAATTACTTTCTTGGTCATTAAATTTGACTCTGCCATGTGGATAAACAGAAATATGCAAATAGGTTGTATTAGCCTCCCCACAAAAAGATTGCCTGATTTCACTGACCCACAAGGCATTTGACTAGTCTCACCAATCAATAAGGGGATTGGCTAGTTTTGTGATTAAATTGAGCGGATCCAGGAGCAGAATTGGAAGATCTCTCCCACGCCCCTGAATCAGCAAAAGAAGAAGCAAGAGAATGCAGGAAGTCCTTCAGCCAAGCAGACCAGGACGGCCTATAAGAATAACTCCCATGGCTGAAAAAAAATTGAATGAATTATGTATACTGCATTGAAACAGATGAGGGAGAGAACAGTTTAAAAATGATATATGGTTGGGTATTATGGTTATGACAAGAGTCCAGACTGAAGGTTGCATAGTGGAGTGTACTCGGTGTGTGTGTGTGGGTGGGGGGAATTGTATACCAATGAAAAAATTTTTATTTTTTTTTTACTTTTCAAAGAGAAGAGCGGGAGGGGTGGGTGGGGAGAAAAATGCAACAATGAATGAACCCAAAATCTCTGCAAACATTTTTTTTAAATTAATAAAATAATTTTTTTTAAAAAAGAACAGCAACCATAACAGTTACAGAGGAGAATTCAAAATCTGATCTGAGAAAGAGGACCAGAGACCTGACATGAGATGAGACTTTAGGATTACTATGCCATTGGAGCTAGAGCTAAAAGCCTTTGTCCAAGTTTTTTGACAAGTGGGAGTAGAGTGGGACATAATTTGGAGTGAGAACTTTGTAACACTGGCCTAAAGCATGAGGCTCAAGGCTGAGATGCCTGCAAGCACATTTCAAAAGTTGTCCTGACTGTATTCTGCTACTAATATGGGTTATATATATCCTTTTGAGTTCCCAGTAGAGTTTTATGTTGCCTGTGAGTTACCACATCAGATTTTTGACCCAGTAAAGCAGTAAAATCGTTATTGACATGAGTAGAAAGAGATACAGGGGTGTGGGTGACATGTCTGATTGTAGGGGAATTGGTTTTGTGTTTCTGATGCTGTTGCAGGGGACACTTAGTAAAGGTCAAATATGACTTTGTACTATTCTTATTCTTTTTACACTAGCATAAATGTTTGTTGGCTGTTATGTTCCATCGAGTCGCTTGTGCTCTGTCCTGTGCCAATTGCCCTGTCTCCAATACACCCATCCCGATTACCCCAGTCACTGAATCAATCCACCTCATAGAGGGCTTTCCTCTCCTGCGCTGTCCCTACATCCTCCCAAGCATGATGTCCTTCTCCAAGGACCGGTCTCTCCTTACAACATGTCCAAAATATGTCGGACTAAGCCTCAGAATCCTTGCCTCCTAAGAGCAGCCCGGTTTAACCCTCTCCAGGATGAAGCTGTTCGTTTTCCTAGCAGTCCATGGTACCTTCAATACTCTTCTCCAGCACCACAGCTCAAAGGCATCAATTCTCCTTC
The DNA here is from genome assembly GCF_000299155.1 of Elephantulus edwardii. Classification (NCBI taxonomy): domain Eukaryota; kingdom Metazoa; phylum Chordata; class Mammalia; order Macroscelidea; family Macroscelididae; genus Elephantulus; species Elephantulus edwardii. The sequence goes on along the minus strand of NW_006399796.1, from coordinate 13,825,835 downwards.
TATCCTCCCTAGTCATTGTCCAACTCTCTGATGCATAACAAGTGATTGCAAAGACCATGGCCTGTATCAGACATACATTAGATTCCAGAGAGACACTGTTGCTCTTGAGTACTTTGGAGAGGTCCCTAACAGCAGACTTTCCCATGGCAATGCGCCTTTTAATTTCCTGGCTGCTGGTGCCAAGAGTGTTGACTGTGGAGCCAAGCACACTAAAGCTGTGTACAATCTCAATCTCTTCACCACCCATCCTGATGCTGCCAATTGGTCCAGTGGTAAGAATCTTTGTCTTCTTGACATTGAACCTCAATCCATATTGAAGGCTGCAGACCTTGACCCTCTGCAGCAAGCACTTCAGGTCCTCCTCAGTTTCAGCAAGCAGGGTTGTGTCATAACACAGATTGTTGATAGATAGAATATGAAATATGCCAGCAATACACAATGAGGAGAAGAAATATAAGATGTACGGGGTCTTCTACAAATTAAATTCTTTTGTTTATAAAAAGAAATCTCTCCAAAAGAAGAAAATGAGAGCCTATGAACCAGAAACGATGCAGTGTTTCCTTGCTCTGTTCTGAGGACTGCTTTCTGGTCCGAGTATATGTTTCACATAAGCACAATCAAGTGTTCTGGGATTCCCATTCTCCTTAAGGTTAGACACAATTTGTTGTGATCCACACAGTCAAATATCTTTGCATAGTCAATGAAACACAGATAGACATTCCTCTGGTACCCTTTGTTTTCTGCCAAGATCCATCTCATTGGCAATAATGTCTCCAGTGCTACAGCCTCTTCTAAACCCAGCTTGTATTTCTGGTAGTTTTCTCTCAATGTACTGTTCTAATCATTTCCAAATGATCTTCAGGATTTTGCTAGTATGTGATATTATGATATTGTTCAATAATTTACACTCTACTGAGTCACATTTTTCTGGAATCTGAATAAATATGATCTCTTCTAGTCAATTGGCCAAGTAGTTGTCCTCCAGATTTCTTGGCACAACTTGGTGAGCCACAATCAGGGCAGCATCAGTTTGTTGAAATATGTCAATCTGTATTCCATCCATTCCTGGGGCTTTATTTTTTGCCAAGTCCTTCAGAGCATCAGGGATGCATCCTGTCTTCATACCTTTTCAATCTATACACAGAACAGATCATTGGGGAAGCAGGACTTTATGAGGAGGAAAGTCGCATCAGGATTCGAGGTAGACTCATCAGGAACCTACGTTATGCAAATGACATAACCTTGCTTGCTGAAAGTGAAGAATACCTGAGACATTTGCTGCAGAATGTTAAGAACTGTAGTCTCTAATATGGATTGAAGCTTAACATCAAGAAGACAGAGTCTCTCCACAGGGCCAATTGGCAGCACCATGATATATGGAGTAGAGACTGAGGTTGTTAACAATTACAGCTTGCTCAGCTCCACAATCAACACTATTAACACCAGCAGTCAGGAAATCAAAAGATTATTTGTAGTGGGAAAATCTACTGGCATGGACCTCTCTAGAATGCTGAAGAGCAACGATATCAGTCTAGATACAAAGGTGCACCTAATCCAGTCCATGGTATTCTCAATTGCTTGTGCTACAGAGAGTTGGACAATGACTAAAGATGACAGAAGATGAATAGATGCCTTTGAGTTGTGGTGCTGAAGAAGAGTCTTGAACATACTATGGACTGCCAAGAAAACAAATAGGTCTGTCTTGGAGTGGGTGAAATCAAGTTTTTCCTTGGAGGCTAAGATTTTGACGTTCCGTCTTACATACTTTGGGCACATGGCCAGGAGAGACTGGTCCTTGGAGAAGGACATCATTCTTGGAAGGGTGGAGGGACTGCACAGGAGAGGAAGACCCGGATGAAAAAGATTGATACAGTGACTGGGACAATGAGGGTTGATGTGTCGGAATTAGTGAGACTGGTTCAGGACAGGGCCGGGTTCAGAGCTGCTGTACATAGGGTTACTATGGGTCGTAGGTGCCTCAAGCAGCACATAACAACAACAACAACAATAAACTGGGAAAAGTCATTTGGCAAAGACACATCTGAAATAGATACATCTCATACAGATAGAGATAGAAATAGAGACAGAGACTGAGATAGAGATAAGTATTTCTTCTGCCACATAGATTTAAACATCTCATATATAAATTCATAGAAACCTTGAGCACCTCAACAGGCAGAAGATATGAAAAGACTTGTCACCAGAGAAGACGTTCAGAAGATGAACAAACATGAATACTTATGATTACTAGTTATTGTTGTTGTTATGTGCCACCAAGTCAATTACAACTCATAGTGACGCTATGAATAATAGTTCTGAAACCTGCCCTAATCCTGAGAAATTTCACTGTTCCTTACACACCTATCCCTGTTACCCCATTCACGGTGCCAATCCATCTCATCTAGAATCTTCCTCTCCTGCGCTATCCCTCCAAATATTATGTCTCTCTCCAAGGACCTGTCTCTCCTTACAACATGTCCAAAGTATGTTAGATGGAGCCTCCGAATCCTTGCCTTTAAGGAGCCTCCCCGTTTAACCCTTTCTAGGATGAATCTCTAAAACCTATCTAGGATAGACCTGTTTATTCTCTTGAAGGTCCATGGTATGTTCAATACTCTTCTCCAGCACCACAAGTCAAAGGCGTCAATTCTTCTTCTGTCATGCTTAGGCATTGTCTATATCTCTGATGCATAGCAAGTAATTGTGAAGCCCACTGCCTGAATGGGTCACACTTTAGTCTCTAGACTAGCTATTAGAGAAATGCAAATTAAAATGTCAATGAGATATAATCTTACCCTAGCAAATATAGATAACTTTTAAAAACACTACAGTAATCCAGGGTCACAGCATTTACTTTTTCAGTTAAACTGTTACTTTTTAAATTTAGAACTTCAGGGATAGTTTTAGTTTAGAAGTGGGTGTTTTGGAGGATGTGTTTGTGTAAATCTTAAGGTACATGGGACAGTGGCTCATGGGAGACAATTTTGTAGATTAGTTTTTTCTTTATTAGGCTTCCTACTTTCATTTTTGTTTGTTATGACTAGAGATCAATATTGTTTTCTCTTATAAGGTACTCATTGTTGCACGATTCTTTTTTAAAATGCTTTTTAAATTGTTATTTTAATGAAAGTTTACAGAAAAGATGTGTTTCATCGACACACATTTTCTTTTCTCCCCTCCTCCAATTGCTGCATAATTCTTATTAGTAACTATCCCTCCTTTGTAAACCGATCACATTTTTTTTTGTCCAGAACACCAAACTTTTATATTATTTTTCTTCTATGCCTTTGGACCAAGAGAATCTTCCAGGATGAAAAACTCCCTTATCAAATATGACATTTCTTAAATTTTAAAGTAATAATTGATGGTCAACTTCATTTAAAGAGATTTCCATTCAGGAGATTTGCCTGCTTTCTTAGAAGCCTATTTCAGTATTTAGAATCATTCTTGTAGCAAAATATTCTTTATATTTATAAAAACTCCTTTTGTACTTATTATCCTGTTATTTCCTGCCAATCTTTTTCTTGTGAGATAGAAAACAGTTGGGGCTTTGACTTACTTCTAATGGAACCTGCCCTAGTTAGACATGTTGAGTGCATATTAATTCTCTTTCAAGACATAAATAAATCAGCTTTAGTTACATGTTTTTCTTTCTACTGCTATTGTTACCTCATATTTACATAGAATTTTCAAAAAGCGTTGATATACCTTCCTTTGTTTCCTCTTATAGAAATATTGGAATTCATTGGAGAAGCATTTCATAGATGTCTGTTTTATTTTCACGGAAACAAAGTTCTCATCCCTAAAGTGACACAGATGGTGAAACTCAAAATAGAACTCACGTATACTTTCGTTTACCTCATTTATACCCCAGTATTTTTACATTATATATGTTTTGAAACATCAAATATTCTTTATATACAATATATGTTTCAAAATTCAGCCAATTTCATGATACATTTATTAAACACTGAGTAAGCCAGATGCTCAGAGTTACAAATGCTAAGTACAATTTCAAAATAGAAGAACTAGAACTATATCAAGTATAAGGTTGCCAATGAAAACCTAAGTGATAGTGTTTAAATTATGACATTCAAAACCTTGTTGATAAGTAAGCTTAGGTTAGCTAACTTGGCTAAGTAGGTGTTGTGTGCTAGCACATCTATTTTGACTCATAGTGACTCTATAGGGCATGGCTTTCCTATGGGTCTTTCTAGCCTGAAATCTTTATGCAAACAGATTGCTAATTTTTTCCCCCTGCTAGGAGTGGCAGGGTGGACTTGAACCACAAACCTTTCAGTTAGTAACTTAATACTTAACCACTACAACACCAGGCCTCTAGGCTAAATAGCTTTCTATCGTTCTTCAGTTCTCTGCCTATGCATCCTGTGAAGGACAAGCATTCTAGGTAGAGACTCTAACTGAGAAATAGAAAGGTGGAACTGTTTATTAGCTAGACTCTGAAACTCAAATTTATCACCACAGAATCAGCACTGACTCATAGATGTCCCTCGACTGGGTTTCTGAGGCTATAAACGTCAAGGAAAAGATTGCTAACCTTTCTCTTAAGTGGCCATTGGTGCCGGAGAGGTACAGCCTTTGTGTTAGTGTTGTAACTCCTTGTGGATTATGCCACCACGGTTATCACTATTACCTAGAAAGATAGTGTGATACTGTGATTGTAAATAAACTCTTATGGAGGAAAACCAAAGAAAAAATTTGGATAGGCCTTGGAGGTAAAAGTACTATTTGGACCTTGGAAATCAAAAGGAGGTTTAAAAAGGATGTACCATGCTCAAGAAATATCATGAGGTCAATGGCAATAGGTACAATGAGTGTTGCAGAAACTAAAATCATCTGGGAATGATAAGAGATTATTACAGCAATGAAATGAAATGAGAAGAACTTTTCTCTTTAAAAGTACACTTAGGAGATTATCAATTACAAATTAATTTCAGATAATGTTTGGTGAAGAGAATTCGTTTACTTAAACTTAAGACTCATCAGTTAATCACAGAGAACTTGTGGGGACCACGAAGTATGGACAATTTAAGAATGAAGAGAAGCTTTGAGATAAAAAAATGACAAGGAGATTTCCAGAAACATGAGACATGTTGGAAACATAGATGAAACAAATAGCTTACATTAAACCAACTTCTACAAAGCTGACATTTAATGAACTAGATAAATCTTACACCAAAACTATACTATATCCAAGTCTTCAAGGTCTTAGTCTATGCTATAGATTTCAAAATATTGTTTACTAATTTGCTATGAATCTCACCACTTTAGTTGTGCAGAGAATAAGAGAAAGGACACCAACTTTGCAACTTAACAAACTAAGTAGTTGCAGTAGAGTTGGTGACTATGTGTGCACTGAAGTAGCACTAGGTTCCCTTGGACTTTCAGTGACTGTATATTTGAGAGACACATTGCCAGGCCTTTCGTCCTAGATACTTATGACCTTTCTTCCTAAATATGCTAAACGTTCAATTGGCAGCCAAGCTTCTTAAACATTTGTGCTGCTCAGGGTTTACTAAACAAGTTCATACTTACTGTTTTGATGTTTTTGTGTTTTTTTCCTTTCACTATAGCTGAGAATCCACACAGAGAAATACACACTTTTTCCTGACAGATTTTGTCATAAGATGATTCAAGTTGATTAGAGAAAGCTATATGAATATTAACTCAGAAATTGTTGCTCTTTTAAATTAATACCTGTGAACATAAGTGAACATTAGACCCTACTTTGTCTGTGCAACACATGTTTTTAAAATAATTCTTCAAAAAACTATTCCATTTAGGAGGGAAAAAAAAATCTCTTTAAGTCTGGATCCACTAATAACCACTGTATTAAAAACTCAGTCACACAATCTCTGGGGCTTATGCTTTACTTGTAGTTAGTCATGTGCGAACAGAATGAAACCTTCCACTGTCAATTTCAGTTGATTTCCATCTGCCGTGAAGGGTAACCCATGATCCCTTCCCCATTGGGTATTTTGTTGTGTTCTTGTAGCTATTTCACAAAGAATCTGCAATCACTTATTCTGTGTGTCTCACTCAGTTGAAGAAAGATAACTCTTGAAAACATAATGGCCAGATGATCTCAGAATGCAAGAATCCTTCAGATGTTTGCTAAGATCTATTGTGAGATGCTTGAATTTGACAAAAGCAGGAAATGTTAATTTACAGCTCTTTTATAAATAGAGGGATGATCTGTAAAGGGAAAACTGTTGTCACAGCAAATGTACACTTGAGTGATTCAAACCTAATTAGTGGTTCTATGAGTTGCTTTGAATATATTTACTGTAACAACTGGTAAACTGTTCTGCAAATTCAGATGTTGAGTGGATTCTTTTTTTTTTTTTAAAGCAGCTCTGAAAAGGAATTTTTTTCCTTTTTTCACCAAACCCCTCAATCTTCTTTATTCCTTCATACTTGACATGTGTGTGCATGTGCATGCATTATATGTAACCAGTGATTAATTACCTCTTTTCTTCTTTCTGCTCTCACTTTACTCTTCCTTCAAAATACTTAGAATATGTAACTAAAATCTATCAACATTATCCATTTGTGCTCAGCAGCAAAAGGATATGATTTTTGCATGGTAAAAGTGCACAGTAACTGGAGAGTTAATTCAGTTATGAAAATAAAGTCACATTATTCATAAAAACTCTATTAGACAAGATGATCAAAGCAATTGACGTAAACTTTTTTTGTTATGCAGTTGATTTTATTACTTAACCAGGTACAATTGAGAAAAGACAAATTCAAGAGGAGTGGTGATTTAGTGACTTTAACTGCAAGCAGTTTGCAACATAGTTAATTAAATCAAGTCTTAATTTAGAGCACACCTAATTTATGTCTTGCATATGCTAGAAACTTATTTTGAGTGAGTCATTCTGAAAACCAAATATACTGAAGTTTAGATAATATATTCTTAAATCAATAGTAGTTTGGGAGAAAATATTTTCCCTTTGATTCCTATGCTTTCAAGTCCTATGTAGAAACTTGAAGCACTTCGTTGCAGAAGATCAAGGAATTCAGTCTTCAGTATGGATTGCATCTCAATGCCAAGAAAACAAAATTCTTACTAAAGGACTGACAGACAGTGTCATGATAGATGGAGAGGAGATTGAAACTTTCAACAGTTTCATCTTGCTTAGATCCACAATTAATACCCTTGGTATCAGCAATCAGGAAATAAGGAATTGCATTGCAGTGGGAAAATCTGCAGTTTGGGACCTCTTCAAATTATGGATCAGTAATGATGCAAGTTTGATGACTAAAGTGCATCTGATTCAGTTCATGATCTTTCTGATCACTTGCTATTCATGTGAGCTGGACGATGAATAAGGATGACAGAAGAAAAATTGATGCCTTTGAGCTGTGGTGTTGGAGAAGAACACTGACATCCCATGGATGGCCAAAAGAACAAATCAATAATATATCTTGGAAAGGGTGTATCAAGATTGCTCTTTGCAGACAAGAATTAGGAGGCTTTGCCTCACATATTTTGGGAATGTTTCTAGGAATGGCTAGTCCTTGGAGACGGTCAGGATGCTTGGAAGGGTGGAGGTTCCACAAAGGAGAAGAAGACCCTGGACCAGGTGGATTAGCACAGTGACTACTGCAATGGGCTCTAGTGTGTACTGATGTGTGAAAATGGCACAGGATAGGATAGGGTTCAGACATTCTTCTGATATTCTTTACTTTCCACCAGAACCCACCTGATATCAGCAATGGTTTCCCTAGTGTAATGGCCTCTTTTAAATCCTGCTTGAACTTCTGGCAGTTCCCTACTTATGTACTGTTCTAGCCAGTTTTTTTTGTTTTGTTTTGTTTTAATTTTCTGCTACTTTATTTAAACAATTCAAATACCCTGTTTTTAAGAACAAATTTTTTCTATTTCCCTCACCATGCCCCCATTAAATTGTACAACCCCATTATTAATTCCCCCTGCCCCTGTACATCCTCATCCCTCTACTTCCACCCTCTGACACCCCTCTTGGATCCTTATACTTATTCTACAATAATGGTTTTATACAATATTTATCCTTGTGGGATTGAGTTAGTTCACTCAGCATGTTCTCCAGTCCATCCCAAGTTGGGTAATAATTTATAAAATCATTGCTCCTGTGTGCTGCATAATATTCCATTGTGTGAGTGTACCATAATTTTTCAATCCATTCGTTTGTGGTTGGACATTTGGGTTGCTTCCATGTTCTTGCTTTGCAATGGTGAATAACACTGCTATGAACATCGGTGTACAAGTCTCCATTTGTGCCTCATTTTCTTAGAGTATATGCTAAGGAGTGGTGTAGCTGGTTTATACAGAATTCCTATGTTCCATTTTTTGAGGATGTGCCAAACTGCCTTACAGAATGGTTGTACCATTTTACAGTACCATCAACAAAGTATAAGAATTCCTTTCTTGACACATCCTCTCCAACGCTTATTACTTGCTGCTCTGTTAAACTTGGCCACATTTCACAATATTTTGCTTACGTGTGATA
>NW_006399796.1:13814482-13817123 GCF_000299155.1 Elephantulus edwardii | reverse complement strand
GTATATGATCCCCTCCCGTACCCCACACAACCCCACCCCAACCCCAAATATACTCCACTCTGCAACCCTCATTCCGGACTCTTATGATAATCATAATGTCCTAAAATATATTCATTGTAAACTATTCTCTCCCTCAATGGTTTCAATGCAGTAAACATAATTTATCCAGTTTTTCTCAGTCCTACCCCCACCCCAATGTCAGCCTCATTCTACAACAGTGGCACCATATATTTGTCCTTTTGTGACTGAGATATTTCACTCAGCTTAATGTCCTCCAGGGTCACCCATTTTGAATAATATTGCATGAGCTCCTTGTTTTTCAATGCAGTGTAGTATTCCATTGTGTGAATATACCACAGCTTCTCTATCCATTTGTTTGTTGTTGGGCACTTACTTTGTTTCTAACTCCTTACTATTGTGAACAAAGCTGCGATAAACGTGGGTGTGCATATATCTACTTGGATGTCGTTTTTGTTCTCTTTAGGGTATATTCCCAGTATTGGAATTACTGGGTCAAATGGTATCTCTATTGGCAACTTTTTGAGAAAGCACCATACTGCTTTCCACAGTGGTTGCACCATTTTACACTTCCACCAACAGTGAATAAGGGTTCCAGTCTCTCCACAACCTCGCCAGCATTTGTTGCTTGCTCTTCTGTTAAATTTTGCTATTCTTATTGGGGTGAGATGATGATATCTCACAGTTGTTTTGATTTACATCTCTCTCAGGGTTAGGGATTTTGAACATTTCTTCAGGTGCTTGTTGGCCATCTGAATATCTTCTTTGGTGAAGTGTCCATATCCTGTGCCCATTTTTCTATTGGAGTATTTACCTTTATCTTCTTGTGGTGCTCAAGTATTTTATTAATTCTAGATATAAGTCCATTATCTGACATGTCATTACCAAAAACTTTTTCCCAGTTTGTGGACCACCTTTCTTGGGAATGGGAACAAATATGGAACTCTTCCAATCTGTTGCCCAGACAGCTGTCCTCTAAATTTCCTGGCATAGACTGGTGAGTGCATCCAAGGCTGCATCTGTTAATTGAAACAAGTCAATTGGTATTCCATCAATTCCTGGGGTGATATTTTTTGCCAATGCCTCCAGTGGACCTTCCATTTCCTCCTTCATTACAATTGGCTCCTGTTCACACGACGTTGTTGTTATGTGCCACTGAGTCACTTGCGACTCATAGCGACCCTATATACAACAGCCCTAAACTCTGCTCTATCCTGTGCCAATCACACTGCCTCCAATTACCTCAGTCACTGAATCAATCCACCTGATAGAGGGTCTTCCCCTCCTGCGCTGTCCCTGCACCCTCCCAAGCATGATGTCCCTCTCCAAAAACCGGTTCCTCCTTACAACATGTCCAAAATATGTCAGAAGAAGTCTCAGAATCCTTGCATCCAAGGAGCAGCCCAGTTTAACCCTCTCCAGGATGAATCCGTTTGTTTTCTTTGGTATACTCAATACTCTTCTCCAGCACCAAAGCTCAAAGGCATCAATTCTCCTTCTTTCCTCCCTAGTCATTGTCCAACTCTCTGATGCATAACAAGTGATTGCAAAGACCACGACCTGTATCAGATGCACCTTGGTCTCCAGAGTGACACCATTGCTCTTCAGTACTTTGGAGAGGTCCCTAACAACAGACTTTCTGTGAACAATCTCAGTCTCTTCACCATCCATCCTGATGCAGTCAATTGGTCCAATGGTGAGAATCTTTGTCTTCTTGACATTGAGCCTCAATCCATATTGAAGTCTGCAGTCCTTGACCCTCTGCAGCAGGTGCTTCAGGTCCTCATCAATTTCAGCCAGCAGGGTTGTGTTATCTGCATAATGCAGATTGTTGATAGATCTCCCACCAATCCTGACCCCACATTTCTCTTCATAGAGTCCAGCCTCCCCGATAATCTGTTCTGCATACAGGCTGAAAATGTATGGAGATAGGACATATCCCTGGCATACGCCCTTCCCAATTTTGAACCAAGCAGTGTTTCCTTGCTCTGTTCTGTTCACGTGATACTTGCTGAAATTTTTCAGTATCAGTCAGTTCTTTTTGATACAATGATTCTGTGTATTCCCTCCATCTTCTTTTGATGGTATATTAGAACTTTATGGGTTATATAAACAAATATAAATTTTGGTTAACAGCCATTACAACACAAGGGCTTCTGGGAAGTTGATAAGAACCTAACAAGAGAAACTGACAAGGAAACAGAAGAAAAATCCAAAGTAAAGAAAATTCTGATGGAGAACCTGATCTCCTGTACCCAAAAACTGCTGAGATCTTGGTAAAATGAGAAGTGAAACTTGAATATGACTGTTCAACTTGAAGGTCTTTGGTGACCTTAACTGGAATTTGTTAAGACAAGTACCTGTTTGCAATAAAACCCATAAACTTTAATGTGTGTCTTAAAAGAGAGACCTGATGGAAAGAAAGGTCCTACAATTTTTTGGTGGGTTTTTATTTGTTGTTGTTTTAGGGTTTGCTTGTTTTTTTTTATTTTCTTAAGAGTTGAATAGAAGACTTCAAAAGGCAGCATGGGATGACAAAGCAAAATATTACAATGAAATGTGCAAGGAGTTGGAGTCGGAAAATCAAAAGGGCCAAACTCGCTCAGCATATCTTAAGCTCAAG
>NW_006399796.1:13811391-13812897 GCF_000299155.1 Elephantulus edwardii | reverse complement strand
GCGCAGGAGAGGAAGGCCCCCTATGAGGTGGATTGATTCAGTGACTGGGATAATTGGGATGGGAGTGTCAGAGACAGTGCGATTGGCACAGGCCAGAGCGGAGTTTAGTTAGGGCTGTTGTACATAGGGTCGCTATGAGTCGCAGGCGACTCGATGGCACATAACAACAACAATAACAATAACAATGTATTAAAGGCAGAATTCTGGGGAAATGAATGAAACCAAAGTGAAAGTAGAGAGGAAGAACACATTTAACTGTGTTAGAAAGATTTTCATTTCTGCTCCAGGTAGGGAAGAAGAATTGTTTCTTACCTTGGTGAGTATATTTAGGAAACATCAGTGTTAGTTATTACAGCATGTATAAAGGAAAGCTCATGGTTTTGGCATCTATATAAGTTAGTTTCTTCGTCCAGGATCACCAAAACAAACCAGTCTCCCTGTTCTATGCCTGTAAATAGCGCTTTGTATTCTATTTGAATTGTAACTAAAGAAATGATAAAAAGTATCAAACTGGGAAGAGAAAATGACTTTACATAGTAGGTGGATAATGTTCTGTGAGGTTAGAGTTTTAAATACTGTGGTTGCATTTTTTTCCCAGATTTTTATAGGGCTGAATGATTTTATTACCACTAATAACCCTTGTGGCTCTGAAAACTAAAATAATCTGGGTAATCAAAATTTATGCTTCAAGACTAAAGATGATTATCTGCAGATGAGAGGGAGGAAATTCTTTTTTTCCCAGTCCGCTCTGCTGGCTGCACAGTGGGTGGATAAAGTCACAGGGCATTTGGCTGGCAGTTGTATGGTGGAGGTGGGGAGTCTCTTCTTTGAAAGACCACATCTTGGTGGCTGTAGGCAATGGACCAGGAAAATAATATAACCTGAAACTCTTCACTTGGAAGAAAGTACCACATGGAGGTACTGTAGAAGGAAAGTGGTGCCAAAAAGCTTGCCCTCATCATGGAAAAGTTCATTTATTGACTGGTGAATTTTGTTTTATCCTAAGATTATTTTAAAAACAGCTGTTTATGATTAGAGATGCTATATTATATAAAGGTTCTACAACTCTTGAGAGCCCCTCTTATCTTCCTTTATCTTCATTCTTATTAAGAGGACTGGCTTAGCTATTTTAAATGAGAGAACAAAGGAATAGGATTAAGAATTTGATGTGTTTGGATCTGAATTCATGGAAAGCAGGTCATCTTGTTGTGTAAATATGAATGCATTCTATTTGTGGATTTCTATTAAAAATAAGTTAAAGTGGAACTTCAGAGCTGGGATAACACAGCTTTAAGTGACTTTCTCCCTCTGGCAAAATAAACATGCTACTTAATTATTTTTTATATCTGATAAAAACTTGCACAGAATCCCTATGTTAGAGAGTGTTAAAAAGTACAGAATTCTTCAATTACTGATCACCTTCCAAAAATGAGATCCCAGTGGTTTGCCCAGTTTGGAAATACATTTATTAAAATAAATCTAACCATGTAATGTTATAACTATTAC
>NW_006399796.1:13802288-13810987 GCF_000299155.1 Elephantulus edwardii | reverse complement strand
AGAGAGAGAGAGAGAGAGAGAGAGAGAGAGAGAGAGATCAGCTGGCCCAGTGAAGAGAAAACGATGTGACCAAAACAAAAGACAAAGGTGGGTGACTTTTAGTTCGCAGCCCTCAGGCCAGTCTTTCATTGTTTTTGTTTAGACATTCCTCAGGTCGTAAAACCCTGGTGTACAAGTTGCCACCCAGCAGCAGTCACTTGTGGTTGCTGTGAGGCTGAACCTTGTGACAGGGATGTGTCAAATGCATTAATGGTTGGCTACCCAATGCGGACTGAGAGCGGGGTGGAGCTCCCCAACTAAACAAGCGTGGAAGGAGGAGTGGCGTCCACTTCCATAATCGCTTGCCTCCGGAAACCCTATGAACTTGGAGAGAGGATGAAAGGCACCCAAGCGTCAAGGACTCTCCTTCATAGGGTCGCTATGAATCACCTACGACTCGACGGCACTTAACAACAACAACAATAGGACCAAAATATTTTTCATATTTATTACCAATGGTATTAATGAACACAATTTGATAGAATATACTTCGTTAGATTTAAAAATCTTGACTATCTCAGTGATTGAAGTTTTAGGTCTTAAATTCAGTTTGACCCTTGGTTTTAACAGAACTAAAGCTAAAATGTAGTTCTTGTGGCTTTGCAAGAAGGAGCTATACCACCAATCCAAAGTCACATGGTTCAAGTCCACTAACTGGCTCATGGGAAAAAGATGTAATTTAGAGCCTCCCATACAATTTACAGTCTCTGAAAGTCCACTAAAGAGTCAGCTATGAGTAAATTTTCATTTGATGATATATAACAGCAACAACAAATCAAGGCACTTAATAATAACTGACTTCATGTGATAGGGATCACAAATTTGAGTCCATTTTTAACAGTACAGGATTAATTTTTCATATAATCAAGGATGCTTTGAGCAGAATGTTAAATGATCCAGGAAGTATTAAAAGAAGATGGAAAGAATATACTGAGTCACTGTATCGAAAGGAATTGGAAGACACAAGAATTTCATGAAACAACATGTGAGCAAGAGCCTATGGTGATGAAAGAAGAAGTTCAGGCTGCTTTGAAGGAAATGGCAAAAAAATAAGGCTCCAGGAAGAGACGGTATACCAATTGACATATTTCAGTTAACAGATGCTGCCCTGGACGTGCTCACCAAGTTGTGCCAAGAAATCTGGAGAACAACCTCTTGGCCAACTGACTGGAAGAGATCGATATTTGTTCCTATCCCAAAGAAAGGTGACCCAACCGAATGTGGAAACTACAGAACAATCTCACTGATTTCACATGCAAGCAACATTTTACTGAAGATTATCCAAAAATGACTGGAACAGCACATCAACAGAGAACTACCAGAAGTCCAGACTGTGTTTAGAAGGGGTCGTGGTACTAGGGATATTGTAGCTGATGTTAGATGAATCTTAGCTGAAAGCAGGGAATACCAGAGGAATGTCTATCTGTGTTTCATTGACTATGCAAAAGCATTTGACTGTGTGGATCATAACAAACTATGGCTGACTCTGAGAAGAATGGGAATCCCAGAACACTTGATCGTTCTAATGCGAAATTTATACTTGGACCAGGAGGCAGTCGTGTGAACAGAGCAAGGGAACACTGCATGGTTCAAAATTGGGAAGGGCGTACGCCAGGGATGCATCCTATCTCCATACCTTTCCACCTATATGCAGAACAGATCATCCGGGAGGCTGGGCTCTATGAGGAGAAATGTGGGGACGATTTATCAACATTCTGCGTTATGCAGATGACATAACCCTGCTCGCTGAAACTGAAGAGGACCTGAAGCACCTGCTGCCGAGGGTCAAGGACTGCAGCCTACAATATGGATTGAGGCTCAATGTCAAGAAGACAAAGATTCTCACCACTGGACCAATTGGCAGCATCAGGATGCATGGTGAAGAGATTGAGATTGTACACAGCTTTAGTTTGCTTGGCTCCACAGTCAACAGTCTTGGCACCAACAGCCAGGAAATTAAAAGGCACATTGCCATGGGAAAGTCTGCTGTTAGGGACCTCTCCAAAGTACTGAAGAGCAATGGTGTCTCTCTGGAGACTAAGGTGCGTCTGATACAGGCCATGGTCTTCGCAATCACCTGTTATGCATCAGAGAGTTGGACAATGACCAAGGAGGATAGGAGGAGAATTGATGCCTTTGAGCTGTGGTGCTGGAGAAGAGTATTGAGAATACCATGGACTGCTAGGAAAACAAACAGATTTGTCCTGGAAAGGTTTAACCTGGGTAGCTCCTTGGAGGCAAGGATTTTGAGGCTCCGTCTAACATACTTTGGACATGTTGTGAGGAGGGACCGGTCCTTGGAGAGGGACATCATGCTTGGGAGGGTGGAGGGACAGCGCAGGAGGGGAAGACCCTCTATGAGATGGATTGATTCGGTGACTGGGATAATTGGGATGGGAGTGTCAGAGATAGTGCGACTGGCATAGGACAGAGCAGAGTTTAGGGCTGTTGTACATAGGGTCACTATGGGTCACAAGCAACTCGACGGCACATAACAACAACAACAACATCCAATAATAAATAAGGTGTTGTTGAAATGTAACAGGTACTTTTTCATGATCCATGATGCCAGTGACTTATTGTAACTCTGCACTCATATAATTTTTTTTTAATAGCTGTAGACAAGATTTCTTATGAGAGCTGCAGTTTGTAAAACATTGCTCTGTTGTATGCTATTTTCTGGTGTGGCTCATGAGTTATGCTTTCTTTTAATAATTGTTTTTTCCCCACAGTCTCTTCCCTAAGAAACTGGTAAGATCTATTTAATCATGTCTAAATTGTAGGAATAGTCTTCAATAACCTTGGTTATGCAGATGACACAATTTTGTTTACTGATAGTGAGGAGGACTTGAAGTACTTGTTTCAGAAGACCAAGAATACAACCTTCAATATGGATTGCATCTCAATGTCAAGAAGACAGAAATCCTTGTCACTGGATTGATAGGTAACATCATGATGGATGGAGCAAAGATAAAGACTGCCAATGACTTCATCTTATTTGGATGTATAATCAATACATTTGGTATCAGCAATCAAGCTATTAAGAGAAGTATTACCCTGGGAAAGTCTGTAATCAGAAAACTCTCCAAAGTACTGAGGAGCAATGATGTTAGTTTGAAGACTAAGGTGCACCTGATTCAGGTCATAGGATTTCCAGTCACTTGCTATGTATCTGAGAGCTGGACAATGAACAAGAATGACAAAATAGTTTATTCCTTTGCACTATGGTATTGGAGAAAAGTACTGAATATCCTATGAACTTCTGTATAAACAAACATGTCCTTGAGAAGGTGCAGCCAGAATGCTCCTTGGAGGCAAAGATGATGAAGGTTCATCTTTAAACTTTGGGCATGTTGGTGGTGGTGTTGTAGTTGTTATGTGCCATTGAGTAACCTGCAATTCATAGCAACCCTATGTATATTAGCTCTGAAACCTTCCCAATCCTGAACCAATCTCATAATTTCTGACAGATTTAATCCCATTTCTCCAGCCACGGACTCAATCTATTTCAACCTGGGTCTTCCTTTCCTGTGCTGTCCCTCCTCACTCCCAAGCATGTAGTCCTTCTCCAAGGACTGGTCCCTCCTGGCCACATGCCCAAAGTATTTGAGATGGAACCTTGAAATCCTTGCTTCCTGGGAACACCCCAGTTTTACCCTCTCCAGGCCAGATCTGTTTCTTGTGGCAGTCCACAACAGGTTCAACACTTTTCTCCACAACCACAACTCAAAGGCATCTATCCTTCATCTTTTATTCTTAGTTATTTCCAGCTCTTGGATACATAGCGAGTAATTGCAAAGACCATGGCCTGAATCAGGCACACCTTAGTTTCTTTATTCTTTTTGTTCCTTGTTCTTCAGATCTCTAGAGAGGTTCCTGTCAGCATATGTTCCTAATGCAATTTGTTTTTTAATTTCCTGACTGCTGGTGCCAAGAGTGTTGTGGAAGAACATAAGCTGAAGTTACCAACAATCTCAATCTTTGTCTATCATGAAGCTGCTAATTGGCCCAGTGGTGTGGATCTTTGTTTTCTTGATGTTGAGCTTCAACCCATATTGAATAATAAAGTTCTTGACTTTCTGCAGCTAACACCTCATGTCCTCAGTTTTGTCAAGCAAGGTTGTGTCATCTGCATAACACAGGTTGTTGATGAGTCTCCTTCAAATCCTGTTGCCCCATTCCTTTTCATAAAGTCCAGCTTTCTGAATGATCTGTTCTGCATATATATTGAAAAGATACGAATATAGGACACATCCCTGGCATTCACCTCTCCAGATTTTGAACCATGCAGTGTTTCCGTGCTCTGTTCTGACTAATACTTCTTTTTTTTTTTTTTTTTTAGGTAAGTATGACTAATACTTCTTGGTCCAAGTATAGCATGAGCAAAATTAAGTGTTCTAGGATTCCCATTCTCCTCAAGGTGAGCAATCAATTGCTGTGATCCACACAGTCAAATGCCTTTGCATAATCAATGAAACACAGATAGACATTACTCTAGTACTTTTTGCTTTCAGCTGCCATCCATCTAACATTGGCTGTGGTTCTCAAGTACTATGACTTCTTCTAAACCCAGGCTGTACATCCAGTAGTTCTCTGTTGATAATCTGTTGCATAATCATTAGCAGGATCTTGCTTGAGTGCGATTTTCGTGACATCATTCGACAGTTTCCACACTGTGTTGGGTCACCTACTTTTGGAATGGGAATAAATATAGATATCTTCTAATCAATTGGCCAGGTAGCTGTCATCCAGATTTCTTGGCATAACCTGGTAAGTGCATCCAGGGTAACATCTGTTTTCTGGAATATATCAGTTGGTAGTCCATCAATTTCTGGGGCCTTGTTTATTGCCAATTCTTTTCAAGCAGCTTGAATTTCCTCCTTTGTCACCATAAGATCTTGATCATACATTGTTTAATAAAATTCTTCTGTGCAGCCACTTCTATTTGGTATAGTGCCTCCGTGTACTCCTTCCATCTTCTTTTGATACTTCCTGGGTCATTCAACATTATGCCTTCAGCATTTAAGTATTGCAACACAAGGCTTAAATTAGGGTTTTTTTAGCTCTTTCAGCTTAAGAAATGCGAATTAATCCCTTTTGATTGTCTGACTCAAGCTTCTTGCACATTTCCTTATATTTTGCTTTGTATTTCCTTCCTGCCTTTTCAAATCTTCTATTCAGCTCCTTAACTTCTTGATTCCTTCTCTTAACTTTGGCTTCTCAGCACTGTAGTGCAATATTCAGAGTCTCTTCTGCCATCCATCTTGGTCTTTCTCCTCTGTCTTTGCTGTGACTTTTTTCATTCTTCGTGAATGATATTCTTGATATCCTCACACAGCTCATCTGGTCTTCCCTCACTAGTGCTCAAGGTTTCAAATCTGTTCCTAATATGGTCTTTAAATTCTGGTGGGATACACTCGAGGTCAAATTTGGTTCTTGTGTATTTGATTTTATTTTCTTTAGCTTTAATTTGAATTTGCATATGAGTAGTTGATGGTCTGTTCCACAGTCAACACCTAGCCTAGTTTTCACAGCTGATATTGGTCTTCTGCAGTGATTTCCTCTGCAGATGTAGTCAATCTGATTTCTATGTAAATAGTCATAGTTTATGTTTCCTATAAAAGGTGTTTGAATGAATAGGTAATTGATTGCACAGAATTCTATCATTCTGTTCCAAGCCCCATTTGTTTCCCCAAGTCCATGCTTTCAGACTTCTGATCCTTCTTCCCTGTTCTCCACTTTTGCATTCCAATCATCCATTATTATCAAAGTATCTTGGTTGCATGTTCAATCAATTTAATATTGCAAAAGTTGATAGAAGTCGTGTATTTCCTCCTCTTTGCTCTTGGCTGTTGGTGCATGTATTTGTATGTATATGGATATTATCCTGTCACTCACAATATTGTATTTCAAGATGGATGTAGAAATGATCTTTTTAACTATGAAGTATTTGTATGTATATGGATATTATCCTGTCACTCACAATATTGTATTTCAAGATGGATGTAGAAATGATCTTTTTAACTATGAAAATGACTTCATTTTTTTCCTCACCTTTTCATCTCCAATGTAGTAGATCATATGAATATCTGATTCAAAATGCCCCATGCCAACCCATTTTATTTCACCAATGCCCAGTATGTCAATATTTGTACATTCCATGTCTTCCTCAAAAATCTCCAATTTTCCTACATTTATGTCACATTCCATGTTCCAATCAGTAGTGTCTATTTACAACTGTTCCTCCTTCTCTGTTAGTCTCAATGAGAAGGTTTTGCCTCTGGTGCTATATCTGCTAGTCTACTCTAAATGTGCTCTATTGTATTATGTTTTGAAAGGTGGAAGGATAGCAAAGGAGAGAAAGACCCTCAACCAGCTCAAGAAATGCACTTGAGTGTGTCAGAGTGAAGATGGCATGAGATAGGACAGAGTTTAAATGGGTTGTTCATAGAGTCACTATGCGTAGTACTTGATTTGAATGCACCTAACAACAACCACAACAAAATCCTTGCTTCTTAGTAGAACTATAGTTGCACTCCTCCAAGGCAGATTTGTTCTTTTGGCAGTCCATGATATATTAAATACTCATTACCAATACCACAATTAACAGACATCAATAATTTTTTTTGGTCTTCCCAATAATTGTCCATTCATCTCAATGTTAGCCATAATTTGTTTTGTGATCCACAGAGTCAAATACCTTTGCATAATCAACAAAACACATTCTTCTAGTATTCTTGGCTTCAACGAAGATCTATCTACCATCAGCAGAAATATCCCTGATGCCACAACCTCTTCTAAACCCAGCTTGAACGTCTAGAAGTTCTCTGTCGATGTATTGTTCCAGCCATTTTTGGGTGATCTTCAGTAATATTTTTCTTGCATGTGGTGTTGTTCTATGATTTTTTACATACTGTTGTGTCACCTTTCTCAGGAATGTGAACAAATATAAAACACTTCAAGTCAGTTTGTGAGTTAGCTGTCTTCCAATTTCTAGCATAAACTGGTGAGCATGTCCAGGGTTGCATCTGTTAATCGAAACATGTCAATGAATATCCCATATATTCTTGAAGTCTTATTTCTTATCAATGCATTTAGTGGAGCTTGAATTTCTTCTTTTGTTACCAATGGCTATTGTCCATATGGAACTTCCTGAACATTTTCAGTGTTTACCAATTCTTTTTGGTACAGTGACTGTATATTTCTTCGATCTTCTTTTATTGCTTCTTGGATAATTCACGATTTTGTTCATAGCTTCTTCTACTATTGCAACTTGAGGCTTGAAATTATTTTTCAGTTATTTCAGCTTGAGATATGATAAATGAATTTTTCTCTTTTATTCTCTGACTCCACATTATTTTCACACTTTTACACATTTTATTATAATACTTTGATTTGCCTTCTCAATCTGCCCTCTGGAATCTTCTGTTCAATTCTTCAAATTCAGCATCTCTTCCTATTGTTTTTTCTTCTTGATGCTCTAATGTAATTTTCACAGTTTCTTCTAAATCCATATTTACATTTTCTTTACTATGGGTCTTTGTAATGATCTTTTGTCCTCTTCATTGTTTTTGTTGTTGTTAAGTGTTATTGAGTCAAGTACAACTCATAGCAACCCTATGAACAAAAGATCTGGACTCTGTTCTATTCTGTGCCATCCTCACACTTCCTGATGCACAAGAGCCCATTGCAGCAGTTAACATGTCAATACACCTGTTCAAGGATATTCTTTGCCAACCCTCCACCCTCTTAGCACCATATCTTTCTCAAATGAACAGCTCCTCCTAGCAACATGCTCAAAGTATGTGAGGCGAATCCTCACATTTTTCTTGCCTCCAAAGAGCACTCTAACTGCACCCTCTCCAAGACATATTTATTTGTTCTTTTGGCTATCCATGGGTGTTCAGCATTCTTCAACACCACAAGCATCAATTCTGCATCAATTCCACATCAACACCACATCAAAGGCACCAATTATTCTTCTGTCATCCTTATTCACTGCCTGGCTCTCAAATGCATAGCAAGTGATAAAGACTGTGGCCTGAATCAGTTCACACTGACATCGTTACTCCTCAATAATTTGGAGAAGTTCCTAACTGCAGACTTTCCCAGTTCAATGCATCTTCTTATTTCTTGACTGCTTCTACCAAGGGTGTTAATTGTTAACCCAAGCAAGATGAAGTTGTTGAACAGTTTCAATTTCTTCTTGATCCATCATGACATTGACTATCGGTCCAGTGGTGTCTTTGTTTTCTTGACATTGAGATGCAATCCATACTGAAAGCTTCATTCCTTGATTTTCTGCAACAAGTGCTTCAAGTCCTTCTTGTTTTTAGCAAGCAAGGTTGTGTCATCTGCTTAACACAGGCTATTGATGAGTCTCCTTCCAATCCTTATGCCACATTCCTTTTCATAGAGTTCAGCTTCTCAAATAATTTGTTCAATATACAGATTAAATAGGTATGTTGTTGTTGTTGTTATGTGCCGTCGAGTCGTTTTCAACTCATAGCGACCCTATGCACAACAGCCCTAAACCCTGCTCTATCCTGAGCCAACCGCACTGCCTCTGACACAACCATGCCGATTACCCCAGTCACCGAATCAATCCATCTCATAGAGGGTCTTCCCATCCTGTGCTGTCCCTCCACCCTCCCAAGCAT
>NW_006399796.1:13798927-13800828 GCF_000299155.1 Elephantulus edwardii | reverse complement strand
GCCCAAAGCATCCTTGATTACAGCAACTCTAGGTTTGAATTTGTTCTTCAGTTCCTTGAGCTTAAGAAATGCTGAGCGAGTTCGGCCCTATACCTATTTCTGTGGAAATAGGTATATAGAGAGAATACAATCCTGACACACTCCTTTCTTAATTTTAAATCATGCAATGTTCCCCTGGTCTGTTCACACAACAGTCTCCTGATCCAGCTTTTGGTTTTGCATGAGCACTGTTAAGTGCTCTGTGTCTCCCATTCTTCCTAATGTCGCCACAACTTGTTACAATCTACACAGTCAAATGCCTTTGCATAGTCAATAAAGCACAAATAGGAAACACACAAATACAAATATACAAATATTTCTGCTATTTATGTTTTTGTATGCAAATACACAAATAGCACAAATACTATTCACTCTTCATGACTAATACCCTTGATTTCATTCTTCAGCTCTTCTGATCTTCTATTATTGATTATCAGTGCCTCAAATATGTTCTTAAGAAGATTTTTTAATGCAAGTGGAATAGACTCAAGGTTATATTTTGGGTTTTTTTTTTAATAGATTTGTTTTACTCTTCTTTAGTTTCAATTTGAACTTGCACATGAGTAGATGACCTATTCCACAACCAGCACTGGCTCTGGTTCTGACTTCAGGTTTTGACCTTCTCCAATGATTCTTTCCACAGGTGTGGTCAATCTGATCCCTGCGTAGACCGTCAGATAAGGTTCATGTGCAAGGTCATCATTTGTGTTTCTTTAAAAAGTGTTTGCTATTAATAAAGCATTCAATGTAAAAAATTCAATCATTTGCTCTCTGACATAATTTCTGTTGCCAAGTCTGACAGAAGGGAAGTGAATGGAACTTTCAACTACCATCCCTTCATCATTATTTCTGTTTTGCATTCTAGTCTCATTAATTATTAATGCATCTTGATTGCTCATTTGAACTCAAGAATGGGAATCTCAGAATATTTGATTGTTCTCATATAAAATCTTTACCTAGACCAAGAAACTATTGTCTGAACAGAACAAGGGAATGTTGTATGGTTTAAAATCAGGAATGGTATGCATCAGGGGTGTATTCTTGCTCCAAAACTATTCAATCTGTATGCTAAGCAAGTAATTTGTGAATCCAGGCTCTATGAAGAAGAATGTGGCATCAGAATCAAAAGAAGACTCATCAACAACCAATGTTATGTAGATGACACAATCTTATCATGGACTTATATGGCAGGTCAAACATTTGGGACAATATTGACCCAACACTTTTATAACTGGTCTGCTACTAATCTTAGCAGAACGAATTATAAAAACAGGTACAGAATATCCCATGTCCTGCCAAAAGAACGTACAGAAATGTCTTGGAAAAAAATGCAGCTGGAATGCTCCTTGAACGCAAGAATGGCAAAGCTTTATATTTCATACTTTTGACACGTTGTTAGGAGAGACTATTCCTTGGAAAAGAATATCTTGCTTGGAAGGGTGGAAGGTCAGTTAAAGAGTGGATGGAAGACCTCCATCAAGATTGATTGACACTATAACTGCAACAATGGGCTCAAATATATTGGAGATGGTGAGGATGACACAGGATAGGACAGGATTCACAGAGTTGCTATGAGTCATACTCAAAAACACCTAACAACAACAATAACATTCCTTGTTCCATTTTCCCATGCACACAAAGCAAATGAAAATACTTCAGTAACTGAATTGGATTTGATTAGTCAGGGTGTGAATTTTCTCTAACATTTTTTTCTGCATTATGCAAGATAATGTGGTCTATTCCCCCTGCTATTGCTATGAACTTTTTTTTTTAATTTAGGTTGTTTATTTTTCATTTCAATGAACATCTACAGAGATTTGGGGATTCCATTCATTCATTGTTGCACCCTTCTCCCCGCACAA
>NW_006399796.1:13788305-13796487 GCF_000299155.1 Elephantulus edwardii | reverse complement strand
ATGAATTTTATAGTCCTTGGTTTTAGTCCTAGGTCCATGATCCACCTTGAGTTGGTTTTTGTGTATGGAGTGAGGTGTGGGTCTTGCTAGTGAAGTTGTATATTTGTTCCTGAATTTGTCATTGTTGGGAGGTTTTTTATTATTAATGCAGTATCTTAAATTCTAAAAGATCTGTTAAAATTTTACATTAAAAAATTAATTTAGGTCATTTATATGTTTCTAGGATTTTTAAAATTTTATTCAGAATACATAATTTTCATGCATCTTTAATATATGAGTCATTTATTGCTCCATGAATGGTAATTTAGAATAGCATACTAGTCTTGTTTGATAGATATAGAATATTTATAAGTCATTAAATATATTAATTCCATAACCTAAATAAGATGAACATTGGTCCTCAAACTGATATCGTTACTCCTTAAAATTTGGAGAGGTCCCTAACTGTAAACTTTCCAAGACAGTAGAAGAATTGACACCTTTGAGTTGTGGTGTTGGAGAAGAATGTTGAACATCCCATGGATGGCCAAAGAACAAACAAATATGTCTTCAAGAAGGTGCAGCCAGAGTGCTCTTTGGAGGCAAAGATAATGAGGCTTCACCTCACATATTTCAGATCTGTTGTGAAGAGAGGCTATTCTTTGGAGAGGGACATGATGGTCAAAAAGGTAGAAGACCATCAATCAGGCAGATTGATATAGTGACTACCTCAGTGGGCTTTAATGTTTCAGGAAATATGAGGATGGCACAGGATAGGACAGGGCTCAGATCTGTTGTTCTTCATAGGGTTGCTATGGGTTGTACTCAAATCTATGGTACCTAACAACTACAAACATATTAGTAATGTTTTAGAACTGTTTTTTGGTGATAAAATTAGTTCATTTATGGGCCTTTTGCCTTAGTTTGGTAAAAACACATCTTGAGAGATTTCGCCCTAAATCCTCATTTCCTTTCCCAAATGACTTATTACATTTTTCTAGGCTAATATTCATTTTCTGGATAAGTTATAAACAACTTGATTGTCATACTTTTTGCCTGGTCTTTTGCTAAAGCCTGCCCCATAAATGGGATTCAATATGTAGGAATTTGTCAAGAGGATATGCAAATAAAGTAACTGTAGCCTACTGTGCAAATGAAGTGTCTGTGGTCTACCAAGAGGGACTGACCAATATGTGGCTCTGCCAGGAAGAGCTGTGAATAGAGACAGCTAACTTCTCAGAGGAGAAAGAGAGAGAGAGAGAGGCAAAGAGAGAAACACAGAGAGACAGAGAGAAAACAGAAGAAAAAAGATAAAAATGAGAGAGTGGGAATGTGAGAAGCCTCTTTAAAGGATTGTTATCAATATTGGAGGAAAATCATTAACAACCTGTGATATGCAGATGACAAAGTCTTGCTTGCTGAAACTGAAGATGACCTGAAGCACTTGTTAAAAAAAAAAGTCAAGGACTGTAGTCTTTTATATGAATTGAAGATCAACATTAAGAAGACAAATATTCTCACCACTGGGCCAATTGGCAGCACCATGATCAATGGAGAAGAGATTGAGGTTGTTAACAATTACAACTTGCTCAGCTCCGCAGTCAACATTCTTAGCACCAGTAGTCAGGAAATAAAAAGATAAACTGCTTTGGAAAAATCTGCTCTCAGGGACCTCTCTAGAGTTCTGAAAATCAATGATGTCAGTCTAGAGACTAAGGTGCACCTGATCCAGGCCATAGTCTTTGCAATTATACTAAACAATGACTAAGGATGACAGTAGATGCCCTCGAGTTGTGGTGCTGGAGAAGAGTCTTGAACATACCATGGATTGCCAAGAAAACAAATACGTCTGTCTTGGAGAGGGTGAAACCAAGTCTCTCCTTGGAGCTAGGATTTTGAAGTTCCGTCTCACTTTTTGGGCATGTGGCCAGGAGAGATAGGTCCTTGGAGAAAGACAGCAGGCTCAGAAGGGTGGATGGACAATGCAGGAGAGGAAGACCCAGGATGAGATGGATTGATATAGTGACTGGGGCAATGGGGTTGGTGTCTCAGGACAGGGAAGGGTTCAGAGGTGCTATACATAGGGTCACTATGCATCACTGGTCACTCAACCAATAACATTCTATGACAGGTTTGGAACCAGGAGTGGCATCCACTTCCTAAACAAATTGCCTCCAGAAACTCCCTATGAATTTTGATAAATGTGGGTAGTTATAAAAGGGCTTCATGAATCGTGCTTTCCTAGAAGGCAATCGACAACAACAACAACAATGTGGATCAAGGGCTATTGGGCAATGAGCCCTGAAGGGACACTATGCTGATGTTGATTGAGAGAGAGGCCAGGAAGAAGTCCTGAGGCAAGGTTGTTGGTGAAAAGGGCAGGGCTTCGAGAAGCCTCTACTGACAGGGATGAAAGGAGGCCTGTGTGGCTGAATGGAGGTGAGAGAACTGTCCTACACTCAAAAGAGAGAATCTGCTTATATGCTTTCTGACCTTGAAATCTTAGCCTGTTGATTAATTCTAAATTGTGCTGCTGCTTTTGTAATGTTGTTGTTAAGTGCTGTCGAGTCATAGGCGACTCTGAGCGAACCTATGAACCAAAGACCTGGACACCTGTTTAACTTTTGTCCTTTCTCCAGGTTCACAGGGTTTCCAGAGGCAAACTACTAGGAAAGTGGATGCCACTCCTGCTTCCAAGCTTGTTTTAATTGGGAAGTTCCAACAAATACTGTCCACCATGGATAACAATTCTCATATTGGACTCATCAGTGTCACAGTGTTCAGCTTCACAGGAACCATGAGTTACCTCTGTACAAAAAGTGGACATACCAGGGTTATACTACATGGAAGAATGTTTCACCGAAAACAATTAAAGGCAGACCTGAGGGCTGTGAATTACAGTCACCCACCTTTGGGTTAGGAGCATGGCTTTCTTCCACTAGGCTAACTGATTTCTCTCTCTGCTCTTGTAATACACCACGTAAATAGAAGTATGAGTTCTGTGTGGACATTGCAACAGATTATTGAATCAAGACATTAAATATAGAATACTCAGGAAAGGATGCCTGGTGTCAGAACTGGCACAATGATTGGAGAGTTGAGATATATCTTCTTCCTTAGAGAGATTATTCTTGATTGGTCTTGAGTCACATTACCCTTCCTGAAGTTCCTCAGATTCCAAAGCTACTACTACTCTCTTACACTTCTTTTGATGCATAGTCTCTATTGCTTTATAAGGAGAATTTACTTGAGATGAGGGCCTGCATTATCTTTTATCTTGCAAGAGATAAAATGAGATAGAAACAAACAGAGACAAGGGGACCTCAGTGTCATGAAGAAAGAAGAGCTGAGAACAAAGCATGTCTTCTGGATCTGAAGTTTCTTTGCTGAGAATCTCTTATACCCAGGGGATTGGTAGCAAGACACACACACGGAGATGTCCAAGGAATGCCAGGCCCACAAATATTGAAAGGAGACAAAGACCTTTCTCTACAGTTAACAAAGAGAAAAAGGCTTTCCTTAAAGCTGGCACTTTGAATTTAGACTTCTAAAGTTCTAACATGTAAGAAAAAAAATTCTGTTTGCAAAATCTTTCACTTGTGTTATTTGTGGTATAGTAGCACCAGAAAGCTAATGTGCTGTGTATAAAAGTAATTTGAATATATTACAGTAATAGCTTATCCTTTATTAACCAAAAGATGCTCAGAAATAAATTAGCTAAAAAGATCCTTTATTAGCCAAAAGATGCTAAGGGATAAATATACTATTGAAACTATAATTTACATATTAATTTGCATACAGTTTTAATACCTTTCCAATGGATTTGCTGTATTCAATTTTTTTTTTTAAATCTTTGCAATCACTTGTTATGCATCAGAGTTGGACAATGACTAGGGAGGATAGAAGGAGAATTGATGCCTTTGAGCTGTGGTGCTGGCGAAGAGTTTTAAATATATCATTGACTGCTAGGGGAACAAACAGGTTCATCCGAGAGAGGGTGAGACCAGGCTGCTCCTTGGAGGCAAGGATTATGAAGCTTCATCTGACATACTTTGGGAATGTTGCAAAGAGGGATCAGTCCTTGGACAGGAAGGTCATTCTTGGGAGGGTGGAGGGACAGCACAAGAGAGGAAGGTTTCTGATGAGATGGATTGATTCAATGACTCGGATAATGGGGTAGGTGTGTCAGAGACAATAAGATTGGCATAGGATAGAACAGGATTTAGGGCTATTGTACATAGGATCGCTATGAATTGCAGGTGGTTCAATGGGACATAACAACAACAGCAACAACAACTGTCTTTGACCTTCTGTAACAAGTGCTTCAAGTCCTCCCCACTTTCAGTGAGCAATGTTGTTTTCATCTGCATAACTTAGATTGTTGATAAGTCTTCCTCCTATTCTGATGCCACACTTTTCTTTACAGAGTTCAGATTTTTCATTTTTATTTTTCAGTATACAGGTTCAATAGTTTTGATGAAAGGATACAGCTGTTACAAATACCTTTCTTGATGTTAAATCCTGCACTTTTCCCTTGCTCTGTTTGAATAACAGCTTTTTGTCTTAGGTACAGGATTCCTATGAGCATGACTGATTGTTCTTGGGGGGGGGATTCTCATTCTTCTTAATATTAACCATAGTTTTTATGATCTACATAGTCAAATGCCTTGGCATAGTAAATAAACCACAAATTGGTATCCAACTGGTATTCTCTGATTTAAGCCAGGATCCATCTGATATCAGTAATGATGTCTCAGGTTCCATGATTTCAATGATATCTCTGCTTCTTTTCTCCCGAATCCATTTTGAACTTTTTTGGCAGTACTCTTGTCAATGTAAAATTTTAGCTATACTTGGATGATTTTCAGAAATATTTTGCTTGCATGTATATCAAGGTATTGTTTGATAATTTGTACCTTGTTTCTACTCCTTAAGGTTTTATGGCTTACAAACCTAAAACTAAACCTGCTGCCATTAATCAAGTTGGTTTTGTCTTATATCTGAAGTTATAAATATTTATAGGAGGAGACTGACAGTTTTATTCTTGAGGAGCAGCTGGTGGATCTGAATCATTGATCAATTGGTTTGCAGGGCAACATGTAACATATTAAGCCACTGGAACTCCTTACATTACTTAAAGGGAAATTGAAAAAAAACAATGTTATCTTTCTGCAACTCTAAATTGAATTTTCTTTTAGTGTTTATCTTTGTACTTTTCTAGACTGAGCATCTCTAAATGTAAGTAATAATGGTTTTAAAATTTTCCTTTCCCTAAAAGAAGCATTTGGATTAAGAGAAATATAAAACTATTTCTTTAGACATGTATTATAAAGATAGGGAATATTTTCTGAATATACCTATGTATTGACAATGAGAAGGGAGAGGAAGATTATTAAAATCTATGTGAAGACAAATTCACTCTCTCAATCATGAAGAGTTAATATATGTTGCAATGATAATTTCATATGCCCTCTTCCCCTGAGTCAGAAACATTATTCTTACCCCAGAATTGAATCTTCATTACACAGCATCGGTATTTCTCCCAAAGTGATCATTTCCTCCCTTTCCTTGGATATTATTTAATTGCTCATTAGTTCCTTTCAAGGAAAGCAAACTTGTAAATGTTTAAGAGCTAATAAATTTCTGGTGTGTTTATTAGTAAGCTATACCAGATATTGCCTGTTTTATAGACAAACTAAGTTACAATAATTGATGTAGGAATAAAAGAAAATCAATCATTTGTTAACATTTTTCATATCTTATTTTGAAAGAACACCTGAACTTGGGAAGAAAAAAATTGGCTAGATGAAAGTAAAAATTTTAAAAGTATATTTAGAGGAGGTCTAGAAAGGTATATTAGAGAACAGAAAAAATAAAACTGCAAAATTGGGAATAACCTTCTTAACTTTTTCAGTCATTTTCCCCCCACTCTTCATCTACATATCAAACTCCTAAGGAAATGGTTACCTTTGTGACCATCTTTTGTTATCAATATAAGTAGAAACAGAATCCTTTCAAATTCTTTCTTTCCCATTGTGCATAATTTCATGTTTCAATTAAGATCTCTTTGTGAAATGAATTTAAATAAGCCTAGAATAGTGAAAAGTTATAACATTTCATAGACTCATTAAATGCTAGGACTTATTGTTCTTTAATTACTCATCATGCACAGCATCCAGAGAAAAGTAGTATAAGGGACCTGCAATCATATGAATTCCACCTTAATCTTGAATGGACTGGTAATTTTAATTTGTCATATTTTCTGTCCTTGGCTGAAAAAGTGCAACAAACATCTTACATTCCCCTTGACTTTAAGACTTTTTTTTTTAATCTTTGTGACTCTTAAACCTAGACTTTACTCATATACAGTGCTTCCCAAAGTTAATAAAGGAGGTCAGAATTGCTTCCACTGTGGAAAGCTGTGCCACTTCAGTAGACAGTGTCACAGACGAGAGCCACAGATAGGCAAGGGAGTGGAGAAGAAGCTCCCACTCACTTGCTTTAAGTGTGGCTCTGAAGGACACTTGGCCAAGGGTGGCCCACATCAGGTCCTCGTGGCTGACAGGACTGACAGGCCCCAGCTCCCACCTGGAAACAAAGGAGGATGCTTCAATGATTTAGATCCTCCCAGAAGAACTGTGGGTGAGCATTAACATTACTGGTAAGTATATTCACTTTCTCCTGGACACAAGAGCCTACTATCTGGTCCTAAAAGCTTTCTGAGGTCCTAACTCTTTTCACTATTTCTTAGTTGTTGGAATTGACGGAAAACCTCATAAGCAGTTCCTTACTTCACTCTGCCTTGCATGCGGACTTTTGAGTTGTAAAACAACCCAGTAGTAGATGGAATTTGCTCCAGGACTTAAGAACAATAAATGACATAGTTGAACCTCTACATCTTATGATCACTAACCTTTATACTATAATAGACAAAGTGCTAGTCAATAGGCCTTTTATTGTAAGAACTACCTCCCTCTGTAACTTGATTGGTGCCACTATTAGAACCTTTACATGGAATATTATGATTTTCCATTTTTGACTCATGTACTTTTAACTTTTTAGTTAAATTTGTGTCTTCTAGGCTGCAACGCTTCCATGATACATCTTCAAGGATATGAACATGTATGGCTAAGCACAATTGATAACAGTGCATCTAAATTCCAAAATCAATCTCCATAATAGTCTATGTGTTTCCTATTGCCAAAGGGGCCCTTTAGAGTCGTGAGAGAAGATCTTCACCCTGAAACCCACAGCGTCCCTTTTCAGCAGGAAGTAGCTAAGAGAATACGCGGTCCCCTTTTCCTTATGAATCAGGGTGAAGTCTCTCTCAGGGAGGAGTGATAGGGAATGGCAAAGGACACACTGACAAAGGAGATTAATCAGAACTGACTTTGACAAGCACTGTGGCAATTGGTCAATTAAAACAGACTTTCAAGGGGGGGGGAAGAACGAACTGGGGAGGAGGGTAGAGAAAATAGTGCAGCAATGAATGAATGAAAAGCCCAAATCTTTGTAAATGTTCATTAAAATGAATAAAATTTAATTAAAAAACCCCCAAAAACCTAGACTCTAGCTCCCTCTAACCAGGCTGGCTCATTGAATGGTGCACATGAGTAGCATTCTTAACTGCGCACCAAAAGATTAGAGATTTGACTCTGTCCAGAGGCACTTCAGAAGAAAGGCTTGGAGACTTACTTTTGAAAAATCAGCCATTGAAAGAAAACATTATTGAGGACATATCTTCTTGGACATACGTAGAGTTTTTATTAATCAGTGACAATAATTTTGTTTACTTGGTCTGTTTGATGGTTCTGTTTTGTATTTACTGGAGGTTAGTCCCTTACTTCTTCTTACTTCTTGTTAAAGGTACAATTTGGATGAGTGTGTCTATGGTATTTGAAGTGTGTAATGAGTATTTGAAAGGCAGTCGTTGGTTTGTAAGAGAATAAAGAGTAAGAAAGTCAATAAGAGAATGTTATTGTTAAGTCTTGTTGTTAAGTTGTTGTGTTGTTATGTGTTGTTAAGTGTTAAGTGGCAATAAGAGAATTTGTTGTTGTTATGTGCCATCGAGTCGTTTCCGACTCATAGCGACCCTATGCACAACAGCTCTAAACCCTGCTCTATCTTGTGCCAACCGCACCGCCTCTGACACACCCATCCCGATTACCCCAGTCACCGAATCAATCCATCTCATAGAGGGTCT
>NW_006399796.1:13781050-13786430 GCF_000299155.1 Elephantulus edwardii | reverse complement strand
TCCTGTGGATTTGGTTTAATTTTCCTCAGCTTCAGCTTGAACTTGCATATGAGTAATTGGTGGTCTGTTCCACAATCAGCCCCCGGCCTAGTTTTCACGGCTGATATTGAGCTTCTCCAACGGTTCCTTCCACAGATGTAGTCGATCTGATTCCTATGCATACCATCAGGTGAAGTCCATGACTTTTAATAAGAGAATACAACAATAATTAATGAAGGATTTTTAAAATGCAAAGCTCAGTAGAATTATGACTCAAACTTAGCGCCATTGAGTCTTTGTATGTGATTTGAAAATGTTCAAGTTTTCATTGAACTATTCAAATCCAATGTGAAAGCAAATTAGGGACAGAAAGTACTTATTTGGATTAATTACTATTACTGGACTGTGGTAGCTTTGATTTTACAATGTGAAGTATTATTTCCTTCTACTTAGTAATATCTTTATTTTCAGCTCTACATAATGGTGCGAGGATAATAGTAATTAATATGAACCTCACAGGAGATATTTTAATAATTAAGGTGTTAACAGCCTTAGAAGTAATATAGATGAAAAGCAAAGTGAGTAAAGAAAAATGCATTTAATTAATAATTTAATGTAGTCATTTCCATTGTCCTTGTAAAACAAATTAGTAAGATTCTATGAACTTCAATTTATCAAGTATTTCCCCCTAAAAGTCACTAGAGTATGATCTTTAAGGAAAAAATTTAAAAATTAGGTAGCATTCTTTATCTCCAGAGAAATTATTTTTTCCTAAATGCAACTGAATATTGAAGTTGCAATTTCTTTCTGTGATAGTGTTCCCCCTCAGAATATTCTTCCATTGCTATAAAAATTTTAGTCATGAAGCAGATTTTTACTTCCTGTTAATGACTAGGTAAAATTTTACTTGCTTATGCATATGCATAAATTTGTATGTAAGTATATATCTGTATATGTGCATAGCATATCGGTGTGTGCTGTCTTTACATTTTAAAACATCCAACTGAGATGATCTTATCCTGAAAGTATAAGTAATCTTGATTAAAACTTCCATAGAAAAAGTACTAAAGTGCAGTATTTTATAGACTTTTTTCTTTACACACTATAATTTGCCTTTTTTACAGACAAATATTTACTGTACATTATAGTCCTGCTGTTCATTGCCCAGTCCTTGTCATTTATAAAATACGATCAGCTTAAATGTATTGTGAAACCAGACTTCATCAAAGGTTTTTAGGTTGTATTAGCACATACGTTTGGTGGTTTATGTGAAAAAATTATATCAAAAGTAACCTAAACATCATAAAATTTTACTACTCATTATGTGATAACCTGGAAAGTGATGCCTCAATTCTTGCATACTGTCTTTGCTTCAGAAGATAATCTAGGGACTCAAATCCCTTCTTGGCATATCTTCACTATCTCTAGTGTTTCACCTTGTTATGGTTCACTAAAACTTGGCTTCCTTTAGTTGGTTGCATCTGGTTTCTAGCTACCTTAACTGTAGACACGTGGTCTTGCAAATCTGCCTCAGCTGTGGGACTAGGACAAATGAAATGCTTCCCACAGTGAACAACAAGATTTGAGGTAAGCACGACTTGAGGTGTGAAAGACTTGAAGTGAGCAAGGTAGCAAGACTCTGGTGAAAGTGAGACTGTGGTGGTGGAGAGATTGGCATTGTTGTGGCATTTACTTGCTATAGATATAAAAGATTTAGATTTTTATTGTGCATTAGATAAATTTCTCAAGCCGTTTCCAGAGTCTCACTTCTTAACCTTTAAAATAACTTCTGACAAACCTTTACAACAACAACTTTTGACAAAGCTAACATTATCTTTACAAAGATTCTCACCACTGGGCCAATTGGCAGCACCATGATAGATGAAGAAGAGATTGCAGTTGTTAACAATTACAGCTTGCATGGCTTCACAATCAACACTTTTGGCACCAACAGTCAGGAAATCAAAAGATGAATTGCGTTGGGGAAATCAGCTGCCAAGGACCTCTCCCAAGTCTGAGGAGCAACAATAAAAATACCAGGCCATGGTCTTTACAATTACTTGCTATGTATCAACTATAGACAATGACTAAGGATGACAGAAGAATAATCAATGCCTTTGACTTGTGGTGTTGGAGAAGAGTATTGAGCATGCCATGGACCACTAAGAGAACAAATAGGTCTGTCTTGGAGATGGTGAAACCAAATTTCTCCTCAGAGGTTAGGATTTTGAAACTCTTTTTCATACTTTGGGCACATGATCAGGAAGGACCAATCCTTGGAGAAAGACATCATGTTCTGAGTGGAAGGACAGCACAGGAGAGAAAGACTCCAGATGAGATGGATTGATATAGTAAGTAAGCCAATGGGGTTTAGTGTGTTGGAATCAGTGAGAATGGCTCAGCACAGGGCAAGCTTCAGAGCTACCATACATGGACAGAGTTGCTATGGGTCATAGGCAACTCAATGACACATAACAGCATTATCTTTATTTTATAAATGGAGAAATCAAGGCTTAATAAGTTTTAAATTCTTTGCTAAAGTTTAAAACCAGAATTGGATGTGAAGGTAAATCAAGGATTCATATTTTTTGACTCCTCACTCAGTCATTTTTCTATTCATTTAAGTATTTGGAGAACTGTGAGCAGTTTTAATACATAATATATTGTGAAATCTCAGCACTCAAACCCTCAAGTAGTGCTTAAAAATCATTAACAACTCATTTCAGTTTCCTGAGAAGTAAATATCATTGTGCTATTTTATGAAAAGAGGTAAAGGATTTGAGCTCAATCATCATGAAAATATTGTCAGTTCCAAATGATATTTCTTGTCTTTGTATTTCCCAGTATGACACTCCACTGACTAGAATTTCATATGTTCATCTTTATTCTCTGCTATGATTCTAAATGTAGAATCTTCTTTGATGTGAGAACTCATTTTTAAGTATGTAGTGAGTGTCTAGTGTGAATAGTAGCAATTGTCAGTGAACCCAGGGAGAAAAACTGAGGCTTGTGTGGCATGTGATAAATAATTTAATGTGTGAGAAGAATGTATGATTGATAATAAATAATGTGAATATTCATAAGAATTTGAAGTAAAATGTCTGCATTTTGCAAAACTGATATGAATATTGATCAAATAATTAGAGTTACCTAAGAAGAGCTATCTTAGTCTGAATCCTTCCTGTATATAGAGTGTGAGAAAAGAGTCAGCGGGCAGGTACTTTATGTAGGAGGTGATATTATAGAGGAGAAAGCAGGAGCTGGAAAAAAATCAACAAAGAAAGAAAAAAACAATGACCACATCAATAATGACCCTTACAGTTGCTTTTTTTTGTTTTTCTCTTCTCTCTCTCTCTCTCTCTCTTTCTCATTTCTTGTTGTGTATCGCCGAATCAGATCTGACTGGCATAGGAGAAGATTGTCCCTCCTTCTCCAGTGGAGCATCTGGTGGATTTGAACCGTGCACCTTCAGGATTACAGCACAGCTTCTTGTCAGTAGGCCACCAAAGCTCCCTTATTTCTTGTTGTTAAGTGATACTATGAACCTATTATGATCTGAACCTTGACCCATCCTGTGCCATCCTCATAATTTCTGCTATACTTGAACTCATAGATGCAATCACTTTGTTAATGCATTTGATTGAAAGTCTTCCTCTCTTTTGCCTATTCTCCATCTTTCCAAGTATGATGTTCCTTTTCAAGGAATAACCTCTCTTAACAATATGACCAATATATGTGAGATGAAGTTTTGTCATCTTTGTTTACAAGAAACACTCTGGCTACACTTTTTTCCAAGATGTATTTGTTTGCTCTTTTGGCAGTCTATGGAATAATCAATGCTCTTTCCAAAACCATGGCTCAAAGGCATCATGTGTCATCCTGTCATCTTCATTCATTGCCCAGCCTTCAGATGCACAACAGATGACTGAAAAGGCCATGGCCTAAATCAGAAACACATTAGCTTTCAGCCTGACATCATTACTTTACAGTAATTTCAAAATTACTTGACTACAGATTTACAGTGGCAATTAAATAATATAACTTGAAGTAACAATAATTAATTCACTATTACTTATTTTCTCAAATTCATATACTACTTCACTCTTCTCTGCAAGTTATTATTTTAAGTTATTTTATTGCTTATTTGATAGTTATAATAACATATTCATACATGCTATTTTTATTTTATTAAATTTTAGCTCTTTAGGTCTCAAGCCTTCTGTGTTTCTTTAACTCCAAATGCCTCACACTGCTTCCAGTCTCTTATGCTGCAGCCAGTCTCTCTTCCGTTTAAGAGTCTCTGAGTCCAAATTCTAGGTAAAAGAATTAGGGAAGGGTTTCTATCTCAGACAGTTTAGAGGAAAAGTCTTTTGCTTTGGGTTTCTGTTCCAGGACTGACTTCTTACATTTGTGGCATGCTGAATTAATTGGAAATGGCCAAATTGAAATCTCCCTCCGCTGCACTATTGTAACAGTTTATTTTGACTCTTCATCATGTAGGTTGAGGAGATTATTGTCTCTATCATTGCTTTTATCTGTCTTATTCTACACTTTTTTTTAAAGAAAAAAAAATTGAAGCTTTGTAAAAGGAGCAAGGACTACATGGGGAGCACCATGATCTTTATCAGCTTCACGGAGTAGAACTGTCCTCACCCACAGAATCAATAACACAAAACCAATTCCCATGAAGTCAGATATGTTCTCCATGTTCCCATACCTCTTTCTACTCATATCCACAGCACTCTTACTTCTTTGGTGGTTCAAAAATCCAATGGAAAACTCATAGATCACACAGAACCATGTCTGGGAACTCAAAAGATTATAATTAATATTGATAACAGAATATAGTCAAGATAGTTCCCAAAATCTGCATTTAGGCATCTCGGCCTCAAGCCTCACACCTCTAAGTGTTCCCAAGTTCTCAGTCCTGACAATATTGGCTGCCCATCCACAACTGTCCAACAAAGTTCCCAGTCCTTCCAATATTGGGTCTCCACCCAATTTTCCAACAAAGTTCTGTCCTGCCAATATTGGCTAGCCCACCACAAGGTACTATTATCTCATTTCACATCAATTCTCCAGTTCAGTCATGGCTGCTCCTGACTTCCTGAAGCATATTTTATATTTCACCAGATTTGGGGAGGTCTCTCTTGCCTGGCTGGGGGAAGAATTTCATTCTCTGCAACAAGAGCTGTTCAACTTATTGGTGAGACTGTTGTTGTGTTTTTGTTATGTGCTGTTGAGTCATTTGTGACTCATAGCAACCTTATGTACAACAGCCCTAAACCGTGCTCTATCCTGTGCCGATCTCATTGCCTCTGGCAAACCCATCCCGAGTACCCCAGTCACTGAATCAATCCACCTCATAGAGGGTCTTCCCCTCCTGCGCTGTCCCTCCACT
>NW_006399796.1:13777342-13779095 GCF_000299155.1 Elephantulus edwardii | reverse complement strand
AGTTTTCACAGCTGATATTGAGCTTCTCCAGCGGTTTTTTCCACAGATGTAATCGATCTGATTCCTATGCAGCCAGTCCTTTTGTAGATTGGTCAGACTGATCAATCCCCTTATGGAATAGTAGATAGCCAGTCTCTTTGTGGATAAGGCAACATACCTCACTCACACAGGCCAAACTTTCCACATAGTCATCCATTAAAGTCATACTGAGAGATAAACTCCACAGGCTTGTTTTGTGATCTAACATATGTTCTTTTCTGGAGAACAACCCATGTTCACTGTTGTTGTTGTTAAGTGCCATCTAGTTGATTATGACTCATAGTGACCCTATGAACAAAAGATCTGAACCCTGTTCTATAACCATCACCATTACTCTAATGTTCAGAGAGTTTCCAAAGGCCTGTTATTTAGGAAGTGGATTCCAATGTTGCTTCTAAGCCTGTCTTAATCTGGGAGCTCCAATAAACACTGTACACCATGGTAACCATTATGGCACGTAACAGTAGTGGCACAGGATGCAGCATCACAGTAACCCCAAGTTACTTCAGTACAGCAAACTGACAGAACAGTCGTTTACCACTTAGAAGAATATTCTTCCCTAACATAATTAACACTAACAGACTTTTAAATAGAAAGGCCCACTCAATAGGTGCTGATTGATTTAAACAAGAGGTTTCCAGTTCACAAATGATTTTTAGCTAAATCTAGTAAATTCAATCAGCTGGCATGATTGTGAATGAAATAAAAACCACCAAACACTTTACACTCAACTTTCAACTAAAACAAGAGAACCTACCCTCTGGAATCCAACTGCTTCACACATAAGCTTCCAAACAAGAGAATAAATATTATGCTGTAGTACTTGTTGCAAGGAATGCAGTCTTCAGTATGGATTGCATCTCAATATCAAGAAAAAAAAATCTTACCACTGGATCAATAGACTTCATGATGGATGAGGGAGAAATTTAAACTGTCAATAGCTTCATCTTGCTTAGATCCACAATTAACACCCTTTGTACCAACTGTCAGGAAATAAGGAGATGCCTTGCACTGAGAAAATCTGCAGTTTGGGACCTTTCCAAATTATTGAGTATTAATGTCAGTTTGAAGACT
The DNA here is from genome assembly GCF_000299155.1 of Elephantulus edwardii. Lineage (NCBI taxonomy): Eukaryota > Metazoa > Chordata > Mammalia > Macroscelidea > Macroscelididae > Elephantulus > Elephantulus edwardii. The sequence goes on along the minus strand of NW_006399796.1, from coordinate 13,777,982 downwards.
AAGGTGTACCCGATTCAGGCCATAGTATTTCTAATAACTAGCTATGCATCCAAAACCTGGGCAATGAGTAAGGATGATAGAAAAAGAATTGGCACCTTTGAGCTGTGCTGTTGGAGAGGAGCACTGACCATCCCAAGGATGGCCAAGAGAATGAACAGATATGTCTTGGAGAGGGTGCAGCTGGAGTGATCTTGGGAGGCAAGAAGGATGAGGCTTCACCTTATTGGTAGGAGGTGCTAGTCATTGGAGAGAAACATGATGTTGGGAAGGGTAGAGGGTCAGCAATGGAGAAGAAGACCCTCAACCAGGTGGATTGACATGGTGACTACTACAATGGGCTCTTGTGTGTCAAGAAGTGTGAGGATGTTGCAGGACAGGACTGGCTTAAGCTCTTTTGTTCATAGGGGCACTATGATGTGTACTTGACTCAACAGCACCTAATAACAACAACAATAACAACAAAGTTGGGCAGAATGTTATGTATTTATATCTATATATCTTTGATATGAATTTGATTTACTGTATTGTCCCCTTGCATCTTTTTTGAGTTTCTAACTGAGGAGGACCTCATGCACTTACTGCAGAGGGTCAAGGACTGCAGCCTTCAATATGGACTGAGGCTCAATGTCAAGAAGACAAA
>NW_006399796.1:13774840-13776881 GCF_000299155.1 Elephantulus edwardii | reverse complement strand
ACCCTCTATGAGGTGGATTGATTCAGTGACTGGGGTAATCAGGATGGGTGTGTCAGAGGCAATGAGATTGGCGCAGGATAGAGCAGGGTTTTTAGGGCTGTTGTACATGGGGTCGCTATGAGTCACAAACGACTTGACGGCACATAACAACAACAACAACAACAGTCATTCTATCCACTAACTGGTCCAATTGACAGCATCAGGATGGATGGTGAAGAGATTGAGATTGTTACCAATTTTAGTTGGCTTGGCTCCAAAGTGAACACTCTTGGCAACAGCAGGCAGGAAAGGAAAAGATGTATTGCAATGGGAAAGTCTACTGTTAGGGACCTCTCCAAAGTACTGAAGAGCAATGATGTATCTCTGGAGACTAAGGTGCATCTGATATGGGCCATGGTCTTTGCAATCACTTGTTATGCATCAGAGAGTTGGACAATGACTAAGGAGGATAGAAGGAGAATTGATCCCTTTGAGCTGTGGTGCTGGAGAAGAGTATTGAGTGTACCATGGACTGCTAAGAAAACTAACAGATTTATCCTAGAGAGGGTTAAACCAAGCTGCTCCTTGCAGGCAGGGATTCTGGGGCTTGATCTAACATACTTTGGACATGTTGTAAGGAGGGACTGGTCCTTGGAGAGGGACATCATGCTTGGTAGTATGGAGGGACAGCGCAGGAGGGTAAGGCTCTCTGTGAATTGGATTGATTCAGGGGCTGGGATAATCAGGATGAGTGTGTTGGAGACAGTGCGATTGGCACAGGACAGAACAGAGTTTAGGGCTTTGTACTTAGGGTCACTATGAGTCGCAAGTGACTCGAAGGTACATAACACCAACAACAATTGTCCATTAAAAATAGTGTTTTTAAATCTCCTACTGTTGTAAAATTGCCTGTTTCTCTCTTCAGATCTGTTAAAGTTTGATTTATGTGTCTTAGCACTCTCATTATATCCATGTTGTTGTTTTTGTTTTTAGGGCACTGTGAGTTGAGTATGACTCTTAGTGACCCTATGAACAATGTATTTTAACCTTGTCCTATCCTGTGCCATTCTCATCATCTGTGTCATACTTGATCCCATTGCTACACTCACTATATCAATCCTTTGAGCTAAGGACCTTCCTTTCTTTCATCATCTCTCCACCTTTTCAAGCATAATGTATCTTTCCAAGGATAACCTCCCCTAACAACACCTTCAAAGTATGTGAGATGAAGCATTGTCTTCTTTGCCTCCAAAGAGCACTGTGGCTACACTTTCTCCAAGACTTAATTGATTGTTTTTCTTTGTAGTCTGTGGGAGATTAATTGACAATCAGTTGTGGTCTGGGACCCTCTTATTTAGACTAATTAGGACCTGGTGGATGGTCATTTGTGATTAAAAGTTGGTTGAGGCATGCCTGAAAGCCTCTTCTTTGAAGCAGTTGGAGTCTGTAAAGTAGATCTTTTTTAGTCACTTAACAGTAAGTTTTAGGCTGTTTGGGCTCTTAGATTTGATTAACTGTCAGATTTGGTCATTTTTATTTCATTAACAACCAGTCCTGGGCTAAGAGCTCCTTGTTTAAACCTAATGGATTAGCCATTGTCATTAAAAGTTTATTGAGGCTGCTGGAAACCTCTGGTTTAAATCAGTTGGAATCCAGAAGGTAGGTCTTTTTCACTTGATTAACAGTCAGTTGTACACTGTTTCATTCTTGTAAAAAATCTAATTAACAGCCAAGTGTGGACTATTTGGTCTATTATTTCATTAACAATCAGTTGTGGGATAGGATACTTCTGGGTGGGCTTTTGTGATTAAAAGTTGGTTGGGCCCTCAGGCATGCTGTGAAGACTAATTTGCTATTGTTGTTGTTGTTATGTGCCCTGCAGTCCTTTGCAACTCATAGCGACCCTATGTACAACAGCCCTAAACCGTGCTCTATCCTGTGCCAATCTGATTGCCTCTGACACACCCATCCCGAGTACCCCAGTCACTGAATCAATTCACCTCATAGATGGTCCTCCCCTCCTGCGCTGTCCCTCCACTCTACCCAGCATGATGTCCCTCTC
>NW_006399796.1:13756628-13771544 GCF_000299155.1 Elephantulus edwardii | reverse complement strand
TGACAGCTTGTCAGAGAGATTTTTTTTTGTTCTTCCTGTGTCCAGTGTCTCTTAAGTTTACTTGTACTGTCTCCGAAGGGATGGTGATGTGTCCTGTAGAACTCCTGTATAGATTGTGTTTTTCTTCTTGGCCCGAGGGCCACAGGCCCTTGGGCCCAACTGGTTTAGGCTCTGCCGTGGGGCTTGTAACCTGCAGGTGTGTCAGAAGCTATTGTGGGAATCCTCTGCATTGCTTGGTCTCGGCTTGAGCCCGCGCTGCTTCTGGCTTCTGCGTCTGCCGGAGGTGGCAGGTCCCTCTGCTCTTCCCCTCCGGTTTAGGCTCCGCTTTGGGGCTTGTTACTTGGAGGCATGTCAGAAGCTATTAAGAAGAATAAGGTATCAGGATCAGAAGAAGGCTTATCTGCTACTTATGTAGGTGATGAAATTTTTCTTGCAGAAAGTGATTTAAAGTGATGGGAAAGAAACAAAACAAAACAAAACATCAAGAAAGAAAAAGGACTTTATGGAGCAGGTATGAGCTTGTGCATCTGGAATAGTGCTTTTGATCATTCTGTAAGTTGGAGTTGACATAGTCAGGTCAGAGTTTCTACTCCTTTGAGAGATAACTGAGGACCTCAGATATGTGTTGCAAAGTAGGTAACACCACTTCCCTCTTCTTATCAAAAGTAACAGAGGAGTAGGACACTCAGCCTAGAACATAATTTCTACTGACTTCAGATGTTGCCAGAGCTGTCTGCTGAGCTAGATATAATATAATATCTCTGTCGATGGGACAGGAACAGACAGAATACCCAGTCAGAGATACTGGGTACTCTGCTAGTGAGAAATCATCACTACCAACCCAAGATGTCCAAAGATGGTGTGCCCAATGAACGGTGCACTGATATAAGTGTTGATGTGGTGTATATTGGCCACAGAATCCACAAATGTACACAATAGAGGAAAGGATATGGGTCGGAATTGATAGCTGTACTAATTCATGGTTGACTATAAACCAGGCATGGCACGATCTTCCAGCACCTTGAAGTAGAGGAAGAATGAGTCTCTGAATGGAGGGCTAAGAACTTGGTACAAAATGGCACAATCTTGGCCTCAGGGTGAACATTGCCACACACTTGGTGAGTAGTTGGGGTTGGGGAAAATTGCTTCCTCTAATCACTGAAAGAATATGTGGAAGCAGTGGGAGACTGTATCTTTGTTGCCAAGTGCCAGTCACTGGTGTGGACACTCATGGGTTCTTGTGCCAACTAGGGAGGCTCCTGGAAAAGTTAAATAAAAATCCTGGTATTCTTTTTCTATGGATGTAATAAACTGTACAAATAAAATGCCTCATTAGAAGAAACAAGGTTTAAAATGGTCATGTTGTAATACTTTAAATTTTCTGTTTCCTCTGTGTTCTTATTTAATGTTTTCATTGCTTTTCTTCCTTTGGTTGGTGTTTGAACTACTTCTCCCTTGAAACTCCTTATCTATTATATTCATGTTCTGGTCTGAAGATATGCCTCATTTTCCTTTTTACCCAGAACACCCCCCTTGCCTGTTTTTAATGACTTACTCCTTTTTTCACATATAATGCACTTCATATTGAAGAGGGATATGATGTCGGGAAGGGTGGAGGGTCTGTGAAGGAGGGGAAGACCTTCAACCAGATGGATTTACATGGTGACTGCCTCAATGCGCTCTTGTGTATCAGGAAGTGTGAGGATGGTGCAGGATAGAACAAGGTTCAGATCATTTGTTCATGGTGTTGCTATGACTTGTACTCGATTTTACAGCACCCAAGAACAACAACAACATGTTATCACACTATACATCTGATCTTAGTTTCTTCATATTTCATGCTTTTAGTTCTATTCTTGAGATGGTTTCTAAATTCAAATGAGCTATACTCTAAGTTGTATTTGTCTCTTCAAAATGTAAAAAATTTTATTCCACCTCGATGTGAATTTACATGTCAATAATTGATGGTTGATAGCTTGTTCCATAATTGTCCCAGCCTTGTTCTAAGCTTTCCTACTATCACTTTCTACAGATGTAATCTCTTTGATTGCTGTGTATTTATCAGATGAAGTGCATGCTAATAGTTATACCATTTATGAATTTTAAAAGAGGCATTTATGATGAATAAGTCATCGGTTGTACAAAATTTTGTCAAATAGTTTCCAGTTTCCTTTCTAACAGCAAAATTTCTGACTACTAATTCTTCTCAGTCTACAGTGTGCTGCACTGATAAGCAAGAGCCTGTGTCCCTGTCATGGTTCACATCCACTAGCAACTTTGAAGGAGAACATTGGACAATTTCCTCTTGTTAAGATTCACAATCTTAGAACCTCAGTGGAGGGTTGTGATAAGTTAGAATCATAAACTTGATGACTGAAGTTATCCTTCATTGTTTCCAACTTTTGCATTTTCAACCCCAATTATTATCAGTGCATCTTGATTGCATATTCAATCAGCTTCAGACTGCCAAATTTGGCAGAAACTTTAAATTTCTTTGGCCTTGGCTTTAGTGATAGGTGCATAATATGAATGATAGCTATGTTAAGAGTTATTTCTCTTTTGTGTATGGATATTATTCTGTCACTGACAGCAATGTATTTCAGAATAGATCTTGAAGTGTTTTTTTCTTACAATAACTGTCATATTGTTATTTAACTTGTCATTGTTGTTGCAGTAGACAATAGGATGTACAATTAAAAATGCCAACATCAGGCCATCTCAGCAGACTAATGCCTAAAATATTTCTCTTTAAGTATTCCATTGAATCTTTAGACAACTTCAATTTTTCTAGATTCATACTTTATACATTCCATGCTCTAATTTTTTATGATGTTTGCAGCTGTTTCTCTTTGTTTTGAGTATGCCACATAGGCAAATGAAGGTTTTTTTCCATTTTATTTTATATTTTATTTTATCTTATCTTTTATCTTGTGAGGGGAGACAGAGAACAAACTGCTAGGGCAGAACCCCAAAGCGACAAAAGCTTCTGACACGACTACAGGTAGAAAGCCCAAGGTGGAACCAAAATTGGGAGGTGCTGAGGGGCCCTAGGGCCAAGAAGAAAATAACAATCTATAAAGGAGTTCTACAGGACAGGTCACCTTCCCTTGGACACAGTACAACTTAAGACACACTGGTCACAGCCTAAAAAATTGTCAGAAGTTGAAGTGTTTGGAATCACAGAAGCCAAGAAAGCTTCAGATATAAGCTGTCAGATCATAGGTTGGACAACAGAAGATAAATTCTGAAGGGATTTGATCGAAGTGAAGGGGTATCCTGGTGGAGGGTGTAGCTGGGAAAAAAGTGGGCCAAGGCACTGAGCAAAGGGCAGGGTCAACACTGTAACTAATGGTTAACTCCACAATGAGGACTTTATCTTTCACTGCTCCACAAATTGCTTATCTGTCAGATACTCCTCTAAATCTAAACATTCAGATTAAGACAGACTAGGAAGAAGGATTGGCCATCCACTTCTGAAATAGCAGGCCTCTGAAAACCCTATGAACAACAGAACACACTTAGACTAAAAGAAAGGGCAACCTAGGTAGAACTGTCAAGCATGGAAATACAAAGGAAGAGGAACAGTTGTAAGCAGACACTAGTGATTGGAACATGGAATGTGAGAACCATGAATGTAGGAAAATTAGAAATTGTTAAGAAAGAAATGGAACGCATAAATATTGACATAATAGGCATTGGAGAAATGAGATGGACTGGCATGGGGCATTTTGAGTCAGATAATTATATGATATATTACTCCGGAGATGAAAAGTCGAGGAAAAATGGGGTTGCCTTCATAGTTAAAAAAGTAATTTCTAGATCCGTCTTGAAGTTCAACATTGTGAGTGATAGGATTATATCCATATGCTTACAAGGAAGTCCAGTGAATACCACTATCATTCAGATATATGCACCAACAACCAGAGCCAAAGAAGAAGAAATAGGTGATTTCTACCAACTCTTACAATCAAAGACAGATGGAACACGCAATCAAGATGCATTGATAATAAGGGGTGACTGGAATGCAAAAGTTGGGAACAGAGAAGAAGAATCAGTAGTTGGAAAATATGGACTTGGTGACAGAAATTAAGCTGGAGATATAATGATTGAATTTTGTACAATCAATGACTTATTCATTGCAAATATGTTTTATAAGAAACATAAATGCAGGTTATATACATGGATGTCACCTGATGGTATGCATAGGAATTAGATTGATTACATGGGCAGGAAAAAATCACTGGAGAAGCTCAAAATTGGCTGTGAAAACTAGGTCAAGAGCTGATTGTGGAACAGACCACCAACTACTCATATGCAAGTTCAAGCTGAAACAGAGGAAAATTAAACCAAATAGACAAGAGCCAAAATATGACTTTGGTTTCATCTCACCTGAATTTAAGAATCATCTAAGGAACAGGTTTGAGGCCTTGAACAGACCAGATGAGTTGTGGGAGGATATAAAATATATCATCCAGAAAGAGTGCAAATGGTCATTACAAAGACAGAAGAGGATGACAAAATGGATGTCAGAGGAAACTCTGAAGATTGCACTGGAACACAGATAAGCCAAAGCACAAGGAAGAAATCAAAATACTAAAGAGCTGAACAGAAGATTCCAAAAGGCAGCTCCGAATGACAAAGCAAAATATTACAATGAAATGTGCGAGGAGCTAGAGTCAGAAAAACAAAAGGGACGAACTCGTTCAGCATTTCTTTAGCTCAAGGAACTGAAGAATAAATTCAAACCTAGAGTTGCTATAATCAAGGATGATTTAGGAAGAATATTATATGATCCAGGAAGTATTAAAAGAACATGGAAGGAATATACTGAGTCATTGTATCTAAAGGAATTGGCCAATACAGAAAAATTTAATGAAATAACATATGAGCAAGAGCCTATGGTGATGAAGGAAGAAGTTCAAGCTGCTTTGAAGGAAATAGAAAAAAAATAACGCCCCAGGAATAGATGGCATACCAATTGACGTATTTCAGCTAACAGATGCTGCCCTGGATGTGCTCACCAAGTTGTGCCAAGGAATCTGGAGAACAACCGCTTGGCCAACTGACTGGAAGAGATCTCTATTTGTTCCCATTCCAAAGAAGGGTGACCCAACAGAGTGTGGAAACTACAGAACAATATCATTGATTTCACATGCAAGCAAGATTCTACTGAAGATTATCCAAAAACAACTAGAATAGTACATCAGCAGCGAATTGCCAGAAGTCCAGGCTGGGTTCAGAAGGGGTCATGATACTACGGATATTGTAGCTGTTATTAGATGGATCTTAGCTGAAAGCAGGGAATACCAGAGGAATGTCTATCTGTGTTTCATCGATTATGCAAAGGTGTTTGACTTTGTGGATCATAGCAAATTGTGGCCGACTCTGAGAAGAATGGGAATCCTAGAACACTTGATCGTGCTAATGCCAAACCTATACTTGGACCAAAAGGCCGTTGTCAGAACAGAGCAGAGTAACACTGCATGGTTCAAAATTGAGAAGGGTGTACGCCAGGGATGTGTCCTTTCTCCATACCTCTTCAACCTGTATGCAGAGCAGATTATCTGGGAGGCTGGGCTCTGTGAGAACTGTGCCGTCAGGATTGGTGGAAGATCTGTTAACAATCTGTGTTATGCAGATACAACCCTGCTTGCTGAAACTGAGCAGGACCTCATGCACTTGCTGCAGAGGGTCAAGGACTGCGGCCTTCAGTATGGACTGAGGTTCAATGTGAAGAAGACAAAGATTCTCACCACTGGACCAATTGGCAGCGTCAGGATGGATGGCGAAGAGATTGAGATTGTTCACAGCTTCAGTTTGCTCGGCTCCATGATCAACACTCTTGGCACCAGCAGCCAGGAAATAAAAAAAGTATTGCAGTGGGAAAGTCTGCTCTTAGGGACCTCTCTAAAGTACTCAAGAGCCACAGTGTCTCTCTGGAGACTAAGGTGCGCCTGATACAGGCTACGGTCTTTGCAATCACTTGCTATGCATCAGAGAGTTGGACAATGACTAAGAGGACAGAAGGCGAATTGATGCCTTTGAGTTGTGGTGCTGGAGAAGAGTATTGAATGTACCCTTGACTGCCAAGAAAACAAACAGATTCATCCTGGAGAGGGTTAAACCAGGCTAGTCCTTGGAGGCAAGGATTCTGGGGCTAGGCTAGTCCTTGGAGGCAAGGATTCTGGGGCTTCGTCTGACATACTTTGGACATGTTGCCAGGAGGGACGGGTCCTTGGAGAGGGACATCATGCTTGGGAGGGTGGAGGGACGGCGCAGGAGGGGAAGACCCTCTATGAGATGGATTGATTCAGTGACTGGGGTAATTGGGATGGGTGTGTCAGAGGCCGTGCGATTGGTACAGGATAGAGCAGGGTTTAGGGCTGTTTGGTGCTATGAGTCCTAAACGACTTAGTGGCACATAACAACAACAAACAATAAGTTTTATCTTATCCTATCTTATCTTATTTTTAAAGAGCTTATCATTTAAGAAGTGATCAGCTAGTTTTGTGCTCTACTTAGTCTGTCTTAGTTGGATTTGTTAGGGCTTGTTTTGTGTGTGTGTGTGTGTGTGTGTGTGTGCACTGTCAAGTCAAAACCAACCCTTAGCTGACATTCCAGTGGGTTTTCAGAGGTGGACTTAAACCACATGGGATTTCAGTGCAGCTTCTTACCATGAGGTCAACAGAGCTCCTTAACTTGGGTTCTTGTTATTAAGTGCCATCAAATTGAGTATGACTCATAGCAAGCTTGTGAACAGCTGACCCGAACCCTGCCCTATCCTGCACTGTCCTCATCATCTCTGACATACTAGCACACATTGCTGAATCACCATGCTAGTCCATCTTGTTGGAGGTCTTGTTCTCTTTCTCTGACCTCCCTGTTTCCAAACATGATGCCCATTCCCAAGAAATAGACTCACCTAGCTGCATGTCCAAAGTAGGAAAGTTGAGGCTTCACCATTTTTCCTTTCAAGAGGTACTATGGCTGCACTTTGTCCAAGGCTTATCTGTCTGTTCTTTTGAAAATCCATGGGAATATTCAATAGTCTTCTCCAACACTACAACTCAAAGGTGTTAGTTGTTCTTCTGTCATCTTTAGTCATTGTCAAGCTTGTTGTAGTAAAGAAGGTGGTTGATAATACCATGACCTTATTCTTCAAACAGACATTATTAATCTGTAGCAATGATCGGTAGTTCCACTGAAATTTGTCTATCGTGATTGAAACTCTTGGTATCTGAAATCCAAATGGTTTAGCTTCCATATCAACTCACAAGTCATAACAGTACAATAAACTAGCAGAAAAATGGTAGAAGTTTAGAACTGTATTTTTACAATACCCAGTTTGATAAGTTTTATATTCTGTTTTGTATACTTAGTTAACGGTCTCTGTATGGTGCAAATTAGAAACATATGTGGTTAATAACAGAAAGGATAGTGGTGTCACAGCCACCTCATAAAAAAGAATTGGACGTCACCTTTCACAATATTGTTGTTTATTTTGTTGTTATGCGCTGTTGAGTCACCTGTTTCTCATAGCGACCCTATCTATGTACAATAGCCCTAAACCCTGCTCTATCCTGTGCCAATCTTATTGTCTCTGACACACCTACCCCCAATACCACAGTCACTAACTCAATCCATCTCATTAAGGATCTTCTTCTCCTGTGCTGTCACACCGCTCTCCCAAGCTTGATATCCCTCTCCAAGCAACATATCCAAAGTATGTCAGACAAAGCTTCAGAATTCTTGCCTCCAAGGCACAGCCTGGTTTAACACTCTCAGTTTGCTCGGCTCCATGGTCAACACTCTTGGCACCAGCAGCCAGAAAATTAAAAAATGTATTGCGATGGGAAAGTCTGCAGTTAGGGACCTCTCTAAAGTACTCAAGAGCAACGGTGTCTCTTGGGAGACCAAGGTCCGCCTGATACAAGCCGTGGTCTTTGCAATCATTTGCAATGCATCAGAGAGTTCGACAATGACTAGGGAGGACAGAAGGAGAATTGACGCCTTTGAGTTGTGGTGCTGCAGAAGAGTATTGAATGTTCCATGGACTGCTAAGAAAACAAACAGATTCATCCGAGAGAGGGCTAAACCAGGCTATTCCTTGGAGGCAAGGATTCTGGGGCTTCGTCTGACATACTTTGGACATGTTGTAATATCCTTAGAGACACGTCCTTAGAGAGGGACATCATGCTTGGTAAGGTAGAAGGACAGCACAGGAGGGGAAGACCCTCTATGAGGTGGATTGATTCAGTGACCAGGGTAATTGGGATGGGTGTGTCAGAGGCCATGCGATTGGCACAGGATAGAGCAATGTTTAGGGCTGTTGTACATAGGGTCACTATGACTTGCAAACTACTCGACAGCACATAACAACAAAAGGACAAACCTGTTCATTTCCTTAGCAGTCCAATGTACATTCAATACTCTTCTCCAGTACCACAGTTTAAAGGCATCAATTCTCCATCTATCATCTCTGGTCATTGTCCAGCTCTCTGAAGCATAGCAAGTAATTGCAAAGACAATAGCCTGTTTTAGGCACACCTTAGCCTCCAGACTGACATAATTGCTCTTCCGTAGTCTGAAGAAGTCTCTGACAGTAACTTTCACAACATAATACATCTTAATTTCTTGGCTGCTGGTGCTAAGAGTGTTGATTGTGGAGCCAAGCAAAGTGAAGCTCTTAACAATCTCAATCTCTTCACCATCACTCATGATGCTGCCAATTGTCCCAATGGTGAGAATCTTTGTTTTCTTGATATTGAGCTTCAATACATATTGAAGACTGTGGTATTTGACCTTCTGCAGCAAGTGCTTCAGGTCCTCCTCAGTTTCAGCAAGCAGGGTTGTGTCATTTGCATAATGTAGCATTAACAACAACAACAGATTGTTGATGAATCTTCCTCCAATCCTTATGCCACATTTATCCTCATAGAGCCCAGACTCCTGGATAATCTGTTCTGCATATAGATTGAAAACATATGGAGATAGAACATATCCCTTGTGTATATCCTTCCCAATTTTGAACCATGCAGTGTTTCCTTGCTCTGTTCTGATGACTGCCTCTTCGTCCAAGCATAGGTTTTGTATAAAAATGATCAAGTGTTCTGGGATTCCCATTCTTCTCAGATTTAGCCACAGTCTGTTGTTGCTCACCGTCAAAGACCTTTGCATAGTCAATGACACACAGATTGACATTCCTCTGGTACTCCCTGTATTCATCCAAGATCCAGCTAACATTAGTTAGAAAATTCCTAGAACCACGGCCTCTTCTAAACCCAGCCTGCACTTCAGGCTTCTCTGTTGATGTGCTGTTCCAGTCATTTTTGGATAATCTTCAGCAGAATCTTGCTTGCATGTGACATCAGTGATACTGTTCAATAATTTCCACACTCTGTCAGATCACCTTTCTTTGGAATGAGAACAGATACAGATCTCTTCTAGTCAGTTGGCCAGGTGGTTATCCTCCAGTTTTCTTGGCACAACTTGGTGAGTACATCTATTTGTTGAAATGTGTCAATTGGTATGCCATCAATTTCTTGGGACTTATTTTTTGCCAATTCTTTCAGAGCAGCTTGAACTTCTTCCTTCATCACCACAGGCTCTTTTTTATATGTTGTTTCATAAAATTCTTCTGTGTCCACCAATTCTTTTTAATACAATGACTCTGTATACTCTTTCCATCTTCTTTTAATACTTCTTGAATTAATATTCTTCCTAAAGCAACTTTAAGTATTACAACGCAAGGATTGAATTTGTTCTTCAGTTTCATCAGTTTAAGAAATGCTTAGTGAGTTCAGCCCCTTTCATTTTCTGACTCCAGCTCTTTGCACATTTCATTATAATACTTTGTCTTCCCACGGTGTCCTTTGAAGCTTTCTGTTCAGCTCCTTAATATCCTGATTTCTTCCCTTTGTTTTGGCTTCTCAGCACTCTAGTGCAATATTCAGAGCCTCCTCTGACATCCATCTTGGTATTTTCTTCCTTCTCTGTCTTTGTAATGACCTCCTGCATTTTTCTGGGATGACACTCTTGATATTCTCCTACAGCTCATCTAGTCTTCAGTGACTACTGTTCAAGGCCTCAAACCTGTTTCTGAGATGGTTTTGAAATTCAGGTGGATAAACTCTAGGTCAAATTTTGGTTCTCATGGATTTAATTTTTGTTAGTTTCATCTTGAACTTGCACATGAGTAGTTTGTGGTCTGTTCCACAATCAGCACCTGGCCTAGTTTTTATAGCTGATATTGAGCTTCTTCAGCGGTTCTTTCCACAGATGTAATCAATATGATTCCTATACATACCATCAGGTGAAATCCATGCGTATAGCTTTCATTTATATTTCTTATAAAACATGCTTGCAATGAATAAATCATTGATTGTGCAAATTGATTCCTATGCATACCATTGGGTGAAATTTATTAGCTGCCCAAAATCCTAAAAAGTGCAGTTCTGTGACACAAATGGAATCATCTCGAGTTGGAGTCTTCTTCATGGCAACTGGCTTTAACTGGTGCTTTCTCTATAATTTCATTCTAAAGGTTTGTAGCAAACAGCATTAGACATTTTATTTATATTAATGCTATTCAATATAAAGCCAAATAATATGACTGGATTATATTTCTTTCCCAGTAGATTAAAAATTGTTTCTATTTAGCAACTGGGAAAAAATGTTTCTAGCCTTAACATCAAGATAGATTACTTTCTAACAAGTCACCATAGTCTGAAAATCATGTCTGTGTATGTGTGCACATGCATATGAGATGTGGGGGACATGTGTTTGTATATGTGATTTCTCACATTTGCCCTTCCTTGATTTGACTGATTTTGCTTCTTTTTATATGTTCCCAAGTATTTCAGAAACACTCTTGACAAGATGTCAATACATATCTTCCCCCACCCCCATTGTTGAATTGTCTTTGACTTATGGTACCTCATATAAAACAGAATGAAATATTGCCAAATCTTGTGCCATCTTCAGTATCTTTGGTATGTTTGAGTCCAACATCTTTACATGTTTGAAAGTAATTTTACTTGTTCTCATATTTGGAAGATAGTATCGCTGACATAACTTAGGTGGCCTAGAAGTAAGGAGTTGCTCAGACAACTCAAAGGCACTAACTTCAAATTAACTAATAACAGGATAAAGTTGGGCAGCCTCCTCCTGTGCAATTTGCTGCCTCTGAAAATCCACTAGAGAATCATCTGTGAGTCAGTTCAAACTCCACAGTACATGACAAGGGTTGGCATGGAAAAAAGAAATTGTCCTAAATTCTTTGAAAAATCAAAAGAACTTTTGGCCTACTATCCTTTCTCCCCCTTAGGTTGTTTGAAATTTTTATAATCTTGCTCTGTAGATACTATAGAAAAAAATTCTCAAATCGTTTCACTCTTCTCACAAGGACTATAGGAATGCATGTGGTCACTCTAAAAAATATTGGAGGCTTGCAAAGTACTTTTGCACAAAGTTTCTAAGTTTCTGAACAAGAAGGCTAATTCAATGATTGTGAGAATGGTCCAGGACTGGAAAATATTTCAACTTATTGTACATAGGTCACGATGAGTCAGAAAGCATTCATTGTGTACTAGGACCACCAGCAACATCAACAACAATGCAATCCTAATTCTTATTCTTTTTGTATGCACCTTTTTTTTCTGTGATACTTGACCTGGAAACCTGAAAGATCTTTTAAGATCTATTTTTAACCTAATTTTCTGACATTTCAAAGAATAAATCCAAGTTAACTATATATTCAACAAGTCTGTTTGACATTGTTAGTCTATTTAAGACATTCTTTTGTTCTCTAACATTTTGCTCAATTTAAAATTATTTTTTCTTAAAAATACAGTGCAAAGTTAACACATCAGCATCTTTCACTCTTTCTTTGGTTTATGACTTGTTAGAGAAGATTACTCGGATATATTTGTGTGGACTGCAATACCACCACGGGTTGCTGTTGCTCTGCATTTGGGGAGGTAAGGAAAATTGTGTAGGTGTTGGTTCATTTATTTCCTTGTTTTAATTACTCCTCATTCTTGCTTCTGAGCATGGGCTCCTTAAGGTCAAATCCTACTACTCTCATGTCAGCTATCTCTAAAGCATATTCCTAACTCACTTTTCAGTAGTCAAAATAATTTTCCCTAATTTCTATCTTCTAGAAATTTGTAGAACTCTCTAATATGATTATGCTTCTCTTCTAAAGCTGATTCTCTGCATTTTTTCATTTGTTATGTTTTATTCGATCTTATATTCCTTTAAAGACATTTTAATGACATATCTTGAGGAAGCATAAAAATATTTATTTATTTTTTTAAACAGAAGGCTAAATATTTTCATTCTCTAGTTTTATCTTGTAAAATTGTGAGTCTATATACATGTTTTCCTGGAGCTTAATAATATTATATTCTTGTTAGTATTCACTCTTAAAAAAAGAATACATGTAATGCTTACCAAAATGGTCAGTACCTTTTTTCAAGTGAAGTGTTTTCTCCCCTTGATATTAGTAATAAAGTTCTGTGCACACCTCCTTCTTTTTGAGTATGTGGGAATATTTTGATTTATGAGCTCCTTGTAAAAGGAGAGAAAAAAATAAAATGGTAATGTTTTACAAAAGTTATTGTTCTGTGGTGAGCTTGCTTTTCTGTCAGCTGTGAATTTTGTGTAGATAATAAATCCCCATCAGTGATTTAGCATGTAGAAAACACATCAATCCTTTTTATTATATTTTGTGAGCCTCGACATTTATGATAATTTTCCCCATATCTACTTAAAACTCTTCCTCTTATGGTTGCATTATTAAAGTGGTTTTTTTGCCCTTGTTGGCTTATCTCATTAGCATGTGTTTATCATATATTTTCAGGGTAATTACCATTCTAGAATAATGCACAAAACATTTAATGGATTCGCTAGTTTTAAAAGGTGTCTAGATAAAGGCAGCAGCTTTTACCCCTCCTGTCTCTAATCCCATCCCCAGGAAAGACTACAAAAGACATTTTGATTTCTTGTCACTTGGGTCAATTGGATAATGGGAAGGATAATACACCCCCCTACTGTGTGTCCACAGTAGGCCCTGACAGGAAAAGAAATTAGAGAAACACATTTCTCCAATATCCTCATTTTTAATGCCTTGTTTGTTGTCCATCAATCAGTATTCTGATTTCTAGACTTAAGAAAAGATTGTATCTTAATTGCTTTTTGTCCATAAGGAGAAAATCTTATCCTCTCTTAGACTGACAATTTGATTTGAAAGTACATTTCACAGAAGGGACATTTAAAAAATTTTTGCATTATTAATTACAAATGGACGTCTTTCTCTTGAAATCAGTTTCCAAACAATTCCAATGACTTCCCCGCTGTGCACTTATAAACCTGTACATATGTGCTAGGAGATATTACACTCTGTTATTATTGAAAGGAATAAGTCATTACATAACGTAGGCATACCTTCTGGACTGTCAAAAACAAACCTTCTGAACTGTCACAAACAAACCAACAAACCTGCTAACTAACTCTCTGTGGAATTTCACCATTGTGTGTGAATCATATCATACCAAGCTATTTGAAATAGTTATCAGTAGTATGTTTTCTAGTTATCAATTTGTCAGAAGATAACAAATCAACTAAATTTTAATATACTTTTTTTTATCTGTGCAGTTGTTTAGAAAATTTGGATTAGTTTATTGAGTAACACATATAATACAAATTTAGTGTGCACCCTTGATTTGAACTATAATTCTATAGAGGCATAGTGTTAGAGTAATACAGATTTTAAAAAATAGCAAAAAAATCAATCTATTCATTACATAATGATGAACCTATCTCCAATTTAAAATATTAGCCTTATTGTCTTTATAGCACTTGATAATTATATTTTCTATGCTGGTTTTAGTCCTTGCAAAAGCCAAAGTAATGGGTAAAAATTTCTGATTTGAAGATGGTAGCAAGATAAAAAGAGTGAGAATAAGAAACTAAGTATTTATTTACTCCATTTCTATTGAAGGCCGACTCAAAGGTACATAACAACAATAATATACTATGACAGGTTTGGAAGCAGGAGTGGCATCTACTTCCTGAATCACATGCATCCGGAAACTCCATGAACTTTGATAAATGTCCATAGTTGTAGTGGAGCTTCAGGCCTTTTGATCACAGGGTTGTTTTGAGTCACGTGCAACTTGAAGGCGATCAACAGCTCTCTGGGTAATAGAATTTTTGTTAGATCCTCTCACTATAATGCCAACTATATTTTGCGTCAAAACCTACCAGACAGTAGAATAGACAAACGAAATTCATGTAAAAAAATATGCATGTATTTTTCTACAAAATATGTTAATTAATATTAATAAAACCCTAACAAAATTTAATATTTTATAAATTAAGATGTGATAAAACTAACTTTAAATACAGAAATTGAGGGGAAATTATATTTAATCTGAGATGTGAAGATTGAGAAGAAATCAACCATGTGGTGGAATTATGGGCAGAATTGAGTACCTCCAACATATAGAATCCATAATTGTTTGTCTGTGATTCTGTTGGGAAGGAGTCTCATTGTTAACTCTATGAGGTGAGATGATTGTAGTGTGGATCTTGCTCAACTTCTTTTGGTTAGTGTAGAGTGGATTTTGAGTCAACCTCTTTTGAAATGTAAAATAGAGTAAACCAGTGTGTCAGTGGAAATGTCTCCAGTCAAATTGTGTTCTTAAGTTCAGACTAGTCCATATAACTTACAGATGTTGATGGAAAGGTTCTTGATTTATACTTCAGCTAAGAAATCTATCTGTCTTTCTTCTGCAGAACCAATGGCACAAGCCCATGTTTTAAAGTGGCCTTGACAAATGCAAACACTAAATCACTAAATAAGTGAGTTTGCAATAGAAAACCTCTCAGTCTTATTTGCTATGTCAATTCTTA
>NW_006399796.1:13736691-13754043 GCF_000299155.1 Elephantulus edwardii | reverse complement strand
GTCAGGATTGGTGGAAGATCTATTAACAATCTGCGTTATGCAGATGACACAACCCTGCTTGCTGAAACTGAGGAGGACCTCATGCACTTTCTGCAGAGGGTCAAGAACTGCAGCCTTCAGTATAGACTGAGGCTCATTGTCAAGAAGATAAAGATTATCACTACTGGACCAATTGACAGCATCAGGATGGATGGCGAAGTGATTGAGATTGTTGACAGCTTCAGTTTGCTCGGCTCCACGGTCAACACTCTTGGCACCAGCAGCCAGGAAATCAAAAAGCATATTGCGATGGGAAAGTCTGCTGTTAGGGACCTCTCTAAAGTACTCAAGAACCACGGTGTCTCTCTGGAGACTAAGGTGCACCTGATACAGGCCATGGTCTTTGCAATCACTTGTTATGCATCAGAGTGTTGGACAAATGCCAAGGAGGATAGATGGATAATTCATGCCTTTGAGCTGTGGTGCTGGAGAAGAGTATTGAATGTACCATGGACTGCCAGGAAAACAAACAGATTCATCCTGGAGAGTGTTAAATCAGGCTGCTCCTTGGAGGCAAGGATTCTGGGGCTTTGTCTGACATACTTTGGACATATTGTAAGGAGAGACAGGTCCTTGGAGAGGGACATCATGCTTTCGTAGGGTGGAGGGACAGCACAGGAGGGGAAGACCCTCTATGAGGTGGATTTGTTCAGTGACCGGGGTAATCGGGATGGCTGTGTCAGAGGCAGTGCGACTGGCACAGGATAGATCAGGGTTTAGGGCTGTTGTACATAGGGTCACTATGAGTCGCAAACGACTCAACGGCACAGAAGAAGAAGAAGAAGAACAACAACAACAACAACAACAGCAATGTCCTCCAGGGTCACCCATTTTGAATAATATTGCATGCATTCTTGGTTTTTCAGTGCAGCATAGTATTCTACTGTGTAAACATACCAGAGCTTCTCTATCCATCCCTGTGTTTATGGGCACTTAGGTTGTTTCCAACTCTTTGCTATTGTGAACAAAGCCACAATAAACATGGGTGTGCATATATCTGCCTGGGTGGCAATTATCGTTTCTTTAGGGTATATTCCCAGTAATGGAATTGCTGGGTCAAATGGTATTTCTATTTGCAACTTTTTGAGAGAACGCCATACAGCCTTCCATAGTAGTTGCACCATTTTACACTCCCACCAACAGTGAATAAGGTTTCCAGTTTCTCCACAACCTTGCCAGCATTTTTTGTTTGCTGATCTGTTAGATTTTGCTATTCTTACTGGGGTGAGATGATATCTCATAGTTGTTTTGATTTGCATCTCTCTTAGAGCTAGGGATTTTGAACATTATGTCTCTATCCTCTAAGAGCAAAGAGGAAAGAAAAGCCAAAATGTGTAGAAACAATCAGTCCAAAGGACTAATGGACCATGTGAATCTCAACCTTCATAATCCTGAGAGTAGATGAATTAGGTGATGCCTAGTTAGTGCTCTTGGCTACTCCAAAAAGTTCACAGTAAAAAGTCTGGCATGAAGTAAACAGAAAATGTGGGATAAAACTAATGGTGCAGCTTAGTGGTCTTACAAAGACTGATTAGAATTCACAAGAATGTGGCCCTTGATCATCCTTTGAGTCTAAAACCAAACTCACCCTTGTGACTTAATTTTCAACCAAATAATAGATAGTCATGTAAGTTGACATCAATACCAGGGAGGTACCCACTCCTTAGAATAATTAACCACCTATGATCAACAATTTAATGTAATTCATCACTTTAATAAAGTGAAGTACAAGAATCACATGATCCTATAAATTGATTCAGAAAAAGACCTTTGACAAAATCCAATGCCTCCCCCTGACTAAAACACTCAACTAAATAGGAAATGAGGGGAATTTCCTCAACATAGTGAAAGGTATATACACAAATCCAACAACCAACATCATTCTTAATGAAGAGAGATTAAAGACATTATCCTTGAGAACAGGAACTAGGTAAGGATGCACATATCACCACTCCTATTCGATATTGTAGGGAGCTATGCTTACTATCAAGAAGCTGCTCTGCAATCCCAAAGGCAAAAGCAGCTGCTCTTCAGGAGGATGATGAACAATGTCCACCTGAGTGATTAACTGTCTCTGAAAACCTGCCAGAAGGTCAGCTGTGGGTCAGCTTCAACTCTATGGTACGCAACAAAATCAACAGCATTCAATATTGTATTGGAATACAATACAATACAAGCAATACTATAAGAGACATTCAATCTGGGTAAAAAGGAGATAAAACTGTCACTCTATGCAGGTGATATTATATTGAGAAAACCCTAAAAATTGAGCAAGAATATTGTTGGACATAGTCAATCAATTCAGTAAAGTAACAGAGTACAAGATCAACATGAAAATCCACTGGATTTCTCTACAGTAACAAAAGAACAAAGAAAAAGACCTGAGAAAAATAATACCAATTATAGTAGATAATCATAAGATAAAATACTTAGGAACAAATCTAACTACGGACACAAAAGACTTATAAATAGAGACTTATGAAACATCTGGCAAGAAACATAAAGTGCCCTAAAGAAAGGGAGGGAGAAATATATCATGCTTATGGACAGGAAGACTCAATGCTGAAAATAACAGTTCTACCAAAGGTAATCTTCAAGTTCAATACAATCTCAATATAGATACTTAATGTATTTCAATTAGGTGGAAAAGGAAATTCCAATTTTGTCTGGAAATAGACATCAAATAAGCAAACCACTCCTGAAATAGAGAAACAAGGTAGGAGGCATAACACTTCCTGACCTCAAATCTTGTTACACAGCCATGCTGGTCAAAACAGCATGGTACTGGCAGTGGGGCAGACATACAGATCAGTGAAATAGTTCCCAGAAATCAACTTCTACCATCAACTCTAGAAACCTTCTACCAGCTGTCAACTAATTTTTGAGCAGGAAATGAAAGTTAAATGGAGAAATGAAAGTCTCATTAACAAATGGTGCTGGCAAAATTGGAAAATCATTTGCAAAAAACTGAAGCAATACCCACACTTAAAACCATTTACAAAAAACCCAACTCAGTGTGAATCAGAGACTAAGGAGTAATACCAAAGACTATCAAATTCATCCAAGAAAACTAGTAACTTAAGTTTCTTCCTTTATTATCACTGATTTTTGTTCATATGGTACTTCCTGAAACTTTTCAGTGTTGACCAATTCTTTTTGGTGTAGTGACTCAATATATTCCTTTATCTGTTGTTATTCTTAATTTTTTGATGCTTCCTGAATCATCTAAGAGTTCTCTCATACCATCTCTCAGTATTGCAAACTGAAGTTTGAATGTGTTTTTCAGTTCTATCAGCTTGAGAAATGCCAAGTTAATTCTTCCCTTTTAATTTTCTCACTTCAGCTCTATGCACATTTTGTTTTAATATTTTGATTCATCTTTTCAAGTTGCAGTTTGAAATTTTATTTTCAGAACTTTTACTTCTCTTTCCTTTGTTTTGGCTTTTGCACATCCCCATATAATTTTTATAGTATCTTCTGACATCCATTTTGGTTTTATCTATCTCCTCTACATTTGCAATGACCTTTTGCTCTCTTCATGTTTGAGGTCATCCCACAGATCTTCTGGTCTTTGATCATTGTTGTTCAATGCCTTAAACATGTTTTTGAGATTATTTTTAAATTCAAGTGGGATAAACTCAAATCATATTTTTTTTATTCTTGTGGACTTGTTTTAATTTTCATCAGCTTCAATTTGAAATTGCACAGGAGTAATTGATAATCTTTTCCACAATTGGCAATTAGTCTGGTTTTGCCTCCTAATACTGAGCTTCTCCAAAGGTCCTTTCCGCAGATATAATCAATCTGATTCTTATAGCCCATCAGGTAATGTTCATGTGTAAAGCAATTTTTTTTGGTGTTTTTTTTTAAAGGTATTTTCCATGATTAAATGCAACCAGAGCAACCAGAGTGTTCCTTGGAGGCAGAAGTGATGAGGTTTCTTCTATCATACTTTGGGCATGTTGCTAGAAGAGTGTATTCCTTGGAAAGATACAGGGTCAGCAACAGAGAGAAAGACACTCAGTGAGATGGATTGACACAGTGACCACAGAAATTGACTCAAGCATGTCATAGATTGTGAGGATGGAACTGAATTAAATAGGGTTCAGGTTTATTGCTCATAGAGTTGCTATGAGTTGTACTCAACTGGAAGGCACCTAATAACAACAACATAGTTGTAGTCATTAGTCAATCCATCTAGTTGAGGATCTTTCTCTCTTTCTCTGATCCTTCTCTTTTCCCAGTCTGATGTCTACCCCCCCCCAAAGACTAGTCCCTCCTGACAACAGGCTCAAAATATATGAAGTGAAGTTTAGCTATTCTTATCTACAAGAGCACCCTCGTTACATTTCTTCCAAAACAAACTCATTTGGCCTTTCTTTTCTTTCTTTCTCTTTTTTTTTGTAGCCTTGGACATACTCACTAATCTATATTAAGGAATCTGAAAGACAGCTACTTGGTCAACAGCCTGGAAGAAATCCGTATTTGTTTTTATTTCTCAAAAAGGTAATCTATATTTTATCCATATTTTATAGAAAGTATCAAACTATATCATATGTAAATAAAATCTTGTGAAATATCAATAAAAAGTGGCTAGAATAGTTCACAAACAGGAAACTGCCAGAAATTCCCAGCTATATTTAGAAGAGGCTGTGAAATGAGAGATGTCATTACTGATGCCAGATGGATCTTGGCTGAACACAGGGAGTAACAGAAATATATTTACTTGTGTTTTACCGACTATGTGAAGGAATTTGACTATGTGCATCATAACAAATTATAGCTAGCATTGAGAAAAATGGAAAACTCAGAATACTTAATTGTGTTCATGTGATACCTACACATAGACATTGTTAGAACACGAGAACACTGAATGTTTTAAAGTCAGGACAATCAATTGTGTATCAGAGTTATATCCTTTCTGTATACCTATCCTTTTTCAAATTAAGATGAAAGATGTATATGAATGTTACATACTGTAAAGATATTATTATATGGAAATCAACAAAAATATTTGAAAAAACCCAAACATTTTATATCAACTTAATAAAAAAAGATAATAGGACATGATTGTTGTTGTACACTATCAAGTTGGAAATGACTCATAGTTGACCCACTGGTATGTTTTTTGGGAGGAGATTGACCATCTCTCTCCCTTGGAGCTGCTGGTGGTCTCCAATTGCATGCTTTTGGGATTGCAGTGCAGCTCTATGTCACCAGAGCTCCCTAATAGGACACTATAAAGTGGAATTAAAGTATATTTTGGGAAAAAGAAGTTTTATGTGCTGTAAAATGCTTGTTATATGTACTGTCAATAAATTAGGGTGATATAGAAGAGCAACATTGTCAGACTGGAGACCAAGGTGTGCCTGATCCAGGTCATGATCTTTGCAATTACTTGCTATAAATTGGAAAGCTGGACAATGACTAGGGATGATAGAAGAATTGATACCTTTGAGCTGTGGTGCTAGAAAAGAGTAGTGAATAAGTAAAAGAAAGAGTATTGCTAAGAGAACAAATAGGTTTATCCTAAAGAGTGTGAGACCAGGCTCCTTCTTGAGGGCAAAGATTCTGAAACTTCGCCAGAAATACTCTGGACATGTTGCAAGGTGGGACCAGTCCTTGGAGAGGGACTTCGTATTTGGGAGGGTGGAGGGAGAGTGCAAGAAAGGAAGACCCTTGATGCGATGGATCGACTCAGTAATTGGGGTAATGGGAATAGATATGTCAGAGATTCGACGGTGCATAACAAAAACAAATTTTGTATGTTGTCTAATCTATACACTATGTAAAATGGAACAGAGGAAAAATATAATATAATAATAATCATCATCATCATCATCATCATCATCTTGATTAACATTGTGAAATAATAGAACTGGGAGAATTACGGAAAATTGTTTTTTAATATAATTATCATAGGTAGTGTATCAGATAACTTAAACTCTGTCAGAGCAGATACTCAAAAGAGAAAACCAAACAGAGAAAAACATTTTCTTTTAAATACATAAGTGTTAATTTAGTTGTTTCAATTTTCTTGTGGAATACAGGTATTTTTCTGAGTAAAATTCTACTAGTAGAAGTTCTATATTTTTTAAGTCATTAAAGTACTCTCATTTTTTGTCTTTTAAGCAAGGGTTTAAAAGAATAAGAAAATCATTTAGGTGCATATGATTGTGATTTTTTAGAAAAGATATTATAATATACTTTTGACTCAATGGAAAATTTTACTTTGCATTACAACATTTTTCTGAGAAACTCAAGTTATTTTATTGAGTTAGTTGCTATCTTTTTGTACTTATATTTTCCTGGTTTATGTGATTTCTGATTATATTTCATAAATACATTAATGAGTACAACTGGCATAAATTATTCACAAATAATCTCATTTTTTTTTTCAGAGATACAGGAAAAGGCTTTATTTGCAAGGAGGGGAAAATAATCTCATTTCTGATAAGTATGTAAGTCAACTTATGAGAGCAGGCATTGCAAATACACCAAAGGGATGTTTACCAGAGACAAGCAAAAAAAAGGAGACAGTACCAAAGAAATATATATTTGTGTTGTATAGATTATGTAAAAGCATTTGACTTTGTGAATTTTAACAGATTATTACTAATGTTGAGAAAGATAGGAATCCCAGAATGCTTGATTGTGCTCATGTGAAACTTAGAACAAGAAGCTGTTGTCCAAACAAAGCAATGTGACATTGCATAGTTCAAAATCAAGAAAGAACCACATCAAGGAGGCATCCTTTCTCCATATATTTTTTTTAATCTATATACTGAAC
The DNA here is from genome assembly GCF_000299155.1 of Elephantulus edwardii. Classification (NCBI taxonomy): domain Eukaryota; kingdom Metazoa; phylum Chordata; class Mammalia; order Macroscelidea; family Macroscelididae; genus Elephantulus; species Elephantulus edwardii. The sequence goes on along the minus strand of NW_006399796.1, from coordinate 13,747,214 downwards.
AGATCATTCAAGAAGCTTGACTTTACAAAGAAGAATGTACCATCAGGATATGATGAAGATTCAGAAACCTATGTTATGCAAATGACACAGCTTTGCTTACCAAACTGTGGATTTGAAATGTTGCAGAAGATCAAGGACTACAACCTTCAATGTGAATTTTATTTCAACATCAAGCAAACACAGTTCCTCACCACCACAAAAAAAAGAGGCAGCATGATGCTATATAGTGATAAGACAGAAGTTGTTAACATTTTCATCTTATTTGGATCCACAGACAACACCCATGGCACCAACAGTCAGGAAATCAAAAGATAAGTTGCATTGGGGAAAATCCAGTGTAAAGGATCTCTTCAAAGTGCTAGAGAGGAATGATGCTGACTAAGAGCAGTGATGTTGACTAAAATGTACCTGAACCAAGTCATACTTTTGTCAATTGCTTGCTACGCATTTGAAAGGTGGGCAATGACTTAGAATGACATAAGGATCAATGTCTTTTAGTTATGATGCTGGAGGAGAGTATTGAGCACCTTGTAGACTGTGAAAAGAAAAAAACCAAACAGTTCTCTTCTGGAGAATGTGAAACCAGGTTGCTCTTTGGATGTTATTTTGCTGTTAGGTGTTATCCAATAGAGTACAACTCATAGCAAAACAATGAATAAAAGATCTTAACCATTCTCTATCCTGTGCCATCCTCACATCTCCTGACACACAGGAGCCCATTGCAGCAGTCACTGCATCAGTCCACCAGTTGAAGGGCTTCCTCTCCTTTGTCAACCTTCCACCATTCACAGAATTATGCCCTTCTCCAAGGAATAGCCCCTCCTAGAAATATGCACTAAGTATATGAGTTGAAGCCTCATCATTCTTGACTCCAGAGAACACTCTGGCTGCACCCTCCCCAAGATGTTTCTGTTTACTCTCCTGATCATACATGGGATGTTCAATGTTCTTCAACACCACTGATCAAAGACATCAATTCTTTTCCTGTCATCTTTATTTATTGTCCAGCTCCCAGATACATAGCTAGTAATAAGAACGACTATAGTCTCAATCAGACACACTTTAGTCCTCAAACTGGTATCATTACTCCTCAATAATTTGGAGAGATCCCCTAACAGCAGATTTTCCCAGATCAATAATGCACCTCCTTATTTTCTGACTGCTACTATCAAGGGTGTTAATTGTGGATCCAAGCAAGATGAAGCTGTTGACAGTTTCCGTTTCCTTTCCATCCATCATGATGCTGCCTCTCAGTCCAGTGGTAAGAGTTTTTGTTTTCTTGACATTAAGATGCAGTTCATAACAAAGGCTACAGTCCTTGATCTTCTGCAACAAGTACTTTGAGTCCTCTTTCAGCAAACAATGTTGTGTCATCTGCATAACACAGGTTATTAATGAATCTCCCTCCGATCCTGATGCCACACTCCTCTTCATGCCACATAGTTTCTCATATAATTTGTTCAGCATAGAGATGGAATAGATATGGAGAGAAAATACAACCTTGATGAACTCATTTCTCATTTTTAAACCATGCAGTCCTTCTCTGCTTTGGTTACACAAAAGCCTCCTGGTCCAGGTATGCTGTTGTTGTTGTTGTTGTTGTTATGTGCCATTGAGTCGCTCGTGACTCATAGAGACCCTATGTACAATAGCCCTAAAGTCTGCCCTATCCTGTACCAATCTCACTATCTCCAACACACCTACCCCTATTACCCCAGTCACTGAATCAATCTTTCTCATTGAGAGTCTTCCTCTCCTGTGCTGTCCCTCCATCCTCCCAAGCATGCCATTCCTTTCCAAGAACTGATCTCTCCTTGCAACATGTCCAAAATATGTCAGACAAAGGTTCAGAATCCTTGCCTCTAAGGAGGAGCCCGGCTTCACCCTCTCCAGAACAAGCCTGTTCATTTTCTTAGCAGTCCATGGTATACTCAATACTCTTCTCTAACACCACAACTCAAAGGCATCAATTCTCCTATCATCCCTAGTCATTGTCCAGCCCTCTGATGTATAGCAAATGATTGCAAAGACCATGGCATGTATCAGGTGCTTCTTAGTCTCCAGACTGACATCCTTGCACTTCAGCACTTTAGGGAGGTCTTTAATAGCTGACTTTCCCCGTGACAATATATGTCTTTTAATTTCCTGGCTGCTGGTGCCAAGAGTGTTGACTAGGATTCAAGCAAACCAAAACTGTGAACAATCTCAATCTCTTCACCATCCGTTATGATGCTACCAATCAGGCCCAGTGGTGAGAATCTTTGTTTTCTTGATATCGAGCCTCAATCCATACTAAAGAATGCAGTCCTGACCTTCCACAGTAAGTGCTTCAGGTCCTCCTCAATTTTAGCAAGCAGGGTTGTGTCTGCAAAATGAAGATTGTTGATGATTTTCCTTCCAATCCTGATGCTATATTTCTCCTCATAGAACCCAGGCTCCTGGATAATCTGTTCTGCATAAAGATTGAAAAGGTATGGAGACAGGATACAGCCCTGGCATACACCCTTTCCAGTTTTGAACCATACAGCATATCTGTGCTCTGTTCTGACGACTGCCTCCTGGTCCAAGCATAGGTTTCACATTAGCACAATCAAGTGTTCTGGGATTCCTGTTCCTCTCAGAGTCAGCCACAGTTTGTTATGATCCACACAATCAAATGCCTTTGTGTAATCAATGAAGCAAAGATAGACATTCTTCTGGTACTCCTTGCTTTCAGCCAAGATCTATCTAACATTAGCTACAATATCCCTAGAACCATGACCCTGTCTAAACCCAGCCTACACTTCTGGTAGTTCTCTGTTGATGTGCTGTTCCAGTCATTTTTGGATAATCTTCAGTAGAATCTTGCTTGCATGTGATATTAATGATATCATTTGATAATTTCCACACTCTGTGGGATCACCTTTCTTTGGAATGGGAACAAATATAGATCTCTTCCAGTCAGTTTGACAAGTCGTTGTTCTCCAGATTTCTTGGCACAACTTGATGAGCACATCTAGGGCAGCATCTATTAATTGAAATATGTCAATTGGTATACCATCAATTCCTGGGGCCTTATTCTTGGCCAATACTTTCAAAGCAGTCATAAAAGCACAATTAAGAGCTCTCGGATTCCCTTTCTTCTCAATGTCACCAAAACTTGTTATGATCTACACAGTCAAAATGTCTTTGCATAGTCAAGAAAATACAAATAGACATTCTTCTTACTTTCAGCTAGGTTCCATTTGACATCAGTAATTATATCCCTGATACAACGTCCTATTGTAAATACTACTTGAACTTTTGGCAGTTCGCTATTTATGTACAGTTCTAGCCATTTTTTAATGTTTTATCTGTAATTGGTTTGTGCGTGATATTAATGATACTGTTCGATAGATTCCACATTCATTTGCATCACCTATCTTGGGAATGGAAACTAATATGAACCGCTTCCAATCCACTGACCAGACATCTGTCCTCAAATTTCCTGCATAGACTGGTGAACACATCCAAGGTTGCCTTGGTTAATTGAAACAAGTCAATTAGTGTTCTATCAATTCCCGTGGCCTTACTTTTTACCAATGCCTTCAATACATCTTCTATTTCCTCCTGCATTACCATTGACTTCTGTTCATATGGTACTTCTGAAATTTTTCTCCGTGTCAATCAATTCTTTAAGGTAAAGTGATTCTGTGTATTCCCTTCATCATTTTTTTATGCTTTCTGTGCCATTCAATATATTCCCTGTAGCATCTTTGAACATTATGACATGAGGCTTAAATTTGTTTTTCAGTTCTCTCAGCTTGAGAAATGCAGAGGAAGTTCTTTCCCTTAAATTCTTGAATTCCAGTTCTCTGCACATTCCATTATAATATTTTGCTTTGTATGCCTGAGCTGCTGTTTGAAATCTTCTGGTGCAACTCAATCTCACATACTTTGAACACGTTGTGTGGTGTTGAGACAGCCAGAAGACATCAAAGAATGATGACATCCTCAGTGCAAGATAAGATAACTCTCAATGAGATGGAGTGGTACAGTGATTATGACAATGAGGTCAGATGTGTTGGAGATGGTGCAATTGGCTCAGGACAGGGCAAAGCTCAGAGCCATTGTTTATAGCATCACTATGAGCAGTATAGGAGTTGATGACCCATAACAACATAAAACGGGTGACAGATCCTTATTTGTGTCCATCCTAAAAGAAGTGATCCAGGTGAATGTGGAACTGTTTAATAATATTATTTGTACCACATGCAGCTATAATCCTACCAGAGGTCATGTAAAAACTACTGGAACACTACATTGATAGAGAATGTACAAAAGTTCAAAATGAATTCAGTAGAGGTCATGAAACAAGGGATATTACTGTTGATGTTAGATGTATCTTGGCTGAAAGCGGAGTATTCTAGAAAAATGTTTGTGTTTTATTGATTATGAAAAGACACTTAACTGTGAATTATAAGAAATTATAGTTAATACTGAGAATGAGAAGACTTAATTGTATTCATTAGAAACCTATATATGGATCAAGAAACACTTATCCAAATGGAGCAAGGAAATACTTCCTGGTTTAATATCAAGAAAGTTTGTCAGAGTTATATTTTTCTCATATATATTCAATATATAAGTTGAACAAATTATTGGAAAAGCTCAATTATATGAAGAGGATTGTAACATCAGAATTGGAGAAAGACTAATCAACAACCTGAATTCTGCAAATGATACAACTTTGCTTGCAGAAAGTGAAGAGAACTTGAAGCACTTGCTACAAAAGAGAAGCTGAGGTATATTCACACAATTGAATACTATGCAACATTGAAAAACACCATACTTTCAATGTGTGCTGTGCTGTGTTAAACCCTCTTTTCTCTCATAATCTAACCCTTGGTAATTAATAATAAACATTAGTCTCTATATTTTCCTTTCTTTTTTGTGAATAAGTAATGCTATACAATATTTGCAATTTTCTAATTGACTTATTTAACTCAGCATGTCTTCAGAATCCATCTATCTAGTGGCATATATCAAGACTTCATTGATATTCTTTTAAATATTTAGATAAATATTATGTACTACACATGAATTGTTCTAGATCTCTGAATCAGTCCAAGTACCCATTCAGATTGTGGAGTTTATCACTCAAAATTACTTTCCTAGCCAGTGTTTGACTTTGTCGTGTAGATTGGTGACAAAATGCAAATGGTGTGTGTCAGCCTATCCACAAGAGAATTGGCTAGTCTCAACAATCTGTCAAAGGAATGACTAGTATTGTCCTTAAATTGAGCTATTCAGCAAGAATATAATTAAATCTTTCCTGTTCAAGCAGAACAGAAGGAGCAAGAGAATATAAGATGTACTTCAGGACCAGATATTCTTGCTCCAGCTAAAACTATGACAGCAGCTGCCATTGGCTGAACCAGATGGTTCTGTGAGATAGGACCTTGGGATGTATACACCATTGGAACCAGAGCTAAGGACTATTGCCTAAGTTTATTAGACAACTGGGGGAGGGAACCATAAGTTATAAAATTGAGATGTGTAACACTGGCCTAAACCTACAAGACTAAAGGCTGAGATGCCTATGAACACATTTTGGAAGCTTGTTCTAACTGCATTCTGCTATCAACCTGAATTATAATCTTTAGACTTCTTCACTTTGGTTCTGTGTGGCCTGTGAGCAATTGCAAAAAAATTTTGGACCCAGCAGAGCAGTAAGATTGATGTTGAGATGAGAAGGAAGAAGTACAGAAGCTCGGGAGAAATGTCTGAACTCATGGACTTGGTTTTGTGTTGTTGATGTTATTGATGGGGACAGTTCTCCTTTGTGAAGTCAGTAAAGATCAAGCATGGCCATTCTTATGTAGTCATTGCTCTTTTTGAACAGACAAGGAGACCAAACCAAAATACTTCTTACTTGTCTTAGAAGTGTGATAGATCCAAATACTCTATCTTGCAAAAGTACTTTATAGACCAAACTTTGTCATAAACTTGTTATATTCTGAAATATATAGAATTCATTGTATGTAAGATATGCAAGATATATTCTCTGTCTCTTTCATTGCCATAAGGTAAGAACCAGCTTGGATTCTGAGGCTATAAATTGCTCATCTTTCTCCCATAGAGCCACTGTTGGACTTAAATCACCACTGCATGTATGGACTATGTCACAAGAGTTTCATTGTGACCTATATATATTCCTTAATAAAATTGTTTTTAAATATAAATGTAGCCTATTGAGATGTCTTCCATTTTCATGATCATTGCACACTATCCATATGTAAGCCTATAATTATTACTACTTCAGCTTTTGCTAACAATAAAGTGCCACATGCAAATAAGGCTTGAATGATTTTCTTCCCATTTGTGAAGAGTTTCCCCAGGGTCCGATGTATGAATTTAGGAGAGGATGACTCTGTGGTAGGCATATTGGGAAAATGGATCCATTTGCTCATGAAAAAGTCTTCCACAACGTTTCTGAAGTCAGATCATTTCTTTAGGAGGTAGAAATTACTTCTATTTGGTGAAGTGAAACTATTAAATGTTCAAAATCATATGGTTTGATGACATATAACACTAAATTTACAGTGGAATCCTATGACTTCAAATTCATAAAGGAATAATATAGTAAAATTCTCATTGAGTAGCACAGGCTATATAGGCTATCTCATGCTCATCCCCCATAGTCATGTGTTCAGACTCTAAAGGACTATTAACAAGAAAGAAATTATTTTTTAAAAGTACGCTGCAACAAATAAATGTACCTTTGTTTCATGACCCCAGTAAACCTCTGTTATTCCTTTATATAGTTTTACCACAGACTCTGTAGAGTATTTCATTCTGTCTTAGAAACTTTAAGGACAATTGGAGGTTAATGATTAGAAGTAACAACTAGAAAAGCTATTCTCACTGAAGTCTTTATTAGTGAGATAGTCTTCTCTTGCTCTAGGCTTTTTTGTATGCTAACAGCATTTTGATTACTCAGAAAATAATTTAAACTGCACCATGAATCTAGCATACAGTATCCAAAGAAGCCTACACATGTGCATGTGGTACAAATGGTTAATGCCCTCAACTGAAAGGTGTGAGGTTAAAAATAATCCAGAGATTCCCTGTAAAATAGACATTGCAATTTATTTAAACAGCAGCAATCTAACAACAACAACAACAAAACAGAAGAAGACATTGAAAACACTCTGGAGCAGAGTTCGACTCTAACACACATGGTGTTAGTTATACTCTGATGCCACAAATCAAATTGACTTGATGACAACTGGTTTTTGTTTAGAAGTACACAATAAGATATGCAACACAGTGTACCACTACCTGTGAAGACAAAGATAGGTTTCAATATAATTTTAATGACCACTTTAACTTTTCTTTGGAATTGCCCTTGGTTACCTGGTACACAGGCATTACTTGAAGATACTCAGGTAAATTGTTGTATATTACTACCTCTTGCTTTCCATGTATCATCAGTGTGATGGCATCAGTGTAGTATAGGAACATAATATCCTGCAAGGCAAAACAACCATTCTGCAAATGAAATTGCAGCACAGAACCAGAGAATAGATATCATTTCAACAAAAAAAAAAAATCACCTCCATACACTATGATCACTTTTAGGTCTGAACAAATTGCTTTTGATGTCTACCCCTGTTGCCACTACATTTCTTACCCTCAGTGGAGAGCTATATACCATGCTCTCGAGCGTGTTATGATTGCTCCTGTAAAAATGCATGCAGCATCTACAACCAGGAGAAGATAAAATAGATGAATGGGACAGTCTAAGACTAAAATCCCTATGCACATCCAAAAACTTCTCCAACAGGGTAAAAAGGGAAGCCACAGACTGGGAAAAAGTGTTTGGTAATGACATGTCAGATAAGGGACTTATATCTAGAATTATAAAATACTTGAGCACCACAAGATAAAGGTAAAATAATAGAAAAATGGGCACAGGATATGAATAGACACTTCACCAAAGAAGACATTCAGATGGCCAACAAGCACATGAAGAAATGTTTAAAATCCCTAGCTCTAAGAGAGATGCAAATCAAAACAACTATGAGATATCATCTCACCCCAGTCAGAAAAGTAAAATTTAACAGAACAGCAAGCAACAAATGCTGGTGAGGTTGTGGAGAAACTGGAACCCTTATTCACTGTTGGTGGGGATGTAAAATGGTGCAACCACTGTGGAAGGCGGTATGGCGCTTTCTCAAAAAGTTGCCAATAGAAATACCATTTGACCTAGCAATTCCACTACTGGGAATATATCCCAAAGAGACCATAACTGACATCCAAGCAGATATATGCACACCCATGTTTATCGCAGCTCTGTTCACAATAGCAAGGAGTTGGAAATAACCCAGGTGCCCATCAACAAACGAATGGGTAGAGAAGCTGTGGTATATTCACACAATGGAATACTATGCTGCATTGAAAAACAAGGAACTCATTCAATATTATTGAAAATGGGTGAGCCTGGAGGACATTATGCTGAGTGAAGTATCTCAGTCGCAAAAGGACAAATGTTGCATGGTGCCACTGCTGTAAAATGGGACTGATATCATGGTGGGGGTAAGACTGAGAAAAACTGGATAAATTGTGTATACTGCACTGAAACAGATGAGGGACTGAATAATTTAAAAGCAATGTATGATAGGGTATTATGGTTATCACAAGAGTCCACAATTAAGGTTGAATAGTGGAATGTATTTGGGGCAGTGGGAGGGGTGCGGGGGGATTGTGTACCAGGGAGGGAGTCTTTCTTTTACTTTTGAAAGAGAGGAGTGAACTACGGGGCGGGGGGAGAGGGTTGGACGGGTAGAGAAGTGCAGCAATGAATGAATGGAAATCCAAATTCTCTGTAAATGTTCATTAAAATTATTTAAAAAAATTAAATAAAAATACATTCAGCATATTAAGTTGACAGAGAAATTCAGTATGATTTCCAAAAATTTATAATATTTCTTAATTTTTATAGACTTTGGGAAAACATATATATTAAATAACAGGTTGTCACACACAGTTTTTATGAGTGGACTTTCACTCATTAAACTTGACCTGGGTAGTGTATGACTCACATTTCAGAAGGAGAGATTAAATCTCAGGGGACCAGAAGAGGGCCTGGATGTCCAGTCAACTACATGATCCCAATGATTAATGTATTTCTAGCTCCAAATGCATAACATTCTCTAGCTCCATATCCAAACTATACACAATAGCACAAGTGCAATGTGGCACAGATTAAAGTTATATTTAATGACTCACAACAATGCTCCTTCTATTCTTTGACTCTTGAATCACTAAGATCAGCAATCTAAGTTCCCAAACTTTAAAAAAAATTTTATTGATATTTTAATGAAATAGGGAACTTGGATTTCCATTCATTCATCATTGTATATTTTCCTCCCTACCCTCACTCCAGTTTGCTTTTCTCTTTAAAAAGATTCGTTGTTGCACAATTTCCTCCCTCCTTCCCACCCCATAGTCCACTTTGCTATACACTTTTTATCCATAGTCCACTTTGCTATACACTTTTTATTCTGGATTGTTGTAATGCAAATAATACCCAATCATACATTTCTTTTTTTTTAAATATTACTCTGGTTTATTTACAAAGTTATAATACATTGTTCTTCACAAAAGATCCTTCCCATTTCCTTCAACTCACCCACCCATTGAATTGTACAAGCCTATTTTTTAGACGGTTCTTTCCCTCATCTATTTAAATGCAGTTCTTATTAGTTTATTAGTTATCCTCTCTTTTCCTGGCTCCCCTAAACCCCCATGTCATTCCTGTTTCATAAGAGTGACAGTATGTAGTATTTGTTCTTTTGTGATGGAGAAATTTCACTGAGCCTAATGTCCTCTAGGGTCACCCATTTTATATAATACTTTATGAGTTCCTTGGTTTTCAGTGCTGCATAGTATTCCATTGTGTGAATATACCACAGCTTCTCTATCCATTCATTGGTTGATGGATCCTAAACTTTCTTACCTCCTAGTTTTCTCCTTGCTCGTTACAGAAGATCAAGTCTACAGCCTTCAATATGGATTACATCTCAAAATAAAAAAGACAAAATTCTCACCAATGGACCAATGGGTAACATCGTGATAGGTGGAGAAGAGATACAAATTGTCAATTATTTAATATTGCTAGGATCCTCAATCAACACTCCTGGAATAAGCAGTCAAGAAATCAAAAGATGTATTACACTGGAAATCTGATATCAGGACCTTTCCAAAGTGCTAAGAAGCAATGATGTGAGTTTGAAAACTAAGGTGCACCTCATTCAGGCCAGGATCTTTTAAATGCCTTTCTACTTCCCTGTCAGTTGAATAGTGAAAAAAAGACTGTTGTGGTTGTTGTTATGTGCTGTCGAGTCATTTGCGACTCATAGCAAACTTATGTACAACAGCCCTAAACACTGCTCTATCCCGTGCCAATCGCACTGCCTCTGACACACCCATCCCGATTACCCCAGTCACTGAATCAATCCAACTCCTAGAGGGCCTTCCCCTCCTGCGCTGTCCCTCCA
>NW_006399796.1:13726815-13735616 GCF_000299155.1 Elephantulus edwardii | reverse complement strand
TATGGAGACAGGATGCATCCCTGGCGTACACCCTTCCCAATTTTGATCCATGCAGTGTTACCCTGCTCTGTTCTGACTACTGCCTCTTGATCCAAGTACAGGTTTCACATTAGCACAATTAAATGTTCTGGGATTCCCATTTTTCTCAGAGTCAGCCACAGTTTGTTATGATCCACACAGTCAAATGCCTTTGCATTGTCAATGAAATACAGATAGACATTCCTCTGGTATTCCCTGCTTCCAGCTAAGATCCATCTAACATCAGCAACAGTACATTCAATATTCTTCTCCAGCACCACAGCTCAAAGGCATCAATTCTCCTTCTCTCCTCCCTAGTCCTTGTCCAACTCTATGATGCATAACAAGTGATTGCAAAGACCATGGCCTGTATCACACAAACCTTAGTCTCCAGAGTGACACCATTGTTCTTCAGCACTTTGGATAGGACCGTAACAGCAGAATTTCCCATTGCAATACGTTTTTTGATTTCCTGGCTACTGGTGCCAAGAGTGTTGACCGTGGAGCCAAGCAGCCTAAATTTGTTAACAATCTCAATCTCTTCACCGTCTATCCTGATGCCGCCAATTTGTCAAGTGGTGAAAATCTTTGTCTTCTTGACATTGAGCTTTAATCCATACTGAAGCCTGTAGTCCTTGACCCTCTGCAGCAAGCATTTCAGGTCCTCCTCAGTTTCAGCAAGCAGGGTTGTGTCATCTACATAACGCAGATCCTGACGCCACAATTCTCCTCATAGAGCCTAGCCTCTTGGATAATCTGTTCTGCATACAGGTGAAAAAAGACTACAGAATTAAAAGTCATGTCTTTGAGTTGTGGTGTTAGAGAAAAGTACTGAATATCTCATGAACTGTCAAAAAAATAAACAGATGTGTTCTGGAATAGTGCAATCATAGTGCTCCTTAGAGGCAAAGATGACAAATCTTCTTCCCACACACTTCAAGCAAGTTGCTAGAAAGGTATATTCCTTTGAAAGTGTCATTATTCCAGGAAAGTTTGAAGGACAGAAAAAGAATGTAAGACCCTCTAAATGAGATTGATTGACACAAAGACTGCAGCATTGGCTCTCATATGTCAGAGATTTATGAAGATGGTGTAAGACACGACAGAGTTCAGACCTATTGTTCACAGAGTTGCTATGAGTCATTCTCAACCTGATGGCACATAGCAACAACAACACCAGTCTTCTCCCCAGAAAAAAAAAACATTATAAGACTGGTTTATCATCTCCTACCCAAGTCAGGGTAGGAGTGATGGATTGTAATATTAAATGTTATTATTTTCTCAGAGCAAAATGTTTCAGTTCTCCCTCAAAACTACTTTCATTATCATCTTGGATAATGCCGAGATTCTTGAGTATTTGATGGCCTAGGCCCAGAAAGTATGATCTCAAGTCTATGAAAAGATCAAACGGTCATTACAAAACAGAAGAGAAAAGAACAAACAACAATAATTGATGTCAGAAGAGGCTCTGAAAATTGTACTAGAGTATCAAGAAGCCAAAACAAAGAGGAGAGATGCTGAAGTAAAAAAGCTGAAAAGAAGAGTTCAGAGGGAAGCCTGAGAAGACAAAGCAAAGTATTATAACGAAATATGCAGAGACCTAAAATTGGAGAATAAAAAAATAAAGAACTCTCTTGGCAATTCTCAACCTTAAAAACCTGAAAAGCAAATTAAAACTTCAAGTTGCAATCGAAATGCTACGGAAAAAGCCTTGAATGATATGAGAAGTATCCAAAGACGATGGAGGAAATACATGAACCACTGTACTAAAAAGATTTTCCACCGCTGAAATATTACTTAGGAGAGTTACCTGGCTGGCTGACTGACTAGAGTAGTGTTGTTGTTGTTCTGTGCCGTCGAGTCGCTTGCGACTCATAGCGACCTATGTACAACAGCCTTAAACTCCGCTCTGTCCTGTGCCAATCACACTGTCTCCGACACTCCCATCCCGATTATCCCAGTCACTGAATCAATCCACCTCATAGAGGGCCTTCCTCTCCTGTGCTGTCCCTCCACCCTCCCAAGCATGATGTTCTTCTCTAAGGACCTGTCTCTCCTCACAACATGTCCAAAGTATGTTAGATGGAGCCTCAGAATCCTTGCCTCCAAGGAGCCACCCGGTTTAATCCTTTCCAGGACAAATCTGTTTGTTTTCCTAGCAGTCCATGGTATTCTCAATACTCTTCTCCAGCACCACAGCTCAAAGGCATCAATTCTCCTTCTATCCTCCTTGGTCATTGTCCAACTTTCTGATGCATAACAAGTGATTGCGAAGACCATGGCCTGTATCAGACGCACCTTAGTCTCCAGAGAGACACCATTGCTTTTCAGTACTTTGGAGAGGTCCCTAACAGCAGACTTTCCCATGGCAATGCACCTTTTAATTTCCTGGCTACTGGTGCCAAGACTGTTGACTATGGAGCCAAGCAAACTAGTCCTATTTCTATTCCCATTCCCAAGAAATGTGATCCAACAGAATATGAAAGTTATCAAACAACACTATTCATATTACATACAAGCAAAACATTGCTGAAGATCACTCAAAAAAGGCTAAATCAGTACCTCACTGAACAATTGCCAGAAGTTTAAGCGGAATTTAGAAGATGCAATGATACAAGGGATATCATTGCTTATGGCAGATGGATTCTGGCTGAAAGTAAGGAATATCAGAAGAATGCATATTTGTGTTTTATTGAAAAGGCATTTGACTATGTGGATCATAATAAATTATAGCTGATATTGAGAAGAACATTTAATTGTGCTCATGCAAAACCTGTACATAAACCAATAGACTATTGTGTGACAGGGCAAGGAAAAACTACATGATTAAAATTAAGAAAGGTGTTAAACTGAGTTGTATTCTTTCTCTCTACCTATTCAATCTGTATGCTAAGCAAATTATTTAAGAAACTACATTCTATGAAGAAAAATGTGGCATTGATTGAAGGAAAATTCATCAATAACCTTTGTTATGCTGACAACACAACCTTATTTGGTGAAAGTGAGGAGGACTTGAAGCTCTTGATGAAAATCAAATATAGATTGAAGTATCTGTATTGTTGGTGGGATTATAAAATGGTACAACCATTCTGTAAGGCAGTTTAAAATTTCCTTGAAAAATGAACATAGAAATTCCATATGACCTAGCTATGTTGCTGCTTGGAATATACCATGAGAAAATGAGAACCGAGGCACAAAAAGAGATTTATACATGAATGTTCACCATATGTTCACCATAGCAAGGATGTAGAAATAGTCCAAATGCCCAACCACAATGGGATGGATTGAGAAATTACGGTACATTCACACAATAGAATACTATGGAGCACACAGGAGCAATGATTTTATCAACTGCTACCTAACATGGGAGGGACTGAAGAGAATTATGCCAACTCAGTCTCATAAAGATAAATACTGTATAAGACGATTTTCTTAGAACAGGTATGATGATCCAAGGGAGGGGTGTTAATCATATTGTTGCACAATTTGAAGGATGGAGGGAGAAAAAAAAAGTAAAGAAAAGTGGAAAGGTCCAGAGTGAAAACAATGTATATGAACTTTGTAAGTAAAGCAGTATAAAATTTAAAAAAAAAGAAAGGGGTTCTTAGGATCCCCACAGATAACTCAAGTGGGATCTTGTGCATTCTCTCTCTCTTGTGCATTCTCTCGGGGTGTGTGTGTGTGTGTGTGTGTTTATGATGGATGGATAAAAGCCTTTGCTTAACCCCTTTGCTTCTGGTGAATGAATGTGGATTTTGATGACTGCATGCCTTTGGGTTGTCAATGCAGCTCCTTATCACCAGGCCACCAGAATCCCCTCACACTTATAAAGAGAAATGTTGACCAATGTTTATATCAACGTCATTCACCGTTAGAAGAACATGAAACAACCTAAATGTCCAACCACAATTGAATGTATTAAGAAATTATAGTACATTTGCACAATGGAATTCACAGAATGCAGGAGCAGTGATTTTGTAAATTCTTACCTAACTTGGGAGGGACTGGAGAGTATTATGCTGAGGGAACTAACTCAATCCCACAAGAGCAAACATTGTATAAAACCATTATTGGAGAACGAGTATGAGGATCCAAGAGGAAAGAAGGGTGGAAGCAGAGAGGTGAGAATGGGCGGGGGTTGGGGAGAAGGGTTAATCATAGGCTCGCACAATTTGATAGGTGGAGGGGGTGGTGGTGGTGAAGGGAATGGAAATAGTCCAAAGTGAAAAATAATGTATTTGAACTTCATAAATAAACCTTTATAGAATAAAAGAGAAAAAATAATGGATTGTTTCTCGATACCAACAAAACAAAAAATTGTCATCACTGAACCTATAGGCAATCTCATAATAGACAGATAAAATATTGAAACTGTCAATGACTTCATCTTACTTGGATCCATAATCAATACAATTGGTACCAGCCAGGAGATCAGAAGACATATTGCACTGGGAAAGCCTTCAGTAAGGTACCTGTTCAAATTACTCAGGAAAAATGATGTTAGTTTGAGGACTAAGACATTCCAGATTCAGTCCATGGTCCTTTCAATTGCTTGCTATGCAACTGAGTGCTGAACAAGGAATAAGAATGATACATGAAGTAATGCCAAGAAGAAATGCCTCTGATCTGTGGGTATTGAGAGAATAGTACTGAATATCCCATGGACTGCCAAACGAACAAATATGTCTTGGAGGACATACAGCCAGAGTGCTCCTTAGAGGCAAAGATAATCAAACTTACATCCTTTGGGCATGTAGCCTGGAGAAGCTATTCTTAAGAGAGTGACATTATACTTTAAAAGGTAGCATGATGATGAGAAATGATGGGCAGGGTGTGTTTGTGTGTGTGTAATCACAGGGTCCCACAATTAGATGGGTAGAGGAAGGGGTGGGTAAAGGAAATGAGAAAGATCTGGTGTGAAAAACAATGCTTACGAACTTTGTAAGTAAAATAGTATAAAATAAATTGTATACTAAAGAAGAAATTTTTTTCCTTTTTCTTTTTTTTTTTCTTTCTCTCTTCGGAGGGGAAAGCGAGCTGGTGGGGAAGGGTGGGCAGGGAGAAAATTGCGGCAATGAATGAATGGAAATCCAAAACCTCTGTAAAAAAAAAAAAAAGAAAAATTTAAAAAAAAAAGAGAAGAAGCCCCTCAAAGATGTGGACTGACACAGTGACAATAGCAACAGGCTTAAGTGTGTCAGAGATTGTGAGGATGGCACAGGGTAGACTTGAATTCAGATCTGTTGTTCATAGGGTTGCTGTGAGTCATACTCGACTTGAAGACACCTAACAGTAACAGTGGTCCCTAGAAGAATATGAGAAAAAGCTTACCAAGAAAAAAAATTACCTCCTAGAAACAATGCAATGATGGATAAAGAAAATGATTCATAAATTTCCAGCAATCTTATTGTTATGTGCTGTCGAGTCACCAGCGATTCATAATGACCCTATGTACACCAGCTCTGAATCTTGCTCTATCCTAAGCCAGTCTCCCTCACTCTGACATACCAACCCTCATTGCTCCAACTACTGTATCAATCCATCTCATCCAAAGTTTTCATCTCCTGTGCTGTCCCTCCACTCTTCTGAGCATGATGTCCTTCTGCAAGGTCTGGTTCCTCCTTGGAACCAAAGTATGTGAGACGGAGCTTCAAAATCTAAGCCTCCAAGAAGAAATTTGGTTTCACCCTCTCCAAGACAGACCAATTTGTTTTCTTGGCGGTCCATGGTATGTTTAAGAATCTTCTCCAGCACCACAACTTGAAGGCACTGATTCTTCTTCAGTCACCCTCAGTCATTGTTTAGCTCTCTGATGCATATTAAGTAATTGCAAAGACCATGGCCTGGATCAGACACATCTTAGTCTCTAGACTAACATCGTTGTTTTTCAGTACTCTGAAGAGGTCCCTGACAGCAGATTTTTCCCCAATGCAATTCATCTTTTGATTTCCTGACTGCTTGTGATGGCAACAGTATTGATTGTGGAGCCCTGTAAGCTGTAATTGTTAACAACCTCAGTGTCTTCTCCATCTATCACGGTGCTGCTAATTGGTCCAGTGGTGAGAATCTTTGTATTTTTGATACTGAGCTTCAATTCATATTGAAGACTACAGTCCTTAATCTTCTGTAGCAAGCACTTCAGGTCCTCTTCAGTTTCAACAAGTAAGGTTGTTTCACCTGCCTAACATAGGTTGTTGATGAGTCTTCCTCCAATTCTGATGCCACATTATTCCTCATAAAGCCTTGCTTCCTGAATTATCTGTTCTGCATATAGACTGAAAAGATAATGGGGACAGGATGCATCCCTGACACACTCCCTTCCTGATTTTAAACCATACAGTGTTTCCTTGCTCTGTTCTGAGTACTGTTTCCTGGTATAGGTTTGCAAAAACACAATGTAGTGTTTTGAGATTCCCATTTACCTCAAGGTTAGCCATAATTTATTGTGTTCCACTGAGTCAAATGCCTTTGCATATTCAATGAAACACAGATAGACATTCTGACAGAACCATATCACTAATAACTATGTCATAACTGTTAGTGCTATGGTTCTATTAGATCTGTTTAGCTGCTGAACAGAGTTTGGACTGAGAATATGATTGATGTTGGAATTGGTGTGGAAGTGTAAGATCATATCTGACATCATGGGAATCAGTTTAGTACTTTGAATGTTACTGATGGGATTGGTCCCCTTTATAAAGTTAAGAAAGGTAAAACATAGATGGTCCCATGCTGCCTACACTCTTTTTAGAATATGTGATGTTTAAGAATTGCTAAGTTCATAGGTGGAAAGAACAAAAAGGGACATCAGAACTAGATGGATCTAGCTGAAATCAGAGAGTACAAGAGGAATTTCTTTCTGTCTTTCATTAGCTATGTAAAGTCATTTGACTGTGTGTATTACAACAAATTGTGGCTAATTTTGAGAAGAATGGAAATCTTAGGATACTTAATTGTGCTCATGTGCAACCAGTATTTGGATCAGGAAGCAATAGTTAGGACAAAGCAGGTAACAACACATAGATCAAAATCAGGAAAGGGGTGCATCAGGTATGCATCCTATCTCCATACCTTTTCAGTCTATATGCAGAACAGATCATTCAGGAGGCTGGACTTTAAGAGGAGAAATGTGACATCAGGATTGGAAGAAGACTCATCATTAACCTTGCATGCTGAAACTGAGGAGGACATCAGGATTTTGCTGCAGAAAGTCAAGGATGAAGCTCAACATCAAGAAAACAAAGATTATCATTACTGGGCCAATTGGTAAATTTATGATAGACAGAGGAGAGATTGAAATTGTTAACAACTTCAGCTTCCTTATTTCCTTATTTCCACAATCAACACATCAACAGTCAGGAAATCAAAAGATGAATTGAACTGGACAAAATTACTTGCTATCCATTAGAGAGCTGGACAATGACTAAAAATGATAGAATAAGAATTTATGCCTTTGAGTTGTAGTGGTGAGAAGAGTGTTGGCCATACCATAGACTGCCAGGAGAACAAACAGGTTTATCCTAGAGAGGGTAAAACCAGACTGCTCCCCGAAGACAAGGATTTTGAAACTCCATCTCACATACTTATAGTGTGTGGCCAGTGGGCTAGTCCTTGAAGAAGGACATCATATCTAGTAGGGTGGAGGGACAATGCAGCAGAGGAAGACCCAGGATGCGATGGACTGACTCAAAGATTGAAGAAATGTCTGTTGGAAATGGTGATATTAACTCAGAATAGGGTA
Source organism: Elephantulus edwardii (assembly GCF_000299155.1). Lineage (NCBI taxonomy): Eukaryota > Metazoa > Chordata > Mammalia > Macroscelidea > Macroscelididae > Elephantulus > Elephantulus edwardii. Next base: position 13,727,857 of record NW_006399796.1, on the reverse strand, counting down.
AGCTTCAGAGCTATTATACTAGGGCACCATGAGTTAGTTATAGGTAACTCAACGACACATAACAACAACAACAACAACACTTGAGAACAGTATAATATTTTGAACAGAGCAAGGATAAGATGAAAATTATACTGGCTCTGCTGTGTTTCTGGCTTGATACTTATGGGATAGGGTAATTCTGGGGTTTGGTTTTTACAAAAGCATATATACTTAGGAATAAGACTGAGTTTGAGAAATAAGATGAAGAAATTATCCCTAATAAACAAATAGAAGACCTTAATAACTCTTTTCATTAAGAGAACAAAGTAGGAATTAGAGTTGTAGGTTTCTCTAGAGTTTTGAGCCTAGTTCACTGTAGGAGAGAGAAGATTGGAAGGACAGCTAATTTTTAAGAACATAATACAAGTTCAGCTTCAGTTTGGAGGGAGGGTGCAGTGTTCAAAGAAAAACATAAGTAATAAAATTAGGGATGCAAATCTAAGTATATGTACAATGCTTGAAAGCAGGAATGTCTTCACTGGTCAATAGAAATGGAAAGAGCTACTCTGAACTATTCTTCTCCTGAACCTGGTGAAGGAATTAAAAAGATGCTGGTATCTATGTGCAATAGAGAAGAAAATCCCTTTCAGATGTAAAAGAGGCAGGTCACTGAAAACAATTAATGGTCCATTTTTCTTTTCCAACCCTCTGCACTCAGCTATGCTCGAAAAATGGTGGTATCTTAACTTAAGGACAGTGCTACTCTTCCTGAGACACTAATCACAGGAGAACAAGAGAAGAAAGTATCTTTCAGCCTCATTCACTCTAACTTTGGCAAGTAGTTAGTGAAAAGGTTTTCAGTATTATAAACAGTACTAGTAAGTCATAGAAGGGGTCGTGGTACTAGGGATATTGTTGCTGATGTTAGATGGATCTTGGCTGAAAGCAGAGAATACCAGAAGAATGTCTATGTGTGTTTCATTGATTATGCAAAGGCATTTGACTGTGTGGATCATAACAAACTGTGGCTGACTCTGAGAAGAATGGGAATCCCAGAACATTT
>NW_006399796.1:13725179-13726069 GCF_000299155.1 Elephantulus edwardii | reverse complement strand
GACCCTCTATGAGATGGATTGATTCAGTGACTGGTGTAATCGGGATGGGTGTGTCAGAGGCAGTGCGGTTGGCGCAGGGCAGAGCAGGGTTTAGGGCTGTTGTGCATAGGGTCGCTATGAGTCGCAAATGACTCGATGGCACACAACAACAACAACAACAACTTCCCCAATGGACACTTTCGACACAAGTGATATAAATCAGGAACTGCTGGAATAAAAACGTGTTAGTAGTGATTAGAAATCATCCTATCCAAAACTGATGATCAAACAATGTGATAAAATTTGTAATTCTTTATTCTTAAGCCCTAAACCAAAAGTAACCCAGAAAACAGATTATCTTTGTCCATAGGATTTTGGTAAACTTATTTGATTAGACAAATATATCTAAACTATATTCTTATTTATAGCCAGTTGTTTGGTTGTTGAGGAGATGGCATTTAAAAAATTTGTGTGTCAATATTCATTCATCTATTTCACTGTATAAATGATATTGGTAGCCAACATGATCCTATTGACTATGTTGCCTATATTTATATCACATCTTTTTTTTAATTGGGAAAAGTATATTGGGGTACAAAGAGGTGAGGATTCGGGACAGAAGGGTGAGGATGGGCCAGGATGCAATTGCAGAGCTGCACAGTTTGGTCGGTGGGGGGAGTAGGTGAAGGAAATGATGAGGGTCCAGTGGGGAGCAGAGGCTACAGAGGAATGACAAGCATTTTTCCAATGGTAATTAAACCAACTGCCTTATTGATTTGGGAATTAGATACCGACTCTCTGGCTTCTTCATGCTGAACAGGGACGTAGATGTAAAGGGGGAAAGGGAGGACGCTTTATCACCTTACTGGTGCTCTTGGGTTAAAGCTGCTTGCCTTCTTGCTCTGTTAGAA
>NW_006399796.1:13698674-13724579 GCF_000299155.1 Elephantulus edwardii | reverse complement strand
TTTGTTATGATCCACACAGTCAAACGCCTTTGCATAATCAATGAAACACAGATAGACATTCCTCTGGTATTCCCTGCTTTCAGCTAAGATCCATTAGTTACACTATCCCTAGTACCACGATCCCTTCTAAACCCAGCCTGGACTTCTGGTAATTCTCTGCTGATGTGCTGTTCCAGTCATTTTTGGATAATCTTAAGTAGAATCTCGCTTGCATGTGAAATCAATGATATTGTTCTATACTTTCCATATTCTGTTGGGTCACCTTTCTTTGGGATGGGAGCAAATATAGATCTCTTCCAATCAATTGGCCAAGTGGTTGTTCTACAGATTTCTTAGCACAACTTGTTGAGCACGTCCAGTGCAGCATCTGTTAGGGCAAATATGTCAATTGTTATACATCTATTCCTGGGGCTGTATTTTTTGCTATTTCTTTCAATGCAGCCTGAACTTCTTCCTTCATTGCCATAGGCTCTTGCTCATATGTTGTGTCATGAAATTCTTCTGTGTCTGCCAATTCCTTTCGATACAGTGACTCAGTATAATCTTTCCATTTTTCTTTTAATACTTCTTGGCTCATTTAATATTCTGCCTAAAGCATCCTTAATTATAGCAACGCGAGGTTTGAATTTGTTCTTCAGTTCCTTGAGCTTAAGAAATGCTGAGTGAGATCGGCCCTTTTTATTTTCTGACTCCAATTCCTTGCACATTTCATTGTAATTTGCACTTGATATTAATAATATAATTAGATAATTTCTACATTTGTTGGACTACCTATTTTTGGATAGACACTTATGGATATCTTCCAGTAGGTTGACTGTGTAACTATTTTCCAAATTTAACAGCAATAATGTGCCCATTTGTTTGCTGAAACACCTCGTTTGATAGCCTATACATTTCTGGAGCCCATTTTTTTCCCCAATGCCTTCAGTATAACTTGAACTTCTTCTTTTAATAACATTAGCTTTTAACCATATAATATCCTATGAAATGGTTCAATGTTACTGTGATGCTCCAGGTTCATTTTAAAAGCCTGGGTATTAGTTGGCTGAAAGGTGATCTCTGACATTAGGTTCAGTTTTGGGTTTGAAGGATGTCCTAAGGGTCATAGTTTTGGGGTTCTAAAGCAAATCAATAACAGTAGTCTTTCCTTCCCAATTCCTGCAGAATCTTCACCTGGGATGTCAATCTGTGTGAGTCCTAGGGGAAACTGGCACATCTGCTTTCTCTGGTCTTGTGCTAGAGAGAAGCCTCATCTTCTGTGTTATCATTTTCTATCACTAGTTTTTACCAGAAGTGAACAATCCATACATCTACCTTTTAAGGCATGTGGGGAAGAAATCTTGTCAACTGTGCCAGTACATTGAAGTTGCCAAAATGCATCTGCTCCTGCCTTCTGCACCTCAGAGACTTATATCTGAGAAATAATTCTTGGAATTGAACGAAAGGTCTTATATCTTTTTCACACAGAATAACACACAAATGGATACACAATCCTCCTGTATCAATATCAGTCCAGCAAAACTACAAGGAATACTACACCATGCTTCCTAGAACACGCCAGCAAATACAGCATTTTAGACCAAATAATTTAGGTTAGTTAATAGACATGTTAGTAATATGCCTTTAAACATAAACATCTTTGTTTTTAGAAATGTGGTGTGCTGGATTTTTTGTTTCTGTAATGCTAGATACCGCTCATTTCACATCTATCACTATTCTGCTGAATATTACATTGAATTTCATAAGCATGAAAGTACTTGCTTTTCAGACCTGCATGATGACTTTTTATAGTCTTTATTATATGAAGCCTGAATTCATGCTTTTTCCAGCCCCGTGAAATACATCGTTTGCTTCATCTCTGTCATGAGCTTTCCTTAACAAAATGTAAGACAATATATTATCACCAATCATGTGATGTCATAAATCATCTAATATCCTGACACAAAAATGTATTGCATCCACCTGTTTTCTTGAACCAGTAGAGAATGTACAGAACTTGGGGCAGGGAGAAGGAGAAAGGAGAATTTTGTCAAGTATCTGATTAAACAATGCCTTAGAATAATAGATTTTATTGGTCAAAATGATTTCTTTTTACTTTCCGGTTTCACACATATCTTCTTTGTATAATAAAAGATAAATAGAAATCACATATGATAGGACTATGGATAAAGATATGAAAAAATATTTTAAAAATTAAAGAAAAGGTATGCTATGAATCTCGTTCAAAGGAAGATTTTTATCATTTTTACTTTTATGACAGTTTTGCTGAAAAAAATAAGTGGGCAAATTGGGGAATAAATTATTCCAAATGAAAAAAATAGTGTCACATTTAACTGAGTTTCAACTATAGAACGGACTTTTAAAGTTTAGGGAGCTACATCATTAAAATATAATTAACGCAAAGTGTTCTGTCAACTTATTTTTGCGGTTCTGCCCCATAATAAACCTTAGGACCTCTAGTCTTCCATATCAGAACTACTGACCATTACAAATTCTTAAATGTTGATGAATGACTGAGGCTTTATGATTTCTTAGTTCAGTTTAGAGGCAATTTAATTAACTATTTTTATGTGTTAAAAAAGCAAGAGAAATTATATCATAGTGATTTAATAAACTCTTGTAACATTGCTATTTATAATTATGTATTTTGACATAGTAAGAAGCATCTCAGGTGGGGAGAATTTTTAGATTACTCAAAAGATGAGTATTAATTTTCTATGGGTTGTGAGAAGATTGATTTGTAACAATTGATTTCCTCGCACTTGTCTATTTCTTTTGCACTAATGAGCATAGGATTTTTTAGTATTCCATTCTTCTTGTTAGGGCCATTAAATTAAGTATGACTCATAGTGATTCTATGAACAAAAGATCTGAACCCTGCTTAATCCTGTGCCATCCTCACACTTCCTGTTGTATAAGAGCCAATTGCAACAGTCAATGGGTCAATGCACCTGACTGAGGGTCTTCCTCTCCTTTGCCGACCCTCTACTCTTCCCAGAATCATGTCCCTCTCCAAGGAATAGCCCTTCCTTAGCAACATGCCCAAAGAATGTGAGGTAAAGCATCATCATTCTTGCCACCAAAGAACACTCTGGCCACATCCTCTCTAAGACATATTTGTTTGTTTATTTGTTTGTTTTTTTATTTATTGTCCACAGGATGTTCAGTGCTATTCTCCAACACCACTGGTCAAAGATGTCAATTCTTTTCCTGTCGTCCTTATCCAGTTTTCAGATGCATAGTAAGTGACTAGAAAGACTATGGCCTGAATCAGGTGCTCCTTGGTCCTCAAACCAACATCACTACTCCTCAACAATTTGGAGACAGGTCCCTAACTGCAGACTTTCCCAGTGAAATGCATGTCCTTATCTCCTGATTGCTGGTACCTAGGGTGTTAATTGTGAATCCAAGCAAAATTAATCTGTTGAAAGTTTCAGTCTTCTCTCCATCCATAATGATGTTGTCTCTCAGTCCAGTGGTAAAAATCTGACATTGAGATGCAATCCATATGGAAGGCTATATTCCTTGATCTTCTGCAACAAGTGCTTCATGAGCCCTCCTCACTTTCAGCAAGTAAGATTGTGTCATCTACATAGTGCAGGTTTTTGATGAATCTCCCTTCAAACCTGATGCCACACTCCACTTCACAGAGTTCAGCATCTCTTATAATTTTCTCAGCATATATATTGAACAGGTATGGAGAAAGAACACAACCCTAAAGCAACCCTTTCTCAATTTTAAACCATACAGTGTTCCCTTTCTCTGTTCACACAACAACCTCTTGGTCCAAGTATAGGTTCCCCACAAGCACAATTAAGTGCTCTGGGACCCCCATTCTTCTCAATGTCAGCCACAACTTCTTATGATGCACACAGTCAAATGCCTTTGCATAGTCAATAAAACATAAACAGATATTCTTCTGGTATTCTTTACTTTCAGCCAGGATTCATCTGACATCAGCGATGGTCTCTTCTAAATTCTGCCTGAACTTCTGGCAAGTCCCTCTCCATGTGCAAAGTTAATTAGGTCATGCCAAACAGTCTCAGTTTGGAGGAATTGGATTCGGATGGTTGGGTTGTTTTTATTTAATTGAAATTTAGGGGTAAACTGGGCATTTAAAATTTTCTTGATAGTCAAATGTAAGTGGATTGGCCATTTCTGCAAGTCCCTTGTTTATGCAAGCAGAACCTGGTAGATAGGCCTTTGTATTTAATAATTATAATTATAATAATTCCATTCTATTTTGTTCTAAATTGACAACTTAATGAATTTCAGACAACTAACAGAGTGATCTAATATAGTTGGCCTGCAAATGTCCAATTAGGAATGTTATAGGAGAGAAAAGTATGTGGACACTGGGGTTGGAGGACATTTTTCTAGGACTAGAGAAAATATCAACTTTACAAACTCTATAACCTATTGAAGAAACAAGAGAAGACACACTACAGATTATCCTTTGCAAGTGGTGTGGCTGAATTGAATTTGAGCTGACTGTGTCTTAAAGACTCCAGAGAGAAACAAATGTGTCTATAAATTAGAGGGATAAAGCAAGGCTCATAGCCATGATGACAGATGGATGGAGGTTATTATTGTTGTTGTTGTTATGTGCCGTCGAGTCACTTGTGACCCATAGCAAACCGATGTGCAGCAGCTTTGAAGCCTGCTCTGTCCTGAGCCAGTCTCATGTAATCCAACACACCCATGCCATTGTTCCAGTTACTATATCAATCCATTTAATCTGGTTTTTTTCTCTCCTACAATATCCCCTCCACCCTGCCAAGTATGATGTCCTTCTCCAAGATCTGGTCCCTCCTGGACACATGCCTGAAGTATATGAGATGGAGCTTCAAAATCCTAGCCTCCAAGGAGAAACTTGCTTTCATGCTCTCCAAGACAGAGCTATTTGTTTTCTTGGTGGTCCAGAGTATGTTCAAGACTCTTCTCCAGCACCACAATTCAAAGGCATTGATTCTTCTTCTGTTATCCTTAATTATTGGCCAGCTCTCTGTTGCATAGCAAGTAATTGCAAAGACCATGGCCTAAATCAAGTGCACTTTAGTCTCTAGAGTGACATCGTTGCTTTTCAATACTCTGCTGATGTCCCTGAGAGCAGATTTTTCCAATGCAATTCACCTTTTGATTTCCTGACTGCTTGTGGTGTCAAGAGTTGATTATGGAGCTGAACAAGCTATAACTGTTAATAACTTTAATCTCTTCTCCATCTATCATGAAGCTGCCAATTGACCCAGTGGTGAGAATCTTTGTATTTTTGATGTTAAGCTTAAAATCCATGTTGAAGACCACAGTTTTTGACCTTCTGCAGCAAACACTTCTTTTTTTTTTTTAAATTTAGGTTGTTTATTTTTCATTTCAATGAACATCTACAGAGACTTCGGGATTCCATTCATTCATTGCTGCACCCCTCTCCCCGCACAAACTCCTCCCCCCCCCATTTGCTCCTCTCCTTGAAAAGCAAAAGAAAAACTCCCTCATTGGTACACAATCCCCCCCCCGCACCTCCCCAAACCCCACCCCCTAGCCCCAAATATAATCCACTCTACAACCCTCATTGCATACTCCCATGACAAAAACAATGCCCCCAAATATAATACTTTTAGACTATTCTCTCCCCCATAGACCTCAATGCCGTAAACATATTTCATCCAGTTTTTCTCAGTCTTACCCCCACCCCAATGCAAGGTTGTGTCATCTGCATAATGTAGGTTGTTGATGAGTCCTCTCCCAATCCTGATACCACATTCCTCCTCATAAAATCCTGCTTCCCAAATGATCTATTCTACATATAGAACGAAAAGGAATGGAGAAAGGATGAATCCCTGATGCACTACTCTTCTGATATTGAACCATACAGTGTTTCCTTGCTCTGTTCTTAGGACTCCTTCCTGGACCAAGTGTAGGTTTTGCATAAGCACAATCATGCTCATTTCCATTTTCCTCAGGGTTAACCACAATTTTTTTTGTGTGCTTTTGCATAGTCAATGAAACACAGGTAGACATTCCTCTGGTATTTAGCTTTCTGTCAAGATCAGTCGGACATTGGCAATAATGTCTCTAGTGCCACAACCTTTTCTTTGATAATTTCCACACTCTGTTTGGTTGTCTTTTTTTAGAATGGGAATAAATATTGATCTCTTCCAGTCAGTTGTCCTCCAGATTTCTTGGCATAATTTGGTAAACACATCCAGGCCAGCATATTTTTTAAATTTACATCATATCTTTTCTTCCAAAGAAAAGGAAAATACATATAAATAAAATATTTACATGGGCTTAATATGGGTATTTGAGCACAACTAGCAGGATTTTCTCTGAAAAAAAAAATGGAGCAAAAGATCACATCTTTGTAAGAAACATTGTTTGTTTTTTTTTTCATTGTAGTTGGTCTAATAGAATTGCATGTACTTTACTACTCTACACTATTCCCTGTGTTGGTTACAATAAGAATTAAGATAGAACATTGGATTATTAAGTCATATCATAGATACAGTAGCTCTTTCAATCTTGTATAGACACTCTTCTTCTTCTCTTCAATTCATTAGTTTTTGTTTTATTCTATAGAGTTATTTCATTTGGAAAAGTTTTGTTTTTCTTTTACATCAAGTAATCTGAGTTTAGGTCTTCCTCTAACTTCTAAATACTTTTCTTAAGCTAGTCTCCATACTAAATCCTCCTACATGCTATTGTGTTTAGCATATATAATAGCATGCTTCTGTTGAACATCCTATGTAATTTTGCTTTTGAAGATATCAACTTAACATAAAAAAAGGAGATTCTAGACATGATTTTGCAATTCATGATGTGATGTCCCAGCAAATGACCTAATCTTTTCCGGGTTGTTCCTCCTGTAGAAATGTTGCTATTGTGTGTGATCAAATCAATTCCAACTCATAATGATCCTGTAACACAGAACAGATCTCCTTTAAGGGGTTTTCTAGGCTGTAATCCTTATGTGTTTTGCTATTAACCCCAAGGCTATGCATCTCCTGTGGCTTGAATATATTAGCAGCTTTGTGGGAGAAAGATGGACCATCTTCTTGTTAAGATTTATAGCCTATAGAAACCAATACATAGTTGTGCTGAGTCATAATCAACTTGATGACAATATGCTTGGTTTGGTTTGACCATTTGAACAGATTTCTGGACCCCTGTGGAGCCGCTGGTGGATTTAGCCTGCCTATCTTTAGGCTAACAGATGAAACAATGCACCACGTGGGCTCCTTATCTTGGACAATAGTAATAATAAACTCCCTTTCTATTGTCAGAATTGTTATGTTAGGAAATAAGCAAACCATGCAAAAATGATGTATAGAACATAAGTTGTTTTTGCTTTCAATCTTTTCCAGTTGAAAAATTGAGTACCCTTGGGATTTAAGAAACATTCATAAAGCCATCTTGCCTATTAATGTCCGGTATTGTTATTTTTAAAGATTATTTTAATTAACTAATTTACTTTGGGATTTTAATCTTTTTTTGTTTGCAAGCTTTATTAAGGTATAATACATATATTGAAAAGACAAAAACAGTAAGTATACAGCATTAATCCCTTCATGACCTATGGGACATAGAATGTTTATGTATTTTCTGCCTCTGGGGTTTTGTAAAGGGAATTCTGGTCATGAAGTCTATAGTGGGTTTTGATACTAACTCAGAGGCAATGCTTCGGTGGTCATTTGAATCAACCAGGGTTTCTGTGGGATAAAGATGGGAAGTCTCATACCTCTGATTTATAGCTTCTGAAGCCCATTGTAGGCCCAGTTATGAGTCAGTTCTGACTCCAAAATAATGAAAGTTGTTTAGTGGGAACCCCCGTACACTTTTAGTGCATGCTGCTACCTTGAGGGGGCTGCAGTATGAACCTGAAGAAATAGTTTTTATCCCACCAAACCTGGAAAGAGACATCTTTTCGGATTTAATTAGTATCCCATTAATTCTATTAAAATTCTGATCATGAAACAATTAGTTTATTGATCTTTGGGTTTTTATTTATTTTTTTAAAATTTCTTTCAAAATACCTTCTTACTGAAAACATATGATTTCAACAAAAAATTCAAAGTAAACTTCAATAATTTGGTCTTAGAAGTGTTAAAGAAATTTCACAAAATGAAATTTTGTAGTAGTATCATTAGTCACCATGAAGCTTCTCTCTTTGTCCCTTTCTAGGTATAAACTCCTCTATCCCCAATCTCAAAATAACCCTCTTCTGAGTTTGAACTTTATTTACTGCAAAGGGAGAAGTAGATCTGCCCTGCACACCTGCCAGCTTCATCCTGACACACCTGGAGCTCTGAACTGAAAATGGTCTTGAAGGTGTTGCCTATGTCAAGCATTGGATATGGATTGCCTTCCCAAGTATGTGAGCTTAGAAAAAGGAAGTCTCTACAGCTAACCTGAAGAGCCAGCTATATGAAGGGTGGTGGTGAGCTTAGAAAAAGGAAGTCTCTACAGCTAACCTGAAGAGCCAGCTATATGAAGGGTGGTGTGCTTACAGCATTCTAGCAGTGAAAGGGTGTCTGATTAGGGTAGCTCAGTGTTAACTCTATCATGAAAATGAAATCACACTGTATTTACTGTTTTGCTTTTTTTTAAAAATTCTCTTTTACACATTATATTTGTGAGATTCTTGTGATCTGTTTTGTTCAGCTATAGATTGTTTATTCTGAGTGTTGTATGTTGTTGTTAGGGGCCTCACAGTGACCTTATTGGTATAATATAAAGTTTAGTATTTAAACCTTGCCCTATCCTGTGTTACCCTTACCATCTCTGGTATACTTAAGCGCATTTCTATAGTCACTGCCAATCTCTTTGTGAAGGTTTTCCTCTTTTTTCTGATGCTTTATCTTTCCCAGCATACTGTACTGACAAGGAGTCCAAAATATGTGATACAAAGTTTCACCATCCTTGCTTCTAAGGAGCTGCCCTTATTGTGTTTCTTCCAAAGCAGTCTTGCTTGTTATTTTGGCAATTCGTGGGATATTCAGTAATTTTCTCTAACACTGCAACAAAAAGAGACAATGATTCTTCTTCTGTCTTCCTTAGTCATAGTCCAACTTTCAGATGCAAAGGAAGTAATTGAAAAGGCCATGGCTTGTATTAGGCACAGATTTAGGCTTTAAATGATTATCGTTGCTCAGGTACTTCGTAGAGAGATCTTAGACATCAGATCTTCCCACTACAACATATATTTTGGTTTCTGAACTGTTGTTATCATGAGTGTTAATTGTGGATCCAAGTAAAATGAAATTGTTGATTACTAGAATCTTTGTGCAACTATCACAATGTTATCCATTGGTCTAATCATGATGATTTTTGTGTTCTTTAATTTTTAAGAAGAAAGGTGTATATTATCACACAAGCATGATTATTATTCACACCCACCACTACTTATACACATAAAATATATTCAAATATGCTGCTATATATCTCACAGATTTAATTATTTATATACATATATAATCATACACATATTCAGATACCTCAATATATCACTTATATATTGTTGTGTCCGATTGAGTCAAAACTGACACATAGTTGACCATCTATCAGGTTTGTAGAGGTGTTTAATTGGATGGGAGGATGGGAGTAGATTGCTTATGTTTGAGTAGCTAGTGGATTTTAATCACATACAGTTGGGGTTACAGATATATGTATATGAGTATACACACACACACACACACACACACACGTTATTGATGTTATTGTTGTTGTTAGGTGCTGTCAACTTGCCTGCGACTCATAGCGAATGGCTCTGAACCCTGCTCTATCCTGAGCCAGTCTCAGTGACCCTAACACAGCTACCCCATTGCCCCAATTACTGTGTCAATCCATCTCACCCAGGATCTTCCTCCCTTGCGCTATTCCTCCACCCTTATTCAAGGACTGGTCTCTACTGGGCACGTGCCCATAGTATATGAGATGGACTTTCAAAATTCTAGTCTCGTAGGAGAATCTTGGGTTCACCTACTCCAAGACAGACCTGTCTGTTTTCTTGGCAGTCCATGGAATGTTCAAGACTCTTCTCCAGCACCATAATGCAAATGTATCAATTCTTCTATCATCCTTATTCATGTATTCTCTGATACATAGCAAGTAATTGTGAAGACCATGACCTGGAACAGGTGCACCTTAGTCTCTAGACTGACATTGTTGCTTCTCAGTACTCAGGAGGGGTCCCTGAATGTAGATTTTCCCAGTGCAATTTGTCTTTTGATTTCCTGACTGCTAGTGTCAGGAGTGTTACTTGTGGAGCTGAGCATGCTGTAATTATTAACAACCTCAATCACTTCTTCATCTATCATGGTGCTGCCAGTTGACCCAGTGGTGATAATTGTCTTCTTGATGTTGAGCTTCATATATATTCATACATGTACCACTGTATTAGTCCAGACATTTATAGTAATATGCATATTTACTTTTTATACACTCATATTTATATATCCATTAACATAATTTATACAACGTTATATTGAACTACACACATATTTTTATACCTACACAGATATAACTATTTGTACACACATTTATCTATACACAGACATCTAACTCTAACTCAAACCCTGAAAAGAATATTGATGCTAACCATAATCCTAACTGTACACTAACACTTAGGTTAAACCATACCCCAACTCTAAGACTAATGTTAGCCATAACACTCACTAAACACTCAACCTAACCCTACAGTAATCTCAACAAGAACCACAATCCTAATCTAATCCTAATTTTAACTCTAATCCTAACCTTAAGCCTAAACCTTAGCCAAACCCTAATTCTACCCCTTAACACATGACCTGTCTTTTCAATCTTGAAATTTTTTAATTCCTTAAATCTTCCCTATTTCTTATTTCCTCCGAACCTTTGTATCTAGTGATTTTCTCCCTTCCCTTATTTCTGTCCCCCTTATCATTTCCTCCCTTTCCTTTATGAACATTTATCACATATATTGCCCAGATGTACACTTTTCCCGATTTTAAACTATACAAGGTTCCCGTGTTTTGTTCAGAAAACAGCTTCTTGGTCTAGTTATAGGTTTTTTATAAACACAACAAAGTGTTCTGAGGTTCTCATTTTAAATATTAGCTATAATTTATGACCCATGCAGTCAAATGCCTTGGCGTATTCAATAAAACGCAAGTAAACATCTTTCATGTATTCTCTCAGTTAAAATCCATCTACTATCAGTAATTATATCTTCATGAAATGGCCTCTTCTGAATCCAGATTGAATGTCTAGAAATTCCTTGCTGATGTAATTTTTCTTCCATATTTTAATAAACTCCAGAAAGATTTTACTTGTATATGATATTAATGATATTGTTTTATGAATTCCACATCCTGTTGGTTCACTTTTTTGTTTTGAATAGGAACTATTATAGACCTTTTTCAATCAGTTAGTCTTCCAAAAATTCCGAGCATACATTATTGAACTCATCTATGACTGCATTTATTTGTGGAAACATCTCAATTGGTATTCTATTTATTCTTGGACCCCTTTTTTTGGGCAATGTGTTCAGTGCAGTTTGAACTTCTTCCAATATTACTATTGGCCCATGATCATATCGTATATATGACTCTTCATGTTATATATATCGTTCTGTATAGAGAATTCTTTTTGCTAGAGTGACTTTCTCTATTTCTTTTATCCTTTTTTGACATTTCCTGTATACTTCAAGATTTTGCCCATAGAATCAAACAGTATTTTAACTAGAGGGTTGAACTTGTTTTTCACTTTTTTCAGCTTGAAAAATATTGAGTGTGTTCTTCCCTTTTGACTTTCTAACTCCAGCTCTTTGTAAATTTCTTTCAAGCTACCGCGTGAAAGAAATTGTTCCACTCTTTCAGTTGAGTATGTCTCCCCTTTGTTTTTGCCTCTAAACATCCTAGTCCAATTTTCAGATATTATTCTCACACCCAGTTCTGTATTTTATTTATCCTCTTTTTGATGACCTTTTGCATTCTTCATAGATGATATCCTTGATGTCATCCCACAACCCCATCTACTCTTCTATCACTAGTGTCCAATGCATTTAATCTATTCTCAAATTGCATGCACACCCATGTTTATTGCAGCTTTGTTCACAATAGCAAGGAGTTGGAAACAACCTAAGTGCCCATCAACAAACGAATGGCTAGAGAAGCTGTGGTATATTCGCACAATGGAATACTATGCTGCATTAAAAAACAAGGAACTCATGCAATATTATTCAAAATGGTTGACTCTGGAGAACATTATGCTGAGTGAAATATCCCAGTCACAAAAGGACAAATATTACATGATGCCACTGTTGTAGAATGGGACTGTCCTTGGGGTTGGGGAGAGACTGAGTAAGATGGGTTCAGTAATGTATACTGCACTGAAACAGAGGAGGGAGAAAACTGTTTAAAAGAGATATATAACTAGGTATTTCTGTCATCACAGGAGACTAGAGCGAGGGCTACATGGTGGAGGGGACCTGGGGGAGGGTTTGTAAAACAATGAAAGAATCTTTTCTTTTACTTTTCCATAATTTCTGGACTCATGTACTTATAACTTGTTAGTCAAATTTGTGTCTTCTAGGTTGCAACACCCCCATGATACATCTTCAAGGATATGAACATGTACGGCCAAGCACAATCAATAAGAGTGCATCTAAATTCCAAAATCAATCTCCATAATAGTCTATGTGTTTCCTACTCCCAAAGGGGCCCTTTAGAGTAGTGAGAGAATATCTTCACCCTGAAACCCACAGCGTCCCTTTTCAGCAGGAAGTAGCTAAGAGAATACGCCATCCCCTTTTCCTTATGACTCAGGGTGAAGTCTCTCTCAGGGAGGAATGATAGGGAATGGCAAAGGACACACTGACAAAGAAGATTAATCAGAACTGACTTTGACAAGCACTGTGGCATTTGGACAAGAACAAACTGGGAGGAGGGTAGAGAGAATAGTGCAACAATGAATGAATGGAAACCCAAAATCTCTGTAAATGTTTATGAAAATTAATAAAATATAGGAAAAAAATTAAAAAAAAAAACAAAAAAATTGTGGAATTTTTTAGTCAAGTGAGTTTTAAAATTTAGGTGGGATAGACTTAGATTTAATTTTGGTTCTTCTGGACTTGTTTTAATTTCCATCAACTTAAATTTGAACTCGTACATGAGTAATTGATTATCTATTCCACATTTGGCCTTGTTTTGACTGCTGATTTTGAGCTTCTCCATTGACTCTTTCCACAGAAGTAACCAATCTGATTGCTGTGTAGTTCATCAGGTGAGATCCCTGTGTATAGTTGCTGTTTGTTTGTATATGTGCTTTAAAAAGGTCTTTGGAATTATTATGCAAAATTTAGTTATTCAACTTCTAACTTTATTTACAGTACGCAGTCCATGTTTTCCAACTACCATTCCTTCTTCATTTTCAGCTTTTGCATGCCAGGCAGTAGTTATTATTAATGCTTCTTGATTATCTTTTTGAGGTGTTTCACATTGCAAAAGTTGAGAGAAATCCTTAATTTCTTTTTTCATCAGCTTTAGAAGTTGGTGTGTATATTAGAATAATGGATGTATTTACAGGTAATTCTTATATGTATATGCATTGCACTTCAGGATATATCTTCAAATTTTTTTTTACTATGACTACAACACCATTCTTACTCAATTTGTCATTTTTGGCATGATAGATGTATCATATAATTGTCTCATTAAGTGTTACCAATACCAGATCATCTCAGGATCTTTATTACTGTATAGTATTTCAATATGTGAGTATACCAAAAATATTACTTATTTCCCTGGAACTCTTGCCTGCACATGAATTCTGCCTGATATGCTGACCCAGGTATATCTTGGTTAACGTTGGTGTGGTATGTTGTTGTTGTTATGTGCTGTCAAGTCGCCTGTGATTCATATTGACGCTATGTACAACAGCTCTGGACCTTGCTCTATCTTGAGCCAATCTTATTGTCTCTGACACACCTGCCTGCATTACTTCGGTCATTGAGTCAATTCATCTCATCGAGGGCCTTCCCCTCCTGCACTGTCCCTCCAAACTTCCAACCATAATGTCCCTCTCCAAGGACTGGGCCCTCCTTGTAACATGCTCAACGTATGTCAAATGGAGCTTCAGAATCCTTGCCTCCACAGAGCAGCCCTGTTTAACCCTCTCCAGGATGAAACTGTTTGTTCTCTTAGCAGTCCATGGTATATTCAAGCAGTCCATGGTATATTCAATACTCTTCTCCTGCACCACAGCTCAAAGGCATGAATTATTCTATCATCCCCAGTTTTTTTCTAGCTTTTTTATGCATAGCACATAATTGTGAAGACTGTGGCCTGGACCAGGTGCACCTTAGTATCCAGACTGACATCCTTGCTCTTCAGTACTCTTGGAGAGGTCCCTGAAAGCAGACTTTCCCAATGCAATTTGTCTTTTGAGTTCCTGGCTGCTGGTACCAAGAGTGTTGATTGTGGAGACAAGCAAACTAAAACTGTTAACAATCTCAATCTCTTCACCGTTTATCATGATGCTGCAATTGGCCCAGTGGTAAGAATCTTTGTTTTCTTGATGTTGAGCTTCAATTCATATTGAAGGCTGCAGTTTTTGACCTTCTGTAGCAAGTGCTTCAGGTCCTCCTCAGTTTCAGCAAGCAAGATTGTGTCATCTGTATAAGACAGGTTGTTGATGAGTTTTCCTTCATTCCTGATATGACATTCCTCATCATAGAGCCAGTCCTCCCAGATGATCTGTTCCGAATATAGATTGAAAAGGTATTAAGATAGAACACACCCCGACACACACCCTTTCCAATTTTGAACCATGCAATATTTCCTTGCTGTGTTCTGAAGACTACCTTCTGGTCCAAGTATAGGTTTCACAGAAGCACAGTCAAGTGTTATGGGATTCCCATTTTTCTCATCTTTCATTTTATATTACCACATTGTTATTGTTATGTGCCATCAAGTCACCTGTGAATCATGACATTAGCTCTGAATCCTGCCCTGTCCTGAGCCAGTCTAGCAGACTCCAACTTATCTAGCCCCATTGTCCTAGTCATGGTACCAGTCCATCTTATCCGAGGTCTTCCTCTCTTGCGCTTTTAGTAGTTCTAAGCCCAGGTATTGCACAAATCATATTACCTTTCTCAGTGAATTTCACAGCACACATTTAAAAAAGATTAGATTTTCACAATCTTTTTCCAGTTCTGCAGAAATATCTGGACCCTGTTTATAGGAATTTATGTTTACAAATATTTATATCAAATACAAGCAAATTAGAAGAAGATATGAAGGATAGTAAGCACTTAAAAACATAATTCCCACTACGTTTTATGAAGTTGTGCTGTGGCGTGGCACATATTGACTTATATCAGGACAATATGACCAAGAAAGCAATTTCAAAATGGAAAGATGGTTGTTGTTGCTGCTGTTATTATTGTTGTTGTTATATGCCATCAAGTTGCTTGTGACTCATAGTGACCCTATGTACAAGACCCCAAAATGCCACTCTATTCTGTGTCAATTTAGCCATCTCAAACACACTCATTCCCACCACTCCACTCACAGAATCGATCTATCTCATTGAGGGTCTTCCTCTCCTGCGCCATCCCTCCACTCTCCCAAAATGGTCCCTCCCCAAGGACCAGTCCCTCCTTGCAACATGCCCAAAGTATGTCAGACGAAGCTTCAGAATCCTTGACTCCAAGGAGCATTCAAGCTTCACCTTCTCCAGGACAAACCTGTTTGTTCTAGCAGTCCATGGTATATTCAACACTCTTCTCCCTTACCACAGCTCAAAGGCATCAATTCTCTTTCTATCATCTGTAGTTACTGTCCAATTCTCTGATGCATAGCACATAATTGTGAAGACTATAACCTGGATCAGGCGCACCTTAGTTTCCAGCCTGACGTTGTTGCTCTTCAGTACTCTTGAGAGGTTCCTCACAGCTGACTTTCCCAATGCAATTCATCTCTTGAGTTCTTGGCTGCTGTTACCAGGAGTGTTGACTGAGGAGCCAATTAAACTAAAACTGTTAACTATCTCAATCTCTTCATCCATACTGATGCTGCCAATTGGTCCAGTAGTAAGAATCTTTGTTTTTATGATGTTGAGCTTCAATCCATATTGAAGACTGAAGTCCCTGCCCTTCTGCAGTGTTGTGACCCTTTATTCTGTTTCTCTGGGAGACCGTTTGTCTCAAGAGACCTTTGAGAGGTCAGCTCTTGGCATGTTTAAGTAAAATTTCTGTTTTAACCACCCCTAAAAAATGTATGTGCCTGTAGCTGGCACTCCAAATCTGTGTTAATTCTGCCTGTGCTAGTTTGTATACTTTAAACAGAAGTCTATAGGAGTGAAAGCAGAAGTTCTTCATTCTTTGCTCTTTGAAGCCCCTTAATTAATGCCTGCCTATATCAGATCTGATTGTATGAATGAAAGCTACATTTCATCTAAAGAGTTAAATTTGTACTGAATATTTAATGAGTAAAATTTGTGCTCTATCTGATCAAAAGCTGTATTGTTATTATATCTGATGATTATCTAAGCATATTTTGGCTTGTGTAAAATATCCTTATGTTTTGTTGCTTGATAATATTACCTGGGATGATAATAATGGAATGTTAAGTTGTAATCATTGTTTTTTTTGCAAAGTTGTGTCAATTTATCAACAAATGTTATTGTGTATAATGAATCTTTGAGCATCTGCATTGTTCAAGCAAGACAAGAAATGTAGTTACCTGTTGAACTGGGTAGACCCTGGAGTGACTCGGTGGGAATGTCAAGAATGTTGAATCCCTTACAGACCATCAATCATCAAGTCAAACGTGTCATTGGTGTCATCATTGTCACTGTGCTTGGACTGGCTGCAATTGCATCTACTGCAGCGGTTGCTGGAGTTGGATTACAACAAGGAATTCAGACTGCTGATTTTGTAAGACAATGGCATACTGACTCATATGAACTTTGGGAACAGCAGAAACAGCTACATCAGCAAATCATTGAAAATGTTCAGCATTTACAAGAAACTATACTACGGTTAGGAGATCAAATTTCTGTGTTGTCTACTCAAGTAATATTAAAATGTGATTGGAATTCATTCTATTTTTGTGTAACTCCTGTAAAATTTAATATGTCAGAAGAATGGGAAAATGTAAAAAAAGACCCAAGCACCAAAACAAACCTCTGTTATTGGAGATAAGAATTTAACTATGAGCCAGCTGGAACGCAGCGCCAGCCGGAGAGCTGGAATTTCAAACCACACACAGGACAGCTGAGTTCCAGCCAAAAGATACCAGCCAAGCCACTGTGAAACCCACCTACCAGGAGAAAGTAGGGAGCAACTGCCTGCCACCCTGCAACTCCAGAGAAGCAACCCACCACCCCCAGCTTCTAAGAAGCCAGGGAGGAGCAACAGTCTGCCAGCCACCACAGAACTCCAGAGGAGCAACCGACCACCACTGACCATGTGACCCCAGAAGAGCGATGACTACCTGCCACTGTGTGACCCCACCACACAGGGTGCCGCTGCATAAACCCCAAGCAGCGCCCAAGCCCTGCCCCGTGCCTCCAGGTGGTAGTGTCCAAGCCCTGTGCTCCTGCACCCCCCCAGAGTCCCTTGCTTCCTCTCCCTCCCCCCCCCCGCTCCCCTTTCCAGCTCCACAACCACACACCTCAACCCCCACCACAACCCTGTGACCTCAGGGCACCACTGCAGATCCAGCCATCACCTGGAGCTATCAGCCAAGCTGCTGTGGAACTAATCTGGCATGAGAAAAGCCGGTAGGATCCTGATTGGGTTTACTGGGGCATTGCTGACTACTTGGGAGAGCACCCAAGGGCATGCCCACTGGTCGGAAATTTGGCCATGCTCTCTTGGGCTATACCAACTGTCCATAAATGAGCCAGCCACTGGCTGGCTTTTGTGGACTCTGCAGACCAGCCAGAGGCTAGTGGTTGGTGGGAATTTGACCTTGACTTTTTGGATCCTGTTGGATCCAGGACTCTGCTGGAGCAGGGGCTATTGTGTGAGGGGGCACCTGCGTAAGTGCCACCAGGCAGGGAACACTGAGAAAACCATTGGGTAGGAAACTGACAGCGGGAATTTGAGTAGGGACCCCAGTTGTGAGCACACTCAGACAGCAGATGTTTGAGCAAAGTCCCACAAGTGTTTGACCAGCCCTTGCGACCACCCCAGCCCTGTGCCTGCGTCACGCCATTTGGCTCCAAACAAGTGGCTACACGTCTGGGCAATCAACTTGCCTTTAATCAGGAGCACCTTGACCTGTCTTACCAACAAGCGACTGCCCTCGCAGGCTCTGAACTGACATTTCTCTGAAGTCAGAAATCCAGAGAAACACACAAATTTGGTAGCTGCCCAACTGATCTCAAGAGCATTGTCTTCAGAGCAAGAACATATCAATGTCTCAAAGAAAGCAAACTATCCCATGCAAATACACAAGAGCAAAGCAAGATGTCACTCACAAAGTGTGACACAGTATCAATGGATTCCCTGAAGCCAGAAAGTCTGATGGAACTTTCTGACACAGAATTTAAAAGAGGAGTGACTGAATATATCCAATGGATGGAAGACAAACTTGATGAATTACAGGATACTACAAGCAAAAACCAGGAAGAGCTCAAAAAAACAATGCAGAACATTGCAGAGAAAACAAACGAGGCATTAGTGGTACTGGAAAAACAAGAATCCACTATTCCAAATGTAAGAATTTAACTACTTATTTGTACACTCTTGAACACAAAATTACTACTACTTTTAACAAGCATTTACCTACATTTAATGATGATCAAATATGGTCAAAATTGGTTCAAAAATTAGATAATTCAAATCCAATTGGGAAGTTAAAAGCTATTGTTGCCACACTGAGTAGCAACAACATTGGTATATTAATATTGTTTTGTAGAAAACAGAAAATAAGCAATGAAAAATGGATAGGAGTGCACACTGTTTTTCAATTATGAAAGGGCGGGGGAAATGATGGAGCCAATGCACAGTCATCTTGGGGAACAGTCTGCACATGGATGTCCTCCAAGCACCTATTCTAAGGATAGAGTTTTAGAAGAGACTTGTTCCCTCGTTCTGCGCGCGGAAGCAAGGGACTTCATGTCCTGAATGCTAGCCCAAGAAAAGTAACTCTTCCCTATCAATTAATATTCCTTTGTTCCTGGCAGTTGCAAGACAGTTGCAGTTACATTAGTTGTAGCAAGTTTTATTCAGAAGTAGATTGTGCACAATACCTTATTCATTGCTTATTTGTCAAAAGCCTATTGTCCTCATTCCTGGGAACTCAGATCCAAGTCCATTCGGGCCCTGTAAGAAAAATCATAATGTTTATACTTGTACCCAGCCCATTTGAGCTCTATGATGTAATCCTTAGGGTGTCTCTGTGAACTATCTCTTTGTTTCTAAAAGGTATAAATAATAAACCAACCCAGGACTTCGGTGCTGCAGCCCTTGTCCTGTCTCTTGTCCTGTTGTTTGTGTTGTGCTGCGGTCTTGTCTCGTCTGTGTATTGTGTGTCTCTTGTGTTGCATCTTTATTAGTCATTTCTTCCAGGTAATCATTTCTCTCAGAGAAATAGAACAAAGGGTCACAACACCTCAGCAAGTGCTTCAGGACCTCCCCAGTTTCAGCAAGCAGGGTTGTGTCATCTGCATAATGCAGATTGTTGATGAACTTTCCACCAATCCTGATGCCACATTCCTCCTCGTACAGCCCAGAGTCTCAGATGATCTGTTCTGCATACAGACTGAAAAGGTATGAAGACAAAATACATCCCTGACGAACCCCCTTCTTAATTTTGAACCATGTAGTGTCTCCTTGCTCTGTTCTGACAACTGCCTCTTGGTCCAAGTATAGGTTTTGCATTAGCACAATCAAATGTTCTGGGATTCCCATTCTTCTCAGAGCCAGCCATAGCTTGTTATGATCCACACAGTCAAAAGCCTTTGCATAGTCAATGAAGCACAGATAGACATTCTTCTGGTATTCTCTGCTTTCTGCCAAGACCCATCTGACATTAGCTATAATATCCCTAGTACCATGACCTCTTCTAAATTCAGGCTGCACATCTGGCAGTTCCTTGTTGACATATTGCTCCAAATGTTTTTGGATAATTTTCAGCAGAATCTTGCTTGAATGTGTTATTAATGATATTGTTTGATAATTTCTACACTCTGTTGGGTCACCTTTCAGTGGAATGGGAACAAATATTGATCTCTTCCAGTCAGTTGGCCAGCTGGCTGTACCCCAGATTTCTTGGCACAACTTAATGAGCACATCCAGGGCAGCGTCTGTTTGGTAAAATATGTCAACTGGTATGCTATAAACTCCTGGAGCCTTGTTTTTTGCCAATTCCTTTAGAGCAACTTGAACTTCCTCCTTCATAACCACAGGATCTTGCTCATATGTTATTTCATGAAATTCTTCTATGTCAACCAATTCCTTCTGATACAGTGACTCCGTGTATTCCATCTTCTTTTGATACTTCTTGGATAATTTAACATTCTACAAAAAGTATCTTGAAGTATTGTCACACGTGGCTTGAATTTGTTTTTCAACTCCTTCAGCTTAAGAAATGCTGAACAAGTTTGGCCCTTTTGATTTTCTGACTCCAGCTCTCTGCACATTTCATTATAATGTCTTGCTTTGTCGTCCTGAGCTGCCCTTTCAAATTTTCTGTTCATCCCTTTGATTTCTTTGAATATATAATTGTTGCTTATTGTTTTAAGACAGATAATCTTGTTGTTGTTCTTGTTGTTATGTCCTGTTGAGTTGCCTGTGACCCATAATGACCCTATGTATATAGCAGCTCTGAAACCTGCCCTGTCCTGATTCAGTCTCCCTAATTCCAACACACCACTGCCTATCCGGGATCTTCGTCTCCTGTGTCATCCCATCCCTCCACCCTTCTAAGCATGATGTCCTTCTCCAAGGACCAGTATCACATAGCCATGCGCCTAAAGTATGTGAAAAACAACTTCAAAATCCTAGCCTCTATGGAAAAACTTGGTTTCACCCTCTCCAAGACAGACCTATTTGCTTTCTTGGCTGCCCATAGTATGTTCAAGACTCTTCTCCAACACTATAATTTGAAGGCATCAAATCTTTTTCTGTCATCTTTAGTTGTTGTCCAGCTCTCTGAAGCATAGAAAGTATTTGCAAAGACCATGGCCTGGTTTAGGTGCACTTTAATCTCTAGACTGACATCCTAACAGCAGCTTTTCCCAATGCAATTTGTCTTTTGATTTCCTGACTGCTGGTGTTAAGAGCGTTGACTGTGGATCTGAGCAAGCTTTAATTGCTAACAACCTCAATCTCTTCACCATCTAACATGATGCTGCCAATTGGCCCAGTGGTAAGAATCTTTGCCTTTTAATGTTGAGCTTCAATCCATATTGAAGACTATAGTACTTGACCTTCTGTAGCAAACACTTCAATTCCTCTTCAGTTTCAGCAAGCAAGACTGTGTTATCTAATCAAGAGGCAATGGTGATGAAGGAGGAAGTTCAGGCTGTTCTGAAGGACTTGGGGGAAAAAAATAAAGCCCCATGAATTGATGGAATACCAATTGACATATTTTCAACAAACAGATGCTGTCCTGGATATGCTCACTATGTTGTGTCAAGAAATCTGGAGGACAACTACTTGACCAACTGACTTGAAGCGATCCATATTTATTTGCATTCTAAAAAAGAGTGATCCAACAGAGTGTGGGAATTATCAGACAACATCCCTAATATCACACACTAGCAAAATCCTGCTGAAGATTATCCAGAAACAACTGGAACAGTACATTGACAGAGAACTACCAGAAATACAAGCTTTAAAGAGGCCGTGGCACTAGAGATATTATTGCCAATGCCAGATGGATCTTGGCAGAAAGCAAAGAGTAGCAGAGGAATGTTTATCTATGCTTCATTGACTATGCAAAGGCATTTGACTGTGTGGATCACAGCAAACTGGGTAATTTTGAGGAAAATGGGAATCCCAGAACACCTTATGCAAAACCTATTCTTGGACTAGGAAACAGTCCTCAGAACAGAGCATGAAAATACTGCATGGTTCAAATTCAAGAAAGGAGTGAATCAGGAATGCATCCTGTCTCCATACGTTTTCAATTTATATGCCTAACAGATCATTTGGGAAGCAGGGCTTTATGAGAAGAAATGTGGCATCAGGACTGGAGGTGGACTCATCAATAACCTACGTTATGCAAATGAATGATACAACCTTGCTTGATAATCTTCTTAGTGTCATTTTAATCAGAAGACTCATTGGTCATGTGCTTCTAGAAGTTGATTAGTTAATATGTTTGCTTTTTAGCAATGTGTCTGAGTGGGAAGAGATGTTAATGGAAACAGAAGTCAAGCAAATTATTTGATGGAGCAGTTATTGCTAAAGCATTGCAACATCCTACACACGTAAGTGCACAAAGAAAAGAGAACAAGTACTGTATAATGCATTACACAGTAAGTCCAATTTCTTAGCTGCCTGTTTGCCTCTATTGTGAAAGAGGAACACTATAAATTATAAGACAGTATTTCTTCATTCTTACCAATATTCTTATCGATTCAAATCTCCACCAAATTGCATTTGGTTTCTTTGTGTTGAGACTCCCATTGTACAGCTATTTACACCTATATTTTCTTCCACTGTCCCAAAAATGTCCTCCTGTGTTAGGATTGAGAAACTGAAGAAACTCTTGGTGGTGGTGTGTGTTGTTGAAACAGAACTGGCCCATCGTTGACACTCTAGTAGAATTTCAGAGGCCGTTAATCTCAAGGGAGGAGAATGGCCATTCTTTTCCTGTGGAGCAGCTGATGGATTCTAATTGCATCTCTTCGGGATTGCAGTGCAGTTTCTTACCACTAGGCCACCAGAGCTTTTAAACCTAACTAAATGTCTTGACATTTAGACCAGGATATTGATCTTGAATCACCAGACATAACTGGCCTCATGATATTATAAAGAATGGTATCTCTTGAAGTATCAAAATGTAGAAAGTGAAAATGAGGAAAGAGAAACAATGACAGTGAGAAGTACAGACTGAAGACCCTGTGCTCTGGTGGCCTAATGGCAAGAAGCTTCACTGCAGTACTGAGGGCACGTGGTTCAAGACCACAAGCTACTCCATGGGAAAAGGATAGCAATTAGCTGCCTCTGAAAACCTGCCAGAGGGTCAGCTATGGGTTGGTTCTGACTCTACGGTACACAACAACAACATGATGCATTTTAAGTCAGCGATGCGGAGGACTGGAAGAGTGTGGGTGGGCGATGAAGCAGCATTTCAGAGAGAGAGATGATGATGATAAATAGAAGACAGATAACATAGGATATAGAGGGCAGAAGATATATCCATCAGATGCTTCAAGACCATCAAGAGTCAGCATATTGTGACTCTTAAGATTTACTGTACAAGAAAGAAAGCAGTTGAAGATAATTATCAACTTCAAGTTTAAGTTCTAAGGTCATAACGGAGACAGAGTATTTGGAGAACCATGTAAGTATGATGGTGGGAAAACAAGCTTAATTCATTAATTTAAATATCTGTATAACACGGAGATAAAATAATTTCTTTTTACTGCCGCTCAGGAATAGGATTGCCTAATAAGCTACAATACTTTCAATTGTTTATATTTCTGTTAATACAAGTACAAATCATTGCAACACTTAGATTTAATTTCCAGCCAGTAGATCTAGTTCAAAGCGCCTGCCTATCCCTTGGTAGAAGCTTTTATGTTGTTCTAATGAGAAATGAATTTCATCAGAGCATCGAGGCTGGAAAAAAACTAGGGGGAAAAAGATCTGAAACATCAGATAGTGAAGACTCAATTCCCAATGAACAATAGGGAAAGCATAGGACGAAGCATTATATTGTTTCATTCTTCTTGCCATTGCCTGAGTCAGGAGTGGATTTGACAGCAGCCAACAACAAAATGAACAATGTTTTACTGAACTCTGAAGTTGGCTATTGAGAACCAATATGTCCAGTCTTTGTGTTTTGTGTCAACTTATAGAATGAAATATAAAATTCATGGAGCTACTTCTTCAGTTTCTTACATGTTCCCATAGCTTTGGCATCCCAAAGGGCTCAGACTACCCACAAGCGAGAAACCCTGTGATTAGGACAACTAGGGAGAAAATGATTGTTGAGAAAGGAGCAGGCCAAGCTCAGGAATATATCAAAATAATAGAGTATAAATATAAATACATGGAAAAGAACTATGAAGCAAAGAAATTGCCTACTACATCCAATGAACAGGGCTCCTATTTTCTTAGTTATCTACTGCTACTTTGAGGGGATAAAATTCAATCCATGCAGCCATTGACAGGAAACCTACCATGCCCATCAATATAACATGACCACATCTAAGTAAAATATTCTTCTGAGTATCTCAGACATATTTGGAGGAAGTTATCCTAAGCCAGGATAGTATTTATTGATGTTTATGTTAATGTTTAAATATAAGTTAATTTGTCTGGTCAAAGAAATATTTACAAACAATCTGAGTTAGGTTTATAAAACACGATAGTCATTATCTTTGTTAGAATTATAATTTGTTTTAAGTTTGTGGTAAATATTTCATATACAAATAGTGAAGCACAAGGTTGATCTACAACAAATAGGAATCTTGGTGGTGGTTGTTTTTGTTGTGTACCATTGAGTCATCTGTGGCCCATAGTGACCATCTGTACAGCAGCTCTGAACCCTGCCCTGTTCTGAGCCAGTCTCACTAATCCTAACACACCTACTCCCATTGCCCCAGTTACTGTATCAATCCATCTCATCCAAAGTCTTCCTCTCCTGCGCTATCTCTCCACCCTTTCAAGCATGATATCCTTCTCAAAGGACCAATCTCTCCTGGCCACATGCCCAAAGTATGTGTGAGATGGAGCTTGAAAATCCTAGCCTCCAAGGAGAAACTTGGTTTCACCCTTTATTTGTCTTTTTGGCAGTCCATGGTACGTTGGTGGTAGGGTGGTCTAATTATTTGTCTGCTAACCAAAAGATTCATGGTTCAAATCCACTAACTTTTTACACACAGGCAAAAGTCTGTGGCAGCCTTTTCCCATAAAAATTTATAGCCTCGTAAATTTCATGGGCAGTCATACTATGTCCTATAGGGTTGCTATAGGTTGGAATTGAGTTGATGGCAGTGTAATATTGCATTCCATTTATATAACATAATATCTGACTGTGAGTTTCCCACACCTAGATTTGAACAATATTTTGTCTTTGCACACACCACAGGAATAAAGGAATAAAGGAGCATTTGTGTCAAGTGTCCACCCTGAAAGATAGGAAAGAAGACTGAACACTGCACACGTCAGATATATAAGTAATAGCCAGGCTTCATTTTTATTCAATCCTGCCTCCAACCGTTCCCTTCATCTGCCATTGGCTTACAAATAACTTGTGCCCTGACAAGTCATCAAATCTTCTAAGTGACTGTGGTGTAGTGATTTTATTGTTCAAAATACTTTTCTAGGCCACTTCCTTTGACATGGTTGGTTTATTGTTTCTGTAGCTGTGTACTGTTGGGTCAGGACCAACCCATGGCTGCCCCTCTGGCAGGTTTTCAGAAGCTATTTAATTACAATAGGAGTTTGCCCATCTTTTTCTTGCAGAACAGTTGGTGGGTTCAAACAGTGTGCCTTCGGGGCTGCAGTACAGCTGCTTACCTTTAGGCCATTAGGCCACCAGAGGTCCCTGTTCACATAAAGAGGGAGAGAATTAGGATTCCATCCATTCTTTGTTTTTTTTTTTCTCTATAATTATATTTTATTAATTTTCATAAACATTTGCAGAGATTTTGGGCTTCCACTCATTCATTGTTGCACTATTCTCTCTACCCTCCTCCCAGTTTGTTCTTGTCCAAATGCCACAGTGCTTGTCAAAGCCA
>NW_006399796.1:13678098-13697034 GCF_000299155.1 Elephantulus edwardii | reverse complement strand
CCATTCCATACGAAATTGGAGATTGCCTTTTCCATCTCGTTGAAGAATGGGGTTGGTATTTGTATTGGGATTGCATTAAATGTGTAAATTGCTTCCATCCATTCTTTGATGTATGTTTTCTTATCACCTTTATTTTCACCTTCACTCTAGGTTAACTTAGGAGATAGAAATAATAAAGCAAGGAAGCATTTCCATAGAGTAAGAGTCAACGGATTTGGTAAGCTTGTTGCATAACTCTCAGTAAGAAATATCAGGAAACATTATGCATTAACCTAAAGGATAAAGGATGTTTGCAGTAATATTCTGCATATTTATGCCATACATATACAAACTCACAAACACATTTAATACCCATTTTCTTAGACCTCTTATCCTTAAAATAAACTTAAGAATCTGTTTCTAATTCCACAGAGTATTAAAATGTTATACAACTACACCGATTTTAAACAATAGAACGCTAGCCTAGAATATACACATCTATTTACAAAACAGAATGGAAAGCTCATGAAAGTACTCAAGTAAAATATGAATCAACAAGAATTTTAAATCAACAGGTGAAATATTGGATGATAGGACAAACGGATACCATCTCAGAAAAACAAAACTAGACCTTTTATAAAGAAGAGTCAATGTCTAAAGAAGTAAAACCATGCAAGTAGTTGGAGAAAATGACTAAATGGGTACTATATTTAAAGCTAACTAATTTTGATATTAAATTATGTCAAGCTATGAAAGATTGATATGTTTAACCACAAAACAAGTTTTACATTATTCCCTCTAGTCACCGTGAACATAAATAAACATGATCAAAAGATGAAAACAGAGGAATATTTGTGACTGATACTATCAACAAGGAACAATTTTGATAATATTTTCAAATATCTTATAACAAAAATACCAAGAGCCTAATAGAACAGAAAGCAAAGTTGTGATCAGCAAGGGAAATAAATATCAATGTCTCTAAAAATGCATGTAAATACACAAAATCTCATTCGTAATAAGAGAAATGCAAAGTGAAACTACACATGAGATAATTTTTTACACAGTAGATTTGCGAATAGCTTGTTAACACACTATATTTACATGGATAGGGTGATAGAACAAAAAATAGTGATCTACAGAATGTGCCATTTTATTGAGCAATATCACATGTAAACAAATTCCTGCTGAAGATTATCCACAAAAGTATATTGACCTCTGTTCATGTAAATGTCAGAAAAATAAGCACGGTTTAGAAAAGGACGTAACACTAAGTGTATTAATACCAATGTTACATGGATCTTGGCTGAAAGCAGACAAAAGGATATCCAGTTGGTTTTACTGTCTATAAAGAGGCATTTGACTGTGTGGATCACAACAAATTGTGTCAGCATTGAGAAGAATATGAATCCATTCTTCACTTCAATAATAACCCTTGATTGTGTTCGTGTTCTGCCTAGACTAATAAGCTGTGGTCTGAACAGAGCAAGGGAGTACTGCATGGTTTGAAATCAAGAAAAGAGTGAGTCAGAGTTGTATCCTTTCTCCATATCTTTTCAATACATATGTCAAACAGATCATTTGGGAGGCTGGGCTTTATAAAGAAGAATATGACATCAGTAATGGAGAAATATTCATCAACACATTGTGTTATACAGATGACACAACTTTGCTTGCTGAAGCTGAGGAGAACCTGAGGCAATTGCTGCAGAAGTTCCAAGGACTGCAACCTTCCACATGAATTGAAGCTCAACATCAAGAAAACAAGGATCCTTACCAATGGGTAGATTGGAAGTATCATAATAGATGGAGAAAATCATGAGGTTGTTAAATGATTTCTGCTTGCTTGGCTCCACAATCAATACCGTTGGCACCAGTAGTCAGGAAATTAAAAGACTAGTTGCTTTGGGAAAGTCCATTGTCAGGCACCTTGCCAGAGTGCTAGGAACTATGATGTCAGTCTAGAGACTAAGATGCCCATGATCCAGGCCATGGTCTTTTCAGTTGCTTGCTATGCATCTTAGATCAGGAAAAGGAATAAGGATAAAATAAAAAAAAATGATGACTTTGAGTTGTGGTTCTGGAGAAGAATATCGAATATACCATGAACTTGCAAAAGAACAAGCAGGTATGTCTTGAAGAAGGTGAAACCAAGTTGTTCCTTTTTTTTTTTTCAAGTTGCTCATTTGAAGCAGGTATTTTGAAATCCCATGTCACATGCTTTGGACATGTTGCCAGCAGGCACCAGTCTTTTAAAGAAGGACATTGTGCTTGGAAGGGTGGAAGATCAGCTTATGAGAGGAAGATTCTGGATGAGATAGATTGATACAATGACTGTGGCAATGGGTTTAGGTGTGTCCGAAATGGTGAGGTTGCTTTAGGACAGGGCAAAGTTCAGGGCCATTCTTTATAGAGTTGTTTAGAATCATAGTCTACTTCATGGCACAAAACAACAACATCTACTTAATATTTTGATCATATTTATCAAAATACAGATTTCACGCATAATTTTAATTAGTAAAGTCATTTATAGGTAGATATATAATAACAAAACAATGTGTAAGTAGGATCATGTTAAAAGGTTGTTGTTATTACATGCTGTCGAGACGCCTATGTACCACAGGAACTCTACATACAACATCTCTGAAGCCTGAGCTATCCTGAGCCAGTCTCCCTAATTCTAACACACCACCCCCCATGGTCCCAGTTATTGTATCAATCCATCTCATCCAGGGGATCTTCCTCTCCTGTACTGTCTTTCCAACCTTCTAAGCATGATGTCCTTCTCCAAGGACCTGTCTCTTCTGGCCACGTGACCAAAGTAAGATGGACCTTCAAAATCCTACCCTCTAAGGAGCAACTTGGTTTCACCTTCTTCAAGACCCTTCTCCAGCACCACAATTCAAAGGCATTGATTCTTCTTCTGTCATCCTTCATCATTGTTCAACTCTCTGATGCATAGCACACAATTGTGAAGGCCACGGATTGAATTAGGTGCACCTTAATCTCTAGACTGACGTACTTGCTTTTCATTATTCTGGTGAGGTCCCTGATAGCAGATTTTCCCAGTGCAACTTGTCTTTCAATATATTTTTTTTTATGACACGTTTCAATCCATAATGATATTGTTATCAGTTGCTGTCGAGTCTGTTCTGACTTATAGAGACCCTGTGTATAATAGAACTTCATTGTCAATTATTGCTATACTTGAGTCCATTGTTCCATAGCCAATGTGTTAGTTATAGTCCCTTACCTTAACTGAGAGTCTTCTTTATCACTGATCCTCTACCAAAAATGATATCCTTTCCCAGAAATTAGTTCTTCCTGATAACAAGTCTCAAGTATATGAAACAAAATCTTGCCATTCTTTCTTGTAAGAAGAATCCTAGATGTACTTCTTCCAAAACAAATGTGTTTCTTCTTCTGGTAGTCCATAGTTAAGCAAATATTCTGCATTGCTGTTTCTGCTATTAGGTGCCGTCAAGTCAAGTACCACTCACAGCGACTCTGTGAACATCAGATCTGAACCTTGGCCTATCCTGAGCCATCCTCATCATCTCTGACACAATTGAACCCATTGCTACAACCACTGTGCCAATCCAACTCCCTGAAGGTTTTCCTCTTTCACTGACCCTCCTCCTTTGAAAGCATGATGTCCCTTTCCAAGGCATAGCCTTAACTAGTAACACGAACAAAACTTTGCAATCTTTGCCTCCAAAGAGCTTTATGGCTACATTTATCAAAAGATATCTCTGTTTTTTTAATCTTTTTAGTTCTAGATGTAGGAACATATGTTTGAATAATGTTTGTATTAATAGGTCTTCTTTGTATGCATATTAATAATATTCTTTCACTCAAATATTTTCTTTCAGAATTTCAAATTTTTTAAAAATGGACTTTTTGACTATAAATATCAACACTGTTCATTTTTCTGTTTTTCATTTCCCGTAGAGTACATTGTTGTTATTATGTGCCATTGAGTTGTATATGATCCAAAGAAACCCTATATACAATAACCCTGAACCCTGCTGTATCCTGAGCCAGTCTTACTGACTTTGACACACTTAATCCCAGTGCCCTGGCTATTGTATAAATCCATTTCATCCAAGATCTTCCTCTCCTGAACTGACCCTCCATCCTTCCGAGCATGATGTTCCTTCTCCAAGGACTGTTCCTTCCTGACCATGTGTCCAAAGTATCTGAGTCAGACCTTCAAAATCCTTGCCTCCAGGGAGAAATCTTGGTTTCACCCTACCCAAGACAGACCTGTTTGTTCTCCTGGCTTTCCATGGTTTGTTCAAGACTCTTCTGCAGCACCACAACACAGAAGCATCAATATTTCTTCCATCGTTCTTAGTCATTGTCCAGCTCTCGATGTATAGCATGTAATTGAGAAGACCATGGTCTGGATTGGGGGCACCTTAGTCTCTAGACTTACGTCATTTCTCCTCAGCATTCTGAAGAAGTCCCCAACTACAGACTTCTTCATGCAATTAATCTTTTGATTTCCTGACTATTAGTGCCATGAATATTGATTGTGGAGCTGAGCAAGCTGAAATTGTTAACAATTTCAATCTCTTCTCCATCTATCATGAAGCTTCCAGTTGGCTCAGTGGTGAGAATCTTTGTTTTGTTCATGTTAAACTTCAATCCAGAGTTTTTTTGCAGTAAATGCTTCAGGTCCTTCTCAGTTTTGGGAAGCAAGATTGCATCATCTATATAGCACATGTTGTTGATGAGTCTTCCTCCAATCTTGATGCCACACTCCTCATAATGTCCAACCTCTTGAATGATCTGTTACATATAGAAATTAAAAAGGTATGGAAACAGGTCACATCCTGACACACTCTTTTCCCAATTTTGAACCATGCAGTTCTTCTTTGCTCTGTTCTGATGACTGCCTAATCGTCCAAGTGTAGGTTTCACATGAGCACAATCTAGTGTTCTAGGATTCCCATTCTTCTTAAGGTTATCCACAATGTGTTATGACCTGTTGTTATTGTTATGTGCTGTTGAGTTGCTTGCACCTCATAGTGACTCATTGTACAATAGCCCTGAACCTGCCCTATCCTGTGCCAACATCACTGTCCTGACACACTTACCCTCTTTACTTTAGTCACTTAGTTAATCCATCTCATCATGGTCTTCCTCTCTTTCTGTCCCTCCATTCTTTCAAACATGGTATTCCTCTCTAAGGATTGTCCTTCCTTGCAACATGCCCAAACTATGTCAGATGAAGCCTCAATATCCTTGCCTCCAAGGAGCAGCCTGGTTTAATTCTCTCTAGGACAAACCTGTTTGTTCTCCTGGTAGTCCATGGTACATTCAATACTTTTCTCCAGCATTACAGCTCAATGGCATCAATTCTCTATCATCCCTTGTCATTGTTCAGTTTGTGATGTATAGCAGCAATTGTGAAGACTATGTCCTGGATCAGGAGCACTTTAGTCTCCAGACCGATGTCTTCACAGTGACAGTATTGCTCCTCAATAATTTGGAGAGGTCCTTAACAGCAGATTTGTCCAATGCAATACTTGCTGACTTCTGGTATCAAGGGAGTTGATTGTGGATCTAAGAAAAATGAAATAATGGACAATTTCAATTTTTTCCTCCATTAGTCATAATGTTTCTTATCAGTTCAGTGGTGAGTATGTTTGTCTTCTTGATGTTGAGAAGCAGTCCAGATTGAAGATCTTTGATCTTTTTCAATAATTGTTTCAAGTCCTACTTGTTTTCAACAAGAAAAGTTGTGTCATGTACATAATGCAAATAGTTATTGATCTTTCCTCTTATATTAATGCTACATTTTTCTCCATAGAGTCCAGTTTCTTTAAGACCTTTTTTTTCAGCAGACATATTGAGTAGATATTGATAAAGGACACAAACCTGACTTAATATTTTTTATCTCCATATTATTTAGTTGTTGTTGTTGTTGTTGAGTGCTGTAGAGTTGTTTTCAACTCTTAGCATCCCTATGTACAACAAGTCTGAACCCTGCTCTATCCTGAACCCATCTCATGGTCTCCAGTACACCCACCACCATTATCCTAGTCATTGAATCAATTCATCTCATTGAGGGTCTTCCTCTCCTGCTCTGTCACTCCACCCTCCCAAGCATGGCTTCCCTCTCAGAGGACTGAATCTGTCTTGCAACGTGTCCAAAGTATGTCAGGCGAAGCTTCAGAATACTTGCCTCCAAGGAACAGCTTGGTTTCACCTTCTCCAGGACAAACTTGTCTGTTCTCTCAGCAGTCCATGGTCTATTCAATACACTTCTCCAACACCACAGCTCAAAGGCATCGATTTTCTTATTACATAAGAAAAAATATTATGACACCCGAACTTAAACCAAAGTATTCTTTTCATATAGTTTCCTGTGTTAGTCATTATAATCTCTTTCTGTAGGTAGCAGTTCAGTTTCACCAGCATCATTTATTGAAGAGGTTGTCATTTTCCCATTTGATAGGTTTTATTTCCTTACCAAATATCAGTTGACCATAGATAACTGGGTCCATTGCTATGTTCTTGATTCTGTTCCATTGGTCTATCTACCAATACCAGGCTTTTTTGGTTGCTACCGCTGTACCACAGGCTTTGAGGTGAGGGAGTTCTATGCCTCTCACTTCATTTTTGTTTTTCAGAAGTGTTTTGCTTATTTAGAGTATTTTAAAAAGCTATTTTGGTATCTGTATTGGGATTACATTGAACATGTAGAATGCTTTTGGTAAGGTTGTAATTTTCACAATATTGAGCTTTCCTGTCCATGAAGAAAGCAAAAGGTCATTACAAAAAATAGAGGAGAAAGAGAAAATATATATGGATTTCAGAAGAGACTTTAAAATTGCACTGGAGTGTCTAGAAGCCAAAACAAAAGGAAAATATGTCAAAGTGAAAGAACTGAACAGAAGATTTCAAAGGGCAACAAGGGAGAACAAAGTAAAGTATTATAATGGCATTTACAGAGAGCTAGGTTTGGAGAATAAAAAGAAAAAAACTTGCTCTGCATTTCACAAGCTGAAAGAATTGAAAAACAAATTTAAGCCTCATGTAACAATATTGAAAGATGCTATAGGCAATGTATTTTTTTCTTATGTAATAAGCAAAGGTGCTTTGGTGGCGTAGTCCATAGGACAGTTGCACAGCTAACCCAAAGATCACTCCTTTCTGGAGGTTTAGATCCACTAGTGTCTCCATAGAGTCACACAATTTGATGAGTGAAGGGAAGCATGGGTTAAGAAAATGGGAAAGATCTAGTGTGAAAAACAAGGTATATGGAATTTGTAAGTAAACCAGTCTAAAACCAAACAAGCAATAAAACAAACAAACAAAACCACAAAAAACAACCAAACATGATAAAAAGTTAATAAAATAAAAAACAACAATCCAAATAACAACAACAACAAAACCCAACACAATGTATGGAAATGCCTATGTGAAGCATATCAATGAAGGAATGTGTGTGTGTGTGTGTGTGTGTGTGTGTGTGTGTGTGTGTGTAATCTGCATAATAAAAAAATCTTTGGTGGTAGATTTGCCCAATGCAATACTTTCTTGAGTATTAATCCATGAATGTTGGCTGTGAATCCAAATAAAATAAATTATTGCTTTAAAAAAAAAATCCAACAGTGTCTCTGGGAAAGGAAGATCTTCCGTGTGATTTACAGCCTCTGACAGCCAATGCAGAGAGACAGAGAGAGCTGTTCCAATTCTGCAGGCAATAAGTTTCAGTTTCTTTTTAAAATGTGCTAAGCAAACAAATCAAACAAACAACAAAAGCCAAACTGGCACATGAAAACTGCTTCTCAGGGAATTGAGACATTTGTAAAGCTTGAACTTGAAGAATCTAGAGGAGATATTTTTATAAGTCAAATTTGCTCCCTAAAGCTAGAACATAAATGCTTTTCAAAATAAATGAAAATGAGTTTTAGTCTTTAGAAACACATTTCCTGTGAAAAGCTGTTTGAAGTAGAATACTAGTTTTACATCTCTAATTAAGAGTGCAATGCATAAGAAAGGGTGTACAATGCATTACTAAAGGTGTTTATCTGTTTAATCTATTGCAAGCTAAAATTATTTTTCATATAAAAGGTCTCTTTGATACTAAAGCTCCATTACACTACATTTCCAAACGTGTGCTTAATTTTCAAGATTATTAGATAAATAGCCTCATGCATCACACTTTCTTTTTTCTTTTCGATACTCAAAAGGTCCCCAAATACCTTCTGAAGTAATTGGCAGTACAGGGTCTGAGTAAGCAAATAGACCTGCCTGAGTTTTCTTAGCAATACCTAGAGACAGCCTCATCCATTAGAATTAGTTATATTGAAAGGAGATGTATTGGCTAAGACATCAGCTTATTTCTAACTCTTTTGAAAAGGGATTATAGAATCTTTACCATCCACCTTGACCATCTCTAGAGAGCAGATCTTAACCACGACCTGCACAAACTGGACTTGTTACATTTCTGTGAGATTAGATGTCCTTTCTCATCAGAGTTGGCAGTCTTTTTTTTTCCTAATGAAGGAGAATCTCCTTGTTTTGAATATGCTCATTACATACAAATTAGAGTTAAAACAGTGGCTTCCCACCCTCAGGAATGTAAGTGCTAATGAACAGAAAAAGAGTCGCCAGTGAAAAATAACTCAGGCGAGCTACATCACAGCACCACTGTTTGTAGCACTTGGGAAAAGGTTCTAATATTAATGCTTCTTGTCAGAAAAGCCTTACAACCTCTATTAAATCATCTTCTCCATCGTTGGTGCTATAGTTATAAATAGGCTCACAATGAATTCTGAATTCTCCACATGTAAATCATGCCACATACCATTATCTGATATCCTTGAATTAGGTATGCATGGCCTTGGGGGTAGTAAAGGATAGGTTGATGCAGCCACTGTCTCCTTTAGTAATAACTGCCCTACTTTAAAGACTAGCAGCCAGACAATAAATAACATTTGTAAAATCTGCATCTAGACTTGGAGTAGAGGAGAGATGAATAATGATTTCCTTGCTGCTAGATTGAACTTAAGCAAAGGTCAAACCTTTCAGCAAAAGGAACAACATCTATGTAATCCAGTTAATCATAGACCAAATATGTTTGTGGCTATGTTTGTCTTTTTAACCAGCAAGCCAAATAATCAACAAGCAAATGGTTAATTTGCTGTGCTGCTAACCAGCGTTTGACACTCACTCAGTTCCACTATGAAAAATCTACTCTTATAAAAAATAAAGATTACAGTCTTACACACCTTGTGGGGCAGTTCTGCTCTGAAACATAAGAGTCTCTGAATGAAAAATCAACTCCATTGACACCTAATAATAACAAGAACTTGCTTTAGAATCTGTGTGAGTTATTCTTGCAAATCCCATTTTCTTTTATGCCTATTGCTCCCTTTTACCCCCTGTAAAAGATTGCAGGAGATTAACAGATTAAATTCCATTTAGGACCAAAAACTGGGAATAATTGCTATTATATTTTAGCCTTATATGTAGATAAATCAAGCATATCTTTTAAATGTAGACAGTCTGTGTGTGCGGATTGATTATAATGAGTTAGAATTTTCTTTGTTATAAGTAGACTAAAATATTGAAGCCCAATTACATACCTCCTAGAAGAATATAAATAATTCTAATATTTACTGAGTTTAGTATAAGTTAAATGTAAGAAGCAGTAATGATCGTATTTAAAAAAAAATAAAGGGGGAGGTATAAATTGGTTCTGTGAAAAACCTGCTGTGAGATTTTAATTTTCTTCCACCCCACAGCTCTGGAAATATCACCTATATCAAAAGATTGAAGTCATGTTAATGTTTCTTTTATGAGAAGGAAGACCTGATGGTTTGTAATCTGGAAGCAATTATTTTACTATTTTATTTGTCCAGTTATGTGTGCTTATGCCCAAATTGTCCTTTAATTAGCTGTGCTACTGGATCTCAGGTACTAACATGCACTCTCTTTTAACTGCAATAAATAATTGCAGTATCTTAACTATTTATTTTCCGAGCTTCTAATCTTTCTGTTTCTATGTGAACAATACAAGAAAACCTCCACCCACACGCCACTTTTGGGAGGAATCTTTTTGATGGTGATACAAATATTGTTTTTGCTGGCAACTGATGCACAAGTGGCTCATTTCTATCAGCTTTCATTTTCACAGCAATTGTAAAATAACCCACTCATAGCACATGTTGTTAATGTCTGGTCTCTGGGGTGTAGCTGATGTTCTGTGGTATGGTCATGTGTAAGCTAACGCATACATTAAAAAGGTAGAAATTAATAGTACTGCCACTGAGTCAAACTAATAATATTCAGTGAGTAGTGGTGTCATTTTCAAAGTATATCAGCATATTAGTCTACTGGATTGTTTAAGCATCTGATTCACAACAAAAGTAAAAGTTATATATATAATATATTATATATATTTTATAGATGATATAGATATAGATATAGATACAGATGATATAGATAGATATAGATACAGATACAGATATAGATATAGATATAGATATAGATATAGCTATAGATAGATAGTTGCAT
Source organism: Elephantulus edwardii (assembly GCF_000299155.1). NCBI lineage: Eukaryota > Metazoa > Chordata > Mammalia > Macroscelidea > Macroscelididae > Elephantulus > Elephantulus edwardii. Next base: position 13,686,519 of record NW_006399796.1, on the reverse strand, counting down.
ACCATAGAGTTGGAACCATAGAATTGGAACCAACCCATTGCTGACCCTCTGGTAGGTTTTCAGAGGCAGTTAATCACATGGGATGAGAGTGCCCATCCGTCTCCCAGATATATATATATCATTCTGAGCCAATCTCACCATCTCTGACACATGTACTCCCATTCCAGTCATTGTGTCAATCCATCTCTTCCAGGGTTTTCCTGTCCTGTGCCTTCCTGTCCCTCCACTCTTCCAAGCATGATGTCCTTCTTCAATGACTGGTCCCTCCTGGAAACATGCCCAAAATATATGAGAAGATGTCTCAAAATCCTTGCCTCCAAGGAGAAACTTGGTTTCATCCTCTTCAGGACATAACTGTTCTCCTGGCTGTCCATGATATGTTCAAAACTGTTCTCCAACACCACAACTCAAAGGTATCTAGTCATCTTTTATCATCCTTAGTCATTATGCATGGCAGCATAATGATAGATAAAGAAATTGAGATTGTTAACAGTTTTAGTTTGCTTTGTTTCAAAATCAACACTCTTGGTACCAGCAGCCAAGAAATCAAAAGATGAATTTCACTGGGAAAGTCTGAGCAACAATGTCAGTCTGCAGACTAAAGTATGCCTGATCTCGGCCATGGTCTTCACAATTATGTGCTATGCATGAGAAAGTTGGACAAAGACTAGGAATGATAAGAAGGAGAATTGATGTATTTGAGCCGTGTTGCTGGAGAAGAGTATTGAATATACACCATGGACTACTAAGGTAACAAACAGGTTTGTCTAGGAGAAAATGAAACCAGGCTGCTCCTTGGAGGCAAGGGTTTAGAAACGCTGTCTCACAGACTTTGGGCATGTTGTAAGGAGGGTCCTGTCCTTGAAGAGGGACAATATGCTTGGGAAGGTGGAGGGACAGAGCAAGAGAGGAAGACACTTGATGAGATGGATTGATTCAGTGACTGGGGAAATGGAGATAGGTGTGTCAGAGACAGTGAGATTGACTCAGGATAGAGCAGGTTCAGAGCTGTTGTAGGGTTGCTCTGAGTCATAGACAACCTGACGACACATAACTTCAACATTTGCAATGAATAAATAATTTATTGCACATATTTCCATCATTCTATTTACAGCCTCATTTCTGTCAACAAGCCTATATTTTCTAATATTCCTCCTTCTTTGTCCTCAACTTTTGCATTCCAGTCACTAATTATTATTAAAGACTCTTGTTTGCATGTTTGTTAAATTTGAGATTGCAAAAGTTGGTAGAAATCTATTTCCTTCTCCTTAGCTTTAGTTGTTGTTGTTGTGTATTTTTAATGACAATGGTATTAACAGATCTTCCTTGTATTTGTAATATCCTATCACTCACAACTTCATATTTCAGGATGGATCTAGAAATGGTACTTTTGACTATTAATGCAATCCCATTTTTCTTCATTTTTTCATCACTGAAGGCTTTCTAGGCCTTGTGCTACTGCCTTGATGTGGAAATCTCTGTCACCTATGTTATTACATCTGAATGTTTTCTTGTCCTTATGGTTTGCTTTAAAAGGTATCATTTATTTGTCAGTTTTTGTCTTGAAGAATTCTCTTTGTGCATTGCTGCGTAATAGCTCATATACATACATGTTTTCTTATCTATTTATCTTCTGCTCTTTTGGGTACAGCACTTGTCTGACAGATACTGTACTAAAGTGGAGTTTCCAGATTAAGACAGAGTAGGAGGAAGGACTGGCCATTCACTTCTAAAATAACAGGCTTTGGAAAGCCCTATGAACAACAGAGCACACTCAAATAAAACATTGGAGGATGACTTGACACTTTCAAAGACTCAAAAAATAGGGAGGTGAATTATTACCTAATTTGGGAGGGACTGGAGATCTTTATGCTGAGTGAACTAACTCAGTCTCACAAGGACAAATATTGTATAAAACCATTAATGTAGAATGAGTGTAAGGATCCAAAGGATGAAGAAGGTAGAAACAGAAGGATGAGGATGTGTGGGGGTGGGGTGAGAAATTAATAATGAGGTTGTACAACTTGATGGGTGGAGGGGTGAGGGTAATTGGAAGAATCTGGTCTGAAAAATAATGTATGCGAATTTTGTAAATAAACTAGTATAATAATAATAATTTTTAAAAAACCCAGAAAAATCACACAAAAACAAAAAATAGTAAGTAATAACTGTAAACATCCAGCAATAATTTGATTGTAGAATATACAATATATAAATGTAGGAAAATTAGAAATTGTTAAAAAAGAAATGGAACACATAAATATTGCCATGAAAACCATAAGTTAGCTGAGACAGATTGGCATTGGCCACTTTAAGTCAGACAAAATAGTACTTGTAAAAAGAGCAAGCGCCATGTGTGAACAACCATATCTAATATTTACCAACTTCACAAAGGAGAACTGTTCCCATAACTAGTATCAATAACACAAACTCAATTTCCATGAAGTTAGTCATGTCCACCACATTCTCGCACTTCTATTTGATCTCAACACCAATCTTAACGCTTTGCTGGGTCCAAAATCTGACGTGATAGCAAAGGACCACATAGAACTATACTGAGGAAGTCAAGAAGTTATAATCCAGATTAGTAACAGAACACAGTCAATACAGCTCCCAAATTGTGTCCACAGGTTCCTCAGCCTCGAACCTAATGCCTTCAGGACAGTTTTCTCAATATTGGCTTCCCACCTCCCATTTCCCCCACAAAATTTTCAGTCCTGCAAACATTGGCTCTCCTCCTTCCAAGGTTGTTTCTTACATCAGGTCATCTGTGTTGCTGCCATTGGTATAGTGGGAGCAAGAAGTGTATTTTGTATTTCCTTGCTTTTTCTTCATTGGTTCCAGGAGATTTGCCTTGCGGCTAGAGCTTGCAATTTATTGGTGCAAATGTCCTTGTAGATTGCTAGACTTGCCAATTCCTGTGTGAAATGGTAGACAGCCAGTCTTCTGTGGATAGTCTAACAGGCCCCATTCACATATCCTCATCCATCTACATAACAAAGTCAAATAACAGCTAGGAAAAGTCAGACTGAAATATTGTTGCTGTCGTTGTTGTTGTTAGGTGTAATTAATTCAAGTATGATTCATAGAGACCCTCTGAATAGAAGGTCTGAACCCTGTTCTATCCTGTGCCAGCCTCACATTTCTTGACACACAAGAGCCCATTATGGCAGTCACCACATCAATCTATCTGGCTGAAGCTCTTTCTCCTAGCTTTCACTGACCCTCCAGCATTCCTAGAATCACCTCCTTCTCTAAGGAATAGCCCCTCCTAGAAACGTGCCCAAAGTATGTGAGGTGAAGCCTCTTCATTCTTGCTTCCAAAGAGCGCTCCTGGTGCACCCTCTCCAAGACACATTTGTTCTTTTGACCATATGTGTGATGTTCAGTGCTCTTCTCCGACCCCACAACTCAAAAGCATCACTTCTTTTTCTGTCATCCTTTTTTATTGTCCAGCTCTCAGATGCATAGCAAGTGATCAGAAAGACTATGGCCTGAATCAGAAACACCTTAATTCTTAAACTCACATTATTATTATTATTATTATTATTATTATTATTATTATTACTCTTGTAGTCCATGATATTTTCAATACTCTTCTCCATCACCACAACTCAAAAGCATTAATTCTTCTATCATCCTTAATCATTGTTCAGCTCTCTAATACATAGCAAGTAATTGCAAAGACCATGGCCTGGATCAGGCACATCTTGGTCTCTAGACATTGTTTCTCTTCAGTACTCTTGAGATGTTCCTAACAGCAGATTTTCCTAATGCAATTCATCTTTTGTTTTCCTGGATGCTGGTGCCAAGAGTGTTGATTGTGGAGCCAAACAAGCTGAAGATGTTAACAGTCTCAGTCTTCTCACCATCTGTTATGATGCTAGTGCACATTAGACATTTCAGTAGTAAATGACCATGGAGTTCTAGTCTTGCAGGTGTATTGATACATGTAAATTGAACTTACAAAAATATTTTTGTTGTTATAACTAATTAGAATTCTTTTTACAAAAAATAACAGATTTCTTTTGAAGTGTTACATAAAAATTTTATTAACGATTGTTTTGCGGTCACTTCCTCTGCAAGTATTGCCCAATGCGATTCATATTGCATATCCTCTGTATCTACTGAGTGTCAACACCATATGCGTATGATGTGAATACATTAAGTTATACACTTGCATGATGTGAGTCTTTTTCTGTATATGCATGTTAAGCAAAATTATAAAACTCTATTATAAATCTTAGATAAATTAACTTACACTATCCATAATGATTTCAGAGTTATTTTACCAAACACATATACACACAAAAGGGTACACATATTAAATGTGCATGTTGTTGTAGTTAGGCACCATGGAGTCAACTACAATGTATGGTGACCCTATGAACAACAAATCTGAAACTTGCCCTGTTCTGTGCCTTCACCACAATCTCGTCTTTGCTTAAAAACACTGTTATAGTCATTCACTGTGTCATTACATCTTGTGGAGACTCTTTATTTCTTTTACCCTCCTCTTTTCCCCTGCATGATGTCTTTTTATAAAAACTGGCCCCTCCAGACAATATAAGCCAAGTATATGAGATGAACTTGGGCATGCTGGAATGGTAAAATACTGAAATATTGGGCCACGCCTAGTGTCTTGGGAGATTTAGTGTCAACAGCACGTGGCCTCTGGCTTCTTGAGGAGAGGCAGGTATGAAAGGCTCCCCAGTTGAAACAAGCTTGGAAGCAGAAGTGGCATCTGCTTCTGTAAATAGCTTGCCTCTGAAAACCCTATGAAACTGGAGAAAGGATGAAAGTCACACACGCAAGTGTTGAGGACTTTCATTCATAGGGTCGCTATGAGTTGTCTATGACTCGATGGCACTTAACAACAAAGAGAGAGACCAGTTGGTCCAGTGGACTGAAAGCGATGCTACCAAGCCAAAGGTGGGTGACTCTAATCAGTGGCCCTAAAGCCTGTTTTTCATTGTTTTTGTTCAAACAGTCTTCTAGGTTGTATAGCCCTGGTGTTTCTACTCGTACAGAAATAACATGTGGTCATTGTGAAGCTGAACACTGTGACACCGATGTGTCAAATGCGATAACAGTTACCTATGATGGACAGTGTTTGGTGGCCCTCCCCGGTTGAAACAAGCTTGGAAGCAGGAGTGGTGTCCACTTTCGTAACTTAACAACATCATATGAGATGATGTTTCACTATCCTTTCCTTTAAAAGTCACTATTGCATTTCCTCTAAGACAACCTTCTATAGCTTAATGTATTTTCACATCATATGCTATATGATAGGACCTCTGGTCAAGCAGGCTGGAACATGCTGCACTGCTAATCAAAAGGCTTCATGTCTCCCGAAGTTCAAATTCACGGGCTCCACAGAACAAATACGAGCAGTCTCATCTTGTTAAGATTTACAACTCAGTAACCAGTATGTAGTGTCCTTCTGAGTCAGAATCAACTCAGTGGAATTGAGTTTGATAATATGTTGTTGTTATGTGCTGTTGAGTCATTTGCGACTCATAGCAAACCTATGTACAACAGCCCTAAAACCTGCTCTATCCTGTGCCAATCACACTGCCTCTGACACACCCAACCAGACTACCCCAGTCACTGAATCAATCCATCTGATAGGGGGTCTCCTCCCTCTCCTATCCTGTCCCTCTATTCTACCAAGCATGATGTCCCTCTCCAAGGAGCCCTCGTCCCTCCTAACAACATGTCCAAAGTATGTTAGACGGAGCCTCAGAATCCTTGCCTCCAAGGAGCCACCCGGTTTAACCCTTTCCTGGATGAATCTGTTTGCTTTTTTGGCAGTCCAGGGTACATTCAATACTCTTCTCCAGCACCACAGCTTAAAGGCAATCTATTCTCCTTCTATCCTCCCTAGTCATTGTCCAACTCTCTGATGCATAACAAGTAATTGCAAAGACCAAGGCCTACATCAGGCGCACCTTAGTCTCCAGAGAGACACCGTTGCTCTTGAGTACTCTAGAGAGGTCCCTAACAGCCTACTTTCCCATCGCAATATGTATTTTGATAATATAAGGTGCATGAAAACCCACTGAAGGGTCAGCTATGAGTCGGTTCTGTGCCAGTGGTACAGACTAACACCACTACCACCAATCTATTGCTGTAGATCTGACCATATGGCCAGATGTGAATGTAGAAATAAGGTGAATATTTGAGGTTACGCTTGCCATGCTTGGTTCCTCTAGGTCTCCAGCTGCCTCACTGCAGACGCATAGTTCACTGTTGATTAGTAACTTTTATATTTTCCGTAGCTGTGAGGCCAACATAAGAAAAAGGGATGGTCAAACTGTGAGAGATTGTGATGAAGTGTAGCCTAGTGGAGATTTGGAGATGGAGACAAGAGTTAAAGGTTTTGCTTATTGGATGATTGAAGGGAAAGCAGAGTGTTGTGACTACTATGAGAAGCTGTTTGATGAATGAATGAATGAATGAATGAATGAATGAGGAAACCAGAGACTTCTTGCTTTTGTGTTACAAGACTGAACCTGGACTTTCACCTGATGATGGAGAAGCTGTCTGAACTGATTGAGGAATTGTGTCTTACTGTGAACTAGGCTTGGAGCTGCTGCTCTCTAAACCTGGAATTTCACTAGGTGATATTCTTTGCCTGTCCCACACCTAAAATAGTTCCTTAATAAACTTCATGATTATGAGCAAAGCCAAGCCTATAAATAACTTACAACAAATATTGGACCCACTGATTAATAGAAGTAGGTTCAGGAGCATGGGGTGGGTCATGTCTGATCTTATTACAATCAGTTCTATACAATGGATATTGTTGGTGGATATAGTTACCATTTTTTGAGTTAGTAGTTGTGCTCACATTGCATTTGTTCCATTTACAGTGCAGAAGCAAGCTGCAAGAAATACTTGCAAGTCTTCTATTATTGTAAAACAAGCTAATGAATTACCTATGTATGTGAACATATTTATACTGTGTATGTTTATGAACTGGAGAAATGGTAATTTATACCAGATGTTAACTTTCACTACCAAGCAGAGTGCAACCCGTGCAGGAAGTGAAGAGTGATTTTTAGTATTGCCTCTTTACATTTTTCATTATATTATTTGAATTCTTTAACTCAATATGCATTCATTTTATCATTTCAGAAAAATCAAGGTACAGAAATATTTTACAAAGGAAAAAACAGTAATTGAAATCTGACTCAAACAACATGCATATAAGATGTAGATCCATCAGCATAAATTGTGAAAGATCTCTAATCGTTTAGACTCTAGGGAATTGTGCAGTTAACCTACAGGACATATCTCTGTTTGTTTGACCCTCATCAATAGCTCAACAGGAGAAAGGTGATCTCCTTCTGTGCAATTTACAGCCCAAGAAACATACTACAGGGTCAATTATGAGTTGGTTCTGACTCGAAAGCAATATAGAAACGGATATTAAAGCTAGATTTTAAAAAGCAAAGGAGTGACATTTCAGTGAATGAAGAAGTGTAAGATCAAATGTGTTTCAATATACTTAATGATATCACAATATAATTGAATCCTACCAGTTCTCTCCATTCTTGGGCTAAAACTGAAACCACATTGACACTGATAACTTCTTATCACTTATTTTAATATAACTTTATGTCTCTTTAAAACACTCTCAAATATTTTTGAGAATCTCAATGTTTCCTTATAGGTGAAAAAAAAAATCCACAACAACCGAAAAGAAAGAAAAACCCAAATTAATTGTCATTAATTGTTATGACTTGGTCTGCCTTCGCCTCCCCCCAAACCCCTCGACACCTGACCTCCCCCTCTGCCACCACCTGCCGCCACCATCCACGAACCCGTCCCCCCCATCCCCGGGAAGTCAGGGCTCATGGAGGGCCAGTGACGGGGTGGGGTTGGGGGGGCCGGGGGAGGGGTGGGTATAGTTTGGGTAGAATGTTGAATGATTCAGGAAGTATCAAAAGAAGATGGAAGGAGTACACAGAGTCACTGTATCAGAAGGAATTGGCTGACACAGAGGAATTTCGTGAAATAACGTATGAGAAACAGCCTATGGTGATGAAGGAGGAAGTTCAACTTACTCTGAAGGAATTGGCAAAAAACAAGGATCCAGGAGTTGACAGCCTATCAATTGATTTACTTCAACAAACAGACACTGCCCTGGATGTGCTCACTAAGTTGTGCCAGGAAATCTGGAGGACAGCAAGCTGGCCAACTGACTGGAAGAGATCAATATTTTTTCCCATTCCTAAAAAAGGTGACCCAACAGAGTGTGGAAATTATCACACAATATCATTGATAGCACATGCAAGCAAGATTCTGCTGAAAATTATCCAAAACGTTTGGAACAATATGTCAACAGAGAACTGCCAGATGTGCAGGCTAGATTTAGAAGAGGTCACAGTACTAGGAATATTATAGCTAATGTTA
>NW_006399796.1:13675528-13676942 GCF_000299155.1 Elephantulus edwardii | reverse complement strand
ATAAATCACAAGGCTGTGACTTTTATGGAAAAATACAGCTTCAACTTTCCTACAAGAGGTGACTGGTAAGTTTGAACCAGGACTTCAAGCCTGTTAATTCAGTTTTGATGTCTTGTAAAGAATTTGCCTTTCCAACCCGGATACACTGAGTTAGAAATTTTAACATTTAACAGACTCCCCAGTCACCATTCAAATCCAGCAGTAACTCTGCATCAGACAGGTGGAGAGTCTCCTAGTCACTCTTTGATACCATTTACAGCTTTGAAGTCCAATGAAAGATTGCTATGACTCAGAACCATCACGGGAACAGAATGTTTTAAAGTATACATATGGATTATATTGTTAAAAATGTAGATTTTGGCGCAGTAAATCTGGAGTAGTTGTTATTGCTCTTTGATGCCATGAAGTCCACTATTATGACTCATAGCAACTCCATGAACAACAGAAAAGAAATTTGCCTCATCCTGTGTCAACCTCACCATCTCTGATGTGCTCAAGCCCATTTTTACAGTTATTGTAAATAACAATCTATCTTATTGAGTGTCGTCACTCTTTCTCTATCCTTCCACCTATCCCACAATGATGCCCCTTTCTAGCTCCTCCTGAAACCATGCCCAAAGTATATGAGATGAAGTTTTATCTTCCTTACCTCTAAAGGTCACTGTGGTAGTGCACCCTCCAAGATAAACTTGCTTGTTCTTTTGGCAGTCCATATTCAGTGCTCGTCTCCAATACCACAATTCAAGGGCAACCATTTTTCTTCTGTCACCTTCATTCACTATCCAACTTTCACATGTATAGGAAGTAATTGACAGGACCATGACTTGGATCAAGTGCACCTTGGTTTTTAAACTGACATTCTCACTTGCTTAAAATCTGTGGCAGTGCGAATTCTCAGCAGAGGTTGAACCAGAATGAACCTGTTTAACATCCTGGTTTGTGTCTGTGATCCCTTTGTTAAAGCAGCTAACTGCTTAACCAGTGTGTCATTTTTTTTTTTTTAAACCCGCAGGCTACCATTCACTATGAGTGTTCACAAATGTGCGTGGAGGAATTTCAGCTCCCTCTACTACCCTTTTTCTCCACCAACTCAAATAGGCAAAGACCTTGCAGTAGTACTCCTGCTTTCTTCAGGTTCTCTATATGGCTTAACTGTAACATTCATTCTTCAAGGACAGAATCAAAAGAGCCCCCAAACTGTGACTACAGTCTGCAGTCAGGCAGGATTTATTCAGGCAAAGATGTTAGTAAGATGCTGTCTGATGGAACTCCAAAACTTCTTCATGAAGTCACTTGGTTCTTTTTTACAACTTAGCCTTTACCTGTTATCTGAAATACTTCAATTGGTATACCATCTATTCCTGGGGCCTTATTTTTTGCTATTTCCTTCAAATCAGCTTGAACTTCTTCCTTC
>NW_006399796.1:13666316-13672485 GCF_000299155.1 Elephantulus edwardii | reverse complement strand
CTTTAGAGTAATATTTCTCTGGTGGTTAGAATTCAACAGGGGCTCCAAGCAAGAAAGATGGACAATCAACTCTTACATTATTTACAGCAACCTAAAACTCTGATAGAGGCTTGGTTCTAACTTAAAGATGTTTTATCTTTGCTAATAAACAAACTTGCCAGCCTTAATTGGAAGCAGGCTTATAGTTTCCCAGCCTGTAATAAAGCTACATCATGAAATGTGTGTATTTTTAGTTCTGGCATAGTAACTGTGCTCTTTAAAGACTGGTTCCTTGCCATAATCATGATGTTATCTCCTATTTTTTCTCATTCCCATGTTGTCATATATTTATTTGATTTTTATTTATTAGATACTGTTTCTCATGTAAAGTTCTGCAAACATTCCACTTGTTCTAAAGTACTCTTTGAGTTAGTTATCAAAACATGAAGTCAAATGAAAGTCTTTTCAACTCACATTGGTCACCAAATTCACTTTTATTTAACTCATATAAAGATTTACATAATAAATTTCCAGAACTTGCTATTTATGAAAATGCTGCAAGTGGACTAGACTATTGAGTGACAGAAGTTAGGAACTGAATCTCAGCAACTTCAAATTCTGGTGTTGGAGAAGAGTCTTAAATATGCCATGGACTGCCAAGAAAACAAATAGGTTTGTCTTTGAGAGAGGGTGAAACCAAATTTCTCCCTGGAGGCTAGAATTTTGAAGCTCTGTCTCATATACTATGGGCATGTGGCCAGGGGGGACCAGTCCTTCGAGAAAGACATAGTGCTGGGAAGGGTGGAGGGGCAGCACAGGAGATGAAGACCCCGATGAGAGGGATTGATACAGTGACTGGGGCTATAAGGGTTGGTGTGTCAGAATCAGTGAAACTGGCTCAGGACAGGGAAGGGTTCAGAGCTGCTGTACAAAGGGTCACTATGAGTCTCAGGCAACTTGATGGTATATAGCAACAACAACAATCAATCAAAGCATTGTTTGAAATTTGATCTCAATAGATATACAGGCTTAACTCATTAAGAACATTTTGTAGAGTCCTTATATATTGAAATTACTGTAACTAAAAAGGTGAAGGTTTGAGTTTTTCCAGAAGATGTTCTAGAGAAGAAAAATCTGACAAATTAGTTATTGAAAACCTATGGAATATGGTTCTATTTTGACACATGAGATCACTATGAGTCAGAATCTATTTGACAGCAACCAGTTAACAAGTTATGCCTAAATCATTGTGTTATATTTTGGAGGAAGTGCTGAAGAACAGCTGACCTTCCATTGCATTTCTGAGGCTGCAAATCACATGAGAGAGGATTACTCATTTTCTCACAAGGAAGTTCTTGTGAATTCAAACAGCCAGAGAAGTATTGCCTTTGTGTTAGTGGCACCACTCTTTATCAACAAAGCCATCAGTGTTCGCAATGTTGTTCCCCTCTCCAGGTTTTGAAGATCAATACAACAAAATAAATAATGTCAGGACCCTCAGTCTTGCAAAGGAAACAGCTGAATAGTTTTAATTTCATGTGATGATAGTGCTCTAGTTGAGATACGCAAAACTGCTAGGAAGCACATATCAGGGAATGATTAATTCTTTCTAAGGGGTCCAGGAACATTCCTTTAAATGGATTTTGAACACTTACTATATAGCAGAGAACCTTGATCCCTCATGCACAAGCTAAATTCTCTACAAAGCTCTGAATCCCTCTTTGAGAGAGAAGGGTATTTCCTCACATATCTGTTAGGCCCTTATTGCTTGACTGGGGTGAACCCCACTGTTAAATAACTCAGTGTCTGTAGATGACTCATATGCATCATTTTATTTGGCATATGGGCCTTGAGTTATTCACTTGATCTATATACAACTTGATTTATATCATCCTGCACATGTTTTCCAGAAACTAGACAAATGAAATTGGACTCAATGTGCACCTAAGAGGCATCCTGCTTCCTCATCTCATTTCTTTTAAGCCCTTTCCCGCTCATCTTTGTTTTTACCAAAATTACTTGTAAAAACATTTCTTTGAAGTCTTGCCAACCTATTGGCAAGAAGCTGCACTGCAATTCCAGAGGTATGTGGTTCGAATCCACCATATGCTTTGCTGGAGAAGGAAGGACAATCTCCTTCTGTACCAGTGAGGTCAGATTTGATGACCACACACAAAAAATAATTAAAACGAAAAGAAAAAAATAAAAAAACAAAGTCTTGCCATCCCAGTTATGAATGAGAAAATAAATGACAGAAAATAGAGCTTGAATTTCATAAATGGCTGTCCTAATGGATTTTAAAATTGCTATTATCTACTAGAAGAATGTTTTGTATTTTGGTAAGTGCTGTTGAGTTGCCTTTGATTGGTAGTGACTCTTACATTCAATAGAATGGAATAGAGTCTAATCCCGCACCTTCCTTGTAATCTGCTGTCCTTGAACCCATTGCTGCAGAACTTAGTTACCACGTAACTCGTGAAAAAGAATAATTACTGAGCATGCGCTTATGAGAAAGTGATGCAAAAATTTGGAGATGATTAATGTTTGTAATTCTTTTATGTTCTACATGAAGAGTTAGCTCTTCAGTTCCTGACAACATGGAATACTAAAATGTAAAGACAAAAAGCTTAATAAATGGAGAGCATAAGAATCATTCATTGAGGTAGATTAATGCTGCATCCCACAATGTTGTCAGAAAATGTCAGGAAGCCTATATCTATCACATTTGAGTTGTATTTTCATTATCTGCACATATTTGGCTTTGAGCAGAATTATATGAGTTGGATTAATTTTTTATTTGGCCCTCCAGCTGCTCTACATGGAATCATGTGGGAGACATTTGGTTCTCATCAATTCCCTTTTACCTTGCCTTCTAACACCATTGCTTTAAATAGAACGTTCATTCTCTTTTAACTATCTGCAGGCTTATTCTGTTCAGAGAGACAAGCCACGGAAATATTATGACCTCTAAGTGGCAGACGGCAAGACAGAGTCTCTCTCAAAAGCTAGCCCACAGCTGGGCATTGATTGTGTGTGTTGGTGGGCTGGAGCAGGCGGTGTGCCTGGCTGGTTACAGTTGCTTCCTTTCATCTCAATGGTAGGATACTTACAGCATGGTCCTTATAGACCACAAGAGAGGATAGCATCCTGTTTTGTGGGCTGTGAGGAAGTAGAAGGATTCAGTTTTCAGGCCTGTTATTAAAGTGATTTCTGCTAAGCCTGAAATCCATTTTTCGAAGAGGGTAGATGTTTTGTATAAGCGGTTAAAAGATTTTCTAAGATTCCGTTTCAGCAAGTAATCCTTTGTAGTAAGTAATACCAAGGCTTCTCTGTAACAGATTTCAGTCACATCAGTGTGTCGTTTGCTACCACTCTGCAGAAGGGGTAAACATCAGACTCTGGCTGCACAGCGTATGATGTGCTCCTCTGTTAACTTAGAGGTCAGCACTTCAAATCCTCCCAACTGCTCCTAAGAAGAAAGATGGAGAGTCTTCTCCCACTAATATTTACAGACTTGAAATTGAATAGAGGATAACTGTTAGCCAGAAATGTTTCTAAAGTAATAGATGGCAAAGGAGCCCAAATTCTAAGGTGGTTGACTATGGTGTGCTTGATTCAGGCCATGGTCTTCACTATTACTTCCTACACATCAGAGACCTGGACAATGACTAAGGATGATAGAAGAAGATTTGATGTCTTTGAGTTGTGGTGCTGGTGAAGAGTATTGACTGCTAAAAGAAAAAAACAAGTCCATACTGGAGAGGGCAAAACCAGACTGTTCCTCGGAAGCAAGGATTTTGAAGCTCTGCCTCACATACTTTGGGCATGTTACAGGGAGAGACCAGTCCTTGGAGAGGGACATCGTACTTGGAGGAGTGGAGGGATAGTGCAGGAGAGGAAGACCCTGGATAAGATGGATTGACTCAGTGGCTGGGTTAATGGGAATTGATATGTCAGAGACAATGAAATTGCCTATCTCAAGGTAGAACAGGGTTCAGAGTTGTTGTCCATAGTGTCACTAGGAGTTTGAGTTGACTCGACAGCACATAATAACAATGACAACAGAACTAGTTAGGATTTTAATTTAGGAATCCTTCCACCTAAAAGTGAACTCTGGTGGCTTCGTGGTAAGGAACTTCATTGCCAATCCAACTGTTCACTGTTCAAATCCACAAGACAGCTTTGTGAGAGAAAGATTGGGAACTTTCCTCTCATGCAATTTATAGCCTCCAAAAACCTATTTGGTTCCTTAAGATTCAATAACAAAAAGAGAGAGGGTTGAGTGATACTATTTTTAGTTAAAAAAAATTCTCTATTTTCTAGTCCTTCTTGTTTTCTGTGTGTCTCAGAAGAGAAAAAGCACGGAAAGAAACAATGTAAAAATTTGATCCTTCTTTGTACAAGTTGTTGTGTACCATTGAGACAGAACCAAACCATAGCTGACCCTTGTCAGAGGCAGTAAATCACATGGGAGGAGATAGCCCATCTTTCTCCATCATAGCAGCTGGTGGATTCCATCTGCCACCTTTGGGATTGTAGCAGAGTATTGAGAGCACAGTGCACTGAGAGAGAAACCCAAGACAGATTTTGAGCATTAGTTATTGCCAGGGCCAGAAGAATTTGACATGACAGTAGAAGCATTTTACACTAGATAAAAGTGGAGCTAAAAGAATAAAATTTTAATTCCAATGAAAACTTGTTTTTAAGTGGTGTTATGAGTAAATTCTTTTAAAAAATAGTGGACCCAATATCTTACGTAAAGTAGGTGAATTTCTTCAAATGACAGATTCCTTCAAAAGAAACAAAATATCATAGGAAGTTAATTGTCACTTAATATTTTTATTTCATATCCCTGCTCAGTATATTAAGTGGCAGATACTTTTATACAAGACATATAGTCCTTTGATGGAATTTGAGGGCAGACTAAGGAAGTTCTTTTTTTGATAAATCTCTAACTTGCTCAGGTTTAACATTTATTCGTGATGACACTTTATCTCTTGCCTTCCTTTGTAAATGCCAGAGGTTAAAGTTTCTTATGGAAATTCTGCTTAATAGAAAACTTTATTTTGCATAATTATAATCTGGCTCAACCTCAATTCATCCAGCATTTATTATAACATTTAAAGATCCCAGAAATATCCCTAAGAAATTTATTTTCCACTTTTAAAATAAAAATAAAATGGAAAAAAAAAATCAGAGATGGCATGTTCAAGTTTGCCTTATTTTTGACTGTGGTAAAAAGACAAAATATAATCATAAAATTATCATTTTAATCATATAAATGTATAGTACATGCTTTTAATTATATTCACAATATTGTGGGACAATAACCACTATTCATTTCCATAAGTTTTTTGTAACTGCAGGATTTCTATACTCATTAAGCAATAGCTTTGCATTCCCTCCCAATCGCAGGCCCCCGGAAACCACTAATCTATCTAAGTACTTGCCCATCTAAGCGAGATTATATAATACTTTTCTGTTTGTAACTGGTTTCTTTCATTCAGTGGAGCGTTTTCAAGGTTCATTTAAATCACAGTATGTATTGAAACTACATTTTTCTTTATGGATGAGTAATATTTCATTATGGCACCGTGATTAAGCTCTGGACCGCCAATCAACAGGTGCGTTTTTATAATCAACCAATCCCTTTTCCCCAGAAGGAAATACTTGAGAATCTCCTTCTATAAAAATTCAACTCTGAGCTCATTGATTTCATCTAAAAGGATTAAACAATCAGTAATTGTTAACAGAAAACACATTTTACTATATATAATAGCATCAAATTTATTTAGATGCAACAAATATTTGGATTAAAAATGTTATTTTTCAAAATAAGATCAAAACATTTTGTTTACTAAGTCCCTCTTTTTCCTTCACTGCATGTTATTGCTGATTCTCAAGTGCGTTTTCAGAGGCTAAATTTCAAGGAAGGAGAGTGCTCATCTTTCCCCCCCACACACACTTTTTGGGGCCATATTATATAACTTGAAACGCTATGATTTTTACAGCCAGTCCACTTAAATTTTTTTGTTTCGAATTCACATTACTTAGTATTTAATGTATACAACTAAATTAAAGAGTTTTTTGGTGCTCAGATTTACATTTTTTTTAAGGAGTCGCTGGTGGATTGAAGCACTTGCCTTTGAGTTCTCAGCACCATTCTCTATCCACTGTTGTTGTTGTTGTT
>NW_006399796.1:13643378-13665901 GCF_000299155.1 Elephantulus edwardii | reverse complement strand
TCTTGAGTACTTTAGAGAGGTCCCTAACAGCAGGCTTTCCCATCGCAATACGTTTTTTGATTTCCTGGCTACTGGTGCCAAGAGTGTTGACCGTGGAGCCGAGCAGCCAAAATGCCCTGAAAACCTTGAAGGGCAGTACTCCTCTGTCTTACACTGTACAATGAGTCAGAATTTACTGCATGGCAGAAAATATCAGAGACAATATTCCACTGTAAATATATATTGTTAGCTGCCATGAAGCTAATTCTGATTCATGGTTACCCCATATATGCAGAGATGTATTTCACAAGATTTTCAAGGTTTTAACTTTCAGAAGTAGATAACCATATCTATTTTTCCCTGCAAAGGAGTCTCGAACTACTAACCTTCTGGCTAGTAGTGGAGTATTTAACTCCAGTCATCCATTGATGGACATTTGTGTTGCTTCCACTTTTGGCTATTGTGAATACTGTTGCAATCAAGCAATGAACATTTTTTTTTCAATTGTTCATGCTTTGCTGGTTCATCCCTAACTCAACCAAAGCTGGTTTCGACCATCAGTCCATTCTTCTGCTCAGAACCATTAAACTGAAGCCTGTTTGTAGCAATTTAACACTGGTAATTCTACTTCTTATCCCTATATATTTAGACAGCATGATGGCTATTCACACAATTCAGTTAAATGAAAACTTGAGCATAAACCAGTCACAATTTATTACAAAAATAGTACAACTGACATGCTTTAAATGATAGTTTGGGGATGATTTTGCATTTCTTGTTAATGTAATTGCTTATGGCTAGAATGATCTTAGTGTCTGGAAATATGAGAATGTTTATAAAAATGCTACAGATAAAGATTATTATTTTTCCTCATCCAGGTACAAGGTAAATTATTCTACTAAATATAAATTACACCAAGTTTCCTGAACTTTAATAATTATCTTGGTGCAACTTGAGTATATCATGAAGCATGAAGATAAGTATGACACAAGTAATTAAGTCTTGTTAGAAGTGAATTATTTAATGAAAACATTTTTTTCATTCCAGTTTAGAAAAAAAATGCTAGTATCACAAAAAAAAATCATTGCTATCAAGTCTGGAACACAATTGGTGCCTAAGAACATAAAATGGTAAATCTTAGCATATTAAGTACATCATTAAAGTAACATTTGGTGCAATGCTGTGAATAATAATAATAATCTTTTTGTTTAATGTGATGCCGAATCAGTGTATAATGCAGAAGTGGCATGCAATGAAGTTATCCTGTGCCCTCACCTCATGGCATAAATCAATATATTAAGAGCAAAAAAGAGAGAATTTTTAAAAAAATTTTATTTTATTATTGTGTGTGTGTGTGTGTGTGTGTGTGTGTGTACTGTCAAGTCAGATCTGACTGGTACAGGAGGAGACTGCCCCTCCTTTTCCAGCAGAGTATCTGGTGGATTCGAACCACAGGCTTCTGGGATTACAGTGCAGCTTCTTGCCACTAGGCCATCAGAGCTTCCTGAGAGAATAGTTTTTACAAAAAAATGCAATAAAATATGCACGTGTGCATGTGAGTGTACGTGTGTACAGAATGCCACACTTGGAAAGCTGATAAACAGCTCTGGATAAAGCAGAGATGCTTGGTTACATCTGCTGAAAGCAATCTGTGCTGTGTATGAGAGCTCATGTCAGACCAGTAATTACCACAACGGAGATAAAGCCTGTGCTAAATGTCACCTGCAGCTGACAAGCTCAGGAAGCCAAGCTCTGCTAAATGAATCAGTTACTCTGAGAGTATTTAGCTCTACTTACAGGGGAAACACAATTGTCTTGTTTTTAAAAAGAAATGTACATATATCAAAAAAGGAGAATACACACAACACAGACATATATATGTATACACACACACACACACACACACACACACACACACACATGCATATGTATACATACATAATGAAGAGACTTGGAAACACATTCATAATGTAAACCTGACTTTAATTCGACACTGCCCACTAAAAAGCACAATAGGTAGAAAGGCTACCAGATGTAAACAGATTGTGGGGACAACTTTGAGGTATTAATTAATAGACATTTCTGTGAGTCAGGCAGAGACATCCACATTCTACCACAAGTTGTTCATTAGCCAGTGCAATGTAATGCCTGACAGTCCAGAATGACACTCATAAAACAGCGGAGGTGGCTTTTGAAAACAACTGGTGAACAACATACAGAAACAACTTGCCTGTGACTGCATGTGAAGTTCATGGATACAATGTGTATTTTTAAAAGTTTTGAATCGCAGGGAGCTGGTTAGTTTTCTAATAAATGTGTTACTGACAACAGCAGAATTAAGAATTTTGGCATGAAGAAAATTACTTAACTATTCTCTAGTTATTTTCCTCTGTTTAGTTTCCTTTTTTTTCCAGTTATAATTTTACTTTTAAGTGTTTAATGTGACCTGACAAGCAAAAGTCTCTATTCCTCAAATCACCTATTACTTTGCTGACATTTAAAGGAAACCTTTAGTGCTCATGAGGAGAACGTGGAGAGCATCAAGCACTGAGTACTGGAGTGAAGCCATGGAATTAGCAAGGCTGCCGGGCATCCACGTGGAATGATGCAATCAGGATGATGTCATGGAGCTTAGCATACGAGCTTTTCTGTGAGATTATTTATAAAGATCTCTTATTCATTACCTTGTGGGTTGAAATAATGTTTCTTACACTGATACTAACAGGTTCCAGAGTTTGACCTTCAGCCTCAAGGATCAGTTTTGAAACACTACAAGTAGTTTCAATCATTCCAACTAGAATTTCAAAAAATACTAAATTAATGAATTAATATATAAACAAAGAAGTGCTAAAGTGAGTATTTACAATAACTCATCAGTATCACTGAATCGTGAAATGTCAAATGATTGATAGGTATCCTGATGCACATAGAACAAAAATATTGAAAGCTACAGGAATTAACTTTTTTATTAATTTTAATGAAAGTTACAGAGACTTAGGGTTTCCAGTCATTCATTGCTTCACTTTTCTCCCTGCCCACCCTTATGCAATTCCTCTCCCCAAGTCCACTCCACTGTACAGCCTTCATTCTGGACTCCTGTCATGACAATAATACCTAATTATATATCAAATCAAAGAGCTGAACAGAAAATTTCAAAAGGCAGCTCGGCATGACAAAGCAAGATACTATAATGATATGTGTAGAGAGCTGGAGTCAGAAAATAAAAAGGGCCAAACTTGCTCAGCATTTCTTAAGCTCAAGGAGTGGAAAAACAAATTCAAGCCATGGGTGGCAATACTTAAAGACAGTTTGGGTAGAATGTTAAATGATGCCAGAAGTATCAAAAGAAGATGGAAGGAGTATACAGAGTCACGGTATCAGAAGGAATTGGCTGACACAGAGGAACTTCATGAAATGACATGTGAGCAAGAGCCTATGGTGATGAAGGAGGAAGTTCAAGTTGTTCTGAAGGAATTGGCAAAAAACAAGGCTCCAGGAGTTGACTGCATACCAGCTGATTTATTTCAACAAATAGACGCTGCCCTGAATGTGCTCACTAAGTTGTGCCAGGAAATCTGGAGGACAGCCAGCTTGCCAACTGACTTGAAGTGATCAATATTTGTTCCCATTGCAAAGAAAGGTGACCCAACAGAGTGTGGAAATTATCAAACAATATCATTAATATCACATGCAAGCAAGATTCTGCTGAAAATTATCCAAAAATGTTTGGAACAGTATGTCAACAGAGAATTGCCAGATGTGCAGGCTGGATTTAGAAGAGGTTGTGGTACAATGGAAATTATAGCTAATGTTAGATGAATCTTGGAAGAAAGTAGAGAATATGACTCTGAAAAGATTTTTGACTGTGTGGATCACAACAAGCTATGACTGACTCTGAGAAGAAGGGGAATCCCAGAACATTTGATCATGCTAATGTGAAACCTATACTTGGACCAAGAAGCAGTTGTCAGAACAGAGCAGGGAGACACTGGATGGTTCAAAATCAAGAAGGGTTCTGTCAGGAATGTATTTTGTCTCCATAACTTTTCAATCTGCATGTAGAACAGATCATCCGAGATGGGAGGCTGTACGAGGAGGAATGTGGCATCAGGATTGGTGGAAGAATCATCAAGGGGACACTCTTTTTTTATCTTAGTTTTAAAATAGATTTGCTGAAGGTCACATAGTGCAAATGACATTTGTTTTAATCTCTTATTACTCATCAATCATTAATCATCAATCAACCTACATTGTTACTGTTGTTGTTATGTGTTGTTGAGTCGCCTGTGACCCCTAGCGGCCCTATCTATGTACAGTTGCTCTGAATCCTGCCCTCTCTGGAGCCAGTCTCATTTATTCCGACACACAAACCCCCATTGCCCTAGTTACGGTGTCAATTCATCACATTCGAGGTCTTCCTCCCCTGCACTGTCCTTTCACCCTTCTAAACATGATGTCCTTCTCCAAGGGTTGGTCTTTCCTGGCCATGTGCTCAAAGTATAAGAGACAAAGCTTCAAAGTCCTAGCTGTTGCAGACAAGTAATTTTCTAATTATTAATAATGAGACAGACAGCCAGGAATGAGATAGAGCAGAGAGCATGAAAAATAGGAAGCCAGCAGTTCTCAAATAAAGACCCCAAGTCATGTTTCTCTGTGCATTTATTAATAATCAGGGGAAGCAAATCATAAAAAGAATTCCTTGTAAATGAAGCTAAGCTCTTTCTATTGAAAACCTTCCCTTTGACTCAGGAGGGAGGGGTTAGCAAATGCAAGAATTTGGTATACCCTTAAGGATTGCCTTGGTGCCTCAGGGTGAACTCTAGCTCAGGTTTTAACACTCCCTCTGTAGGGGGCCCCTAGCTGTCTCCTGTCTGCAGGGAACAAACAGCTCATTTTCTAGGATCTGCCACAAGAGAAATCTTAACTTATAAATTTGTAATCCCTTCAATTCCTGAACAAATGTTTTCATATAATATTTGGTATAAAGTTTGGCTTCCCATACCTAGCCTCCAAGGAGAGACTTGGTTTCACCCTCCACAAGACAGACCTATTTGTTTTCTTGGCAGTCCGTGGTATGTTCAAGACTCTTCTCCAGCACCATTGATTCTCCTTCTGTCATCCTTGGTCACAGTCCACCTCTGTGATGCATAGCAAGTAATTGGGAAGACCAGGACCTGGATTAGGCGCACCTTATTCTAAAGACTGACATTTTAACTTTTCAGCTGTTGTCCCTAACAGCAGATTTTCCCAATGCAATTCGTCTGTTGATTTCCTGACTGCTGGTGTTAAGTGTTAAGATTGTTGATTATGGAGCCAAGAAATTGTTGCTCCATCTATCACATGATCAAGAGGCAATAGTGATGAAGGAGGATGTTTAGGCTGCTTTGAAGGAGTTGGAAAAATATGAAGCCCCAGGAATTGGGATACCAATTCATATATTTTAACAAACAGATGCTGCCCTGGATGTCCACCCCAAGTTGTACCAAGAAATCTGGAGGACAACTACCTGACCAAATGAATGAAGAGATCCATATTTATTCCCATTCCAAAAAAGTTAACCTGACAGAGTGTGGAAATTATTGAACAATAACCTTATATCACACACTAGCAAAATCCTGCTGAAGATTATCCAGAAATGACTGGAACAGTACATTGACAGAGAACTACTAGAAATACAAGCTGGGGATGTCATGGCACTAGAGACATTATCACTAATGTCAGATGGATATTGGCAGAAATCAAAGAGTACCAGAGGAATGTCTATCTGTGTTTCATTGACTACGCAAAGGCATTTGACTGTGTGGATCACAACAAATTGGAGCTAACTTTGGGGGGAAAGGGAATACCAGAACACTTGATTGTGCTTATGTGAAACCTATGCACGGACCAAGAAGCAGTTGTCAGATCAGAGAAAGGAAACACCGCATGGTTCAAAATCAGGAAAGGAGTGCATCAGGGATGCATCCTGTCTCCATAAATTTTCAATCTATATGCAGAGCAGATTATTCTGGAGACTGAGCTTTATGAGGAGAATGTAGCATCAGGACTGGAGGAAGACTCATCAACAATCTACTTTATGCCGATGACAAAATTTTGCTTGCTGAAACTGAAGAAGAATTGAAGAGCTTGCTGCAAAAGGTCAAGGACTGTAGTCATTAATATGGATTAAAGCTTAACATCAGGAAGACAATAATTCTTACCAGTAGGCCAATTAGTAGCACCATGATAGATGGACAATTAACCTACATAAGAACAACAAATTCTAACTGAAGATTGTTATCACTATTTAATGAATCCAAGTAAGTTGTAATATTTTTAAAATTGGTAATTGTTTTCATTAATTGAAGATGTTGTTGTTGTTGTTATGTGCTGTTGAGTTGCTTGCAATTCATAGTGACCCTATGTACAATAGCCCTAAACTCTGACCTGTCCTGTGCCAATCTCACTGTCTCAGACACACCCATCCCGATTACTCCAGTCACTGAATCAATCCACCTCATAGAGGGTCTTCCCCTCCTGCACTGTCCCTCCACCCTCCCAAGCATGATGTCCTTTCTTCAAGGACCGGTCTCTCCTTACAACATGACCAAAGTATGTCAGATGAAGCCTCAGAATCCTTGCCTCCAAGGAGCTGCCTGGTTTAATCCTCTCCAGAATGAATCTGTTTTCTTAGCAGTCCATGGTACTCTCAATACTCTTCTCCAGCACCACAGCTCAAAGGCATCAATTTTCCTTCTATCTTCCCTAGTCATTGTCCAACTCTCTGATGCATAACAAGTGATTGCAAAGACCATGGCCTCTATCAGGCACATCTTAGTCTCCAGAGAGACACCATCGCTCTTCAGTACTTTGGAATTATCCCTAACAGCAGACTTTCCCATCACAATACATCTTTTAATTTCCTGGCTGCTGTTGCCAAGAGTGTTGACTGTGGAGCCAAGGAGACTAAAGCTGTGAATAATCTCAATCTCTTCACCATCCATCCTGATGCTGCCAATTGGTCCAGTGGTGAGAACCTTTGTCTTCTTGACATAGAGCCTCAAACCATATTGGAGGCTGCAGTCCTTGACCGTCTACAGCAAGCGCCTCAGGTCCTCCTCAGTTTCAGTAAGCAAAGTTTTATCATCTGCATAAAGCAGATTGTTGATAGATCTTCCACCAATCTTGACCCCACATTTCTCCTCATAGAGCCCAGCCTTCCAGATAATCTGTTCTGTATATAGAATGAAAAGGTATGGAGATAGGACACATTCCTGTTGTACACCTTTCCCCATTTTGAACCATTCAGTGTTTCCTTACTCTTCTGACGACTGCCTCTTGGTCCAAGTATAGGTTTTGCATTAGCATGATCAAGGGTTCTGGTATTCCCATTCTTCTCAGAGTCAGCCACAGTTTGCTATGATCCACATAGTCAAACGCCTTTGCATAGTCAATGAAACACAGATATACATTCCTCTGGTATTCTCTGCTTTCAGCTAAGATCCATCTAACATTAGCTACAATATCCCTAGTACCACTCTAGAATCAGTAAATTATAGTCCATGGGTCATCTACTTATGGAAATGTTACACTATTGTTATTGCTGTTACATGCCGTTGAGTCACCTGAGACTCATAGTGATCAACAGCTCTGAATCCTGCCCTATCTTCAGCCAGTTTCACTGACTCCAACACACCTACTGCAATTATCCCAGTTACTGCATCAATTCATCTCATCTAAGGTCTTCCTCTCCTGTGCTGTCTCTCTACCCTTCCAAGTATGATGTCCTTCTCTAAGGCCTATTCTTTCCCGGCCACATGCCCAAAGTATGTGAGATGGAGTTTCAAATCCTAGCCTCCAAGGAGAAACTTGGTTTCATCCTCTCTAAGAGAGACTTATTTGTATTCTTTTTTTTAAAAAAACTGAGATTTTAATTAAAGTGTAAAAAGGATTTGCGTTTCCAATACTTTATCATTGCACATTTTCCTTCCTGCCTTCCCTGCCCAGATTACTTTTTTCCTTTGGGAAAAAAGTTCTTTCACTGTTATAGAGTTGTTTTCTCCACCCACCCCCCCACCCCAGACCACTTTTCTATGCAGCTCTTTTCTGGACTCTTGTCTTGCCAATAATACCTAGTCATTGATTCTTGTTGGTCCATCATATGTTTAAGACTTTATCCAACACCACAACTCAAAGGAATAAATTCTTTTTCTGTCATCCTTAGTCATTGTTCTAGTGTCTGATGCATAGAATGTAACAGTGAAGGCCAAGGCCTCTATCAGGTGCACCTTAGCCACTAGACTGATATGGTTGCTTCTCAGTATTCTGGAGAGGTTTCTGACAGCAGATTTTCCCACTGCAATTAATCTTTTAATTTCCTGACCCCTGGTGCCTAGAGTGTTGATTGTGGATCTGAGCAAGCTGTATTTATTAACAAACTCAATCTCTTCTCCATCATGGTGCTTCTAGTTGGCCTAGCGGTGAGAATCTGTGTCTTCTTGACATTGGTCTTCAATCTATATTGAAGACTACAATCTTTGACTTTCAGCAGCTAGTGCTTCAGGTCAACCTCAGTTTTGGTAAGCAACGTTGTGTCATCTACAAAATGTAGGTTGTTTATGAGTCTTCCTTCAATCTTGATGCCACTTTTCTCCTCTTAAAGCCCAGCCTCCCAAATGATCTCTTCTGCATATATATTGATAAGATATGGAGACAGAATGCATCCCTAATGCATTCTTTTCCTGATTAAAGATTGTGTTGTGTTGTTGTTGTTGATTGCCGTCAAGTGAAGCATGACTCATCATAACCCTATGAACAAAAGGCCATTGCTCCAGCCACTGAGTCAATCAATCTCCTCCAGTGTCTTCCTTTCTTGTGCCATACCTTCACTCTTCTAAGCATAATGTCCCTCTCCAAGGACTGGTCCCTCCTTGCAATGTGCCCAAAGTATGCCAGATGGGAATTCAAAATCCCTGCTTCCGTGGAGCAGTCTGATTTCACCCTGTCCAGGACAAACCCATTTGCCCTCCTATCAGTCCATAGTATATTCAATGCCTTGCTTCAGCAATACAACTCAAAGGCAGCTATTCTTCTTCTATCATCCCTGGTCATTGTCCAGCATTCCGATGCTTAGCAAGTAATTGCAAAGACCATGGCCTAGGTCAAAAACACCTAAGTCTCTAGACTGACATTGTTGCTCTTCAGTACTCTCGAGAGCACCCTGACATCAGATTTTCCCAGTACAATTTGTCTTTTGATTCCTGACTGCTGGTACTAATTGTGCTGATGTGGAGCCAAGCAAACTGAAACTCTAACAATCTCAGTCTCTTCACCGTCTATTGTGATGCTGCCAACTGGCCCAGTGGTGAGAATCTTTGTTTTCTTGATGTTGAACTTCAATCCATATTGAAGGCTGCAGTCCTTGACCTTCTGCAAAAAATGCCTCAGGTCCTTCTCAGTTTTGGCAAGCAAGATTGTGTCATCTGCATAATGCTGGTTGTTGATGACTATTCCTCCAATCCTGATGCCACACTCCTCTGCATAGAGCTCAATCTCCCAGATGATTTGTCCTGCATATAGACTTAAAAGGTATGTCCCATTAATGTTTTCTGAGGCTCTATTTTCCATATAGTTCAATGTTTGTTGTTGTTGCTAGGTGCCATTGAGTCGGGTATGTCTCATAGCTATCTTATGAACAAAAGATCTGAAACCATTCTTGTTCTGTGTCATCCTCACACTTCCTGACACACAAGAACCCATTGTAGCAGCTACCTTGTTAATACACCTGGTTGAGGGTCTTCTTTCTTGACCCTCCACCCTTCCCAACATCATTTCCCTTTCCAAGAAATAGCACCTCCTAGCAATATGTTCAAAGTATGTGAGGGAAAACCTCATCATTCTTGCCTCCAGGAAGTGGAGCACTCCAGCTGCACCCTCTCCAAGACATATCTATTCGTTTCCTTGGCTGCCCATGGAATGTTCAGTGCTCTTCTCCAACACCACAGCTCAAAGGCATCAATTCTTTTTTCTGTCATCCTTATTCATTGTCCAGGTCTTGGATGCATAACTAGTAATTGGAAAGACCATGGCCAGAATCAGATGCACCTTAGTCCCCAAACTGCTATCGCTACTCTCCAATAATTTGTAAAGGTCTATAGCTGCACATTTTCCCAGTACAATGTGTCTCCTTATTTACTGACTGCTCGTACGAAGGGTGTTAATTGTGAATCCAAGCAAGATCAAGCTATTGACAGTTTCAATCTTCTCTCCAACCATCATGACACTGCCTGTTGGTCTGGTGGTAAGAATCTTTGTTTTCTTGATATTGAGATGCAACCCATACAGAAGGTTATATTCCTTGATCTTCTGCAACATGTGCTTCAGGTTCTCCTCACTTTCAGCAAGTAAGGTTGTATCATCTGTATAATGCAGGCTATTAATGAGTCTCCCTCTGATCCTGATGTCGTACTCCTCTTCATAGAATCCAGCTTCTCATATAACTTGCTCAGCATATAGATTGAACAGGTATGGAGACAGAATACATCCCTGACACACTCCTTTCCCAATTCCAGACCATGCTGTATTCCTCTGACCTGTTTGCAGAACAGCTTTCTGGTCCAGGTATATAGGTTCCTCATGAGCACAATCAAGTGCTCTGGGATTCCCATTCTTCTCAATGTCAGCCACAACTTGTCATTATCCAAACAGTCAAATGCTTTTGCATAGTCAATAAAGTACAAATATACACTCTTCTTGTATTCTTTACTTTCAGCCAGGATTCATCTGACATCAGCAATAATATCCCTGGTGCCATGGCCGCTTCTAAATCTTGCCTGAATTTCTGGCAATTTCCTATCTATGTACTGTTTCAGACATTTTTGAATGATCTCCAGCAATATTTTGTTAGCATGCGATTTTGAATATTATTGTTCTATAGTTTCAGCATTCTGTTGGATCACCCTTCTTGGGAATAGGAACAAACATAGACCTCTTTCAATTCATTAGTCAGACAGCTATCCTCTAAATTTCCTAGCATAGACTGGTGAGTGCATCCAGGGCTGCATCTGTTAATTGACACGAGTCAATAGGTATCCCATCAATTCCTGGGGCATTATTTTTGCCAATGCCTTCAATGCAGCTTCCACTTCCTCCTTCCTTACATTGGCTCCTGTTCACATGGTACTTCCTGAAATTTTCCAGTGTCAGTCAGTTCTTTTTGGCACAGTGATTCTGTGTATTCCTTCCATCTTCTTTTGATATTTTCCGAATCATTCAGTACCTTTCCCATAGTATATTTCATCATTGCAACTTGAGGCTTAAATTTGTTTTCAGTTCTTTCGGCTTGAGAAATGAAGAGTGAGCTCTTCCCTTTTTGTTTTCAAATTCCAGCTATCTGCACATTCCATTATGTTTTACTTTGTTCTCCCGAGCTGCCTTTTGAAATCGTCTGTTCAGATCTTTTACTTTGATATATTTTCCTTTAGATTTGATGTTCCAGAGCAATCTTTAAAGTCTCTTCTGACAATTGATACATGAAATGCTCGTAGTTTGAATACTGGAAAATTGGATATTGTTAAAAATGAAATGGAATACATGAATATTGACATAGTAGGCATTAGTGAGATGTGATATACCAGCTATGGCCACTTTGAATCAGATAATCATATGGTATACTATGCAGAGAATGAAAAATAGAAGAACAGTCTTGAATTTGTAGTCAAAAAGTCAATTTTAGTTCTATCCTGAAATAACAATGTTGTGAGTGATAGAATAATATCCGTATGAATACAGGGAAGACCCATTAACACGACTATTATTCAAGTATATGCTCCTACATCTAGTGCCAAAGAGAAAAAAATGGAGAGTTTTTACCAGATTTTGCAGGTTTAAATTGACCTAACATGCAATCAGGATGTGTTAATGATAATTGGGGACTGGAATGCAAAAGCAGGAAATAGTGAAGAAGGAACAGTATTAAGAAAATATGGGCTTGGTGATAGAAATGAGGCTGGAAATAGAATGATTGAATTTTGTTTTTACAATGATTGATTCGTTGCAAATACTATTTTCTAAAAACCACAAAAGACAACCTTACACATGGATTTCACCCAAAGGACTGAATAGGAATCAGATTGACTACATTTGTGGAAGAAATCAGTGGAGAAGCTCAATATCACTAGTCAAAACTAGGCCAGAGGCAGACTGTTTGTCAGATCATGAATTACTCATATGCAAATTCAAACAAAGACCAAAGAAAATTAAAATAAGTCCACAAGAACCAAGATATGATCTTGGATCAATTCTATCAGAATTTCATGAAGAAACTCCTATTTCTTAAGAATAGGTTTGAGGCATTGAACACCAATGATAGAAGACCAGATGAGTTATGGGATGTTATCAAGGATATCATCCATGAAGAAAGCAAAAGTTCATTACAAAAAAAGAAAAGAAAGAAAAAAACCAAAATATACGTCAAAAGGGACTAAATATTCAAGTGCTTAAAGCATACTGTTATTAATCACTCCGTGTCTCTTTAAGTTTTTACTTCACAGGATCAAGAAGATCACCACCTTAATTCTCCCCTGGCCACTAATACCAGACTGACTCACTCCCTTCTCGGAACTCCCAGATCGTCGCCCCTGTTCAGCAGGAAGTAGCCAAAAGAAAGATACGTCACCCTGTTTTATCACTAAAAAGAGTCTAAGATGTTAGTCTGGACCGATAGGGCCAAAGAGAAGAATGAAGAATTCAGAACTCAAATGCTTATGGCATTTCCTATTGCTGATAAGAAGAGAAAATGGTGTTACCTCTCTGGCTAAGCTAGCAGGTGGCGCATAAATGGGATGGAATGTCCCTCCCTAAAGACTCTGTTTATAAAAATCCTCCTCAGTAAGTTCACAGTGTGACTTTGCATCCCGCCTCTCAAGGATGAGGAATTCAGCCGGGAGCTCCCCTTTCCCCCCTTTAATAAAGCTGCATTAAGCTTTCTCTCATTCTCTCTGATTTCTTCTTTAAGTCCACTAACCTAACCTAACACCTACTACCCTTAAAAAATTACTTTTCTATTTAAATGAACAAGAATATCCCCTTCTTCTTTTTTTTCTTTTTAAATCAAGAAAACTGACTGAACAGACTTTGGCATAAGGTATGGGTTTCAAGAGACAGTCTTTTAGGGACATGAGGGATGAAGAACCTTGGGGTGGGGATCACTTCTGAAAGTGGTTAAAGATTATTAAAATCCTATAGAAGTCCATTCCCAGTTGTGGCCAAGAAGTTAACTCAATTATTGTCAACAATCACCTGGGTGAATTTCTTAACAAGGTCAGGTTTTGAGGGACCATGCTTCTACCGCCATATAGTCATACGTAAAGGCAAGTAAAATTAAAAGGATATAAGGCAAAATAATTCATTCTAAGAGTGCTGCACTTCTTAAAGAAAGAAGATAACTGAGATAAAATTAATAAATTCTGGGAGAATGCACTCGAACAAGATATTTCTCATGCTTTTGAAAATAGAAACTTTAAATCTCTTGTAACTTCAGAGGTAGAGTAATAAATCAAACTAAACTTTTGTAGTATTTTTGCTGAAATACACTTTTATTTGAATTCACACAGCAGCCTCACAACATCTGTTCCTTGATTGTTAAGGTATTGATTAGGTAAGAGTGGTCCTCAACATCTTTATATAGGGATCAATTGAACTAATTGAAGGACTCTCATTCCTCACTGAACTTTATTGATTAATTAATTGATCACACCTCTTCTCTTATTTGTTGAGGAGGCATCCTCCTTTGTTCACAGGCATTAAATTTCAAAATTAGTCCAATTTCCTTTAAACAACCAGACCTATAGTTTATCAGATCCAAAAGGATCAAAGATAACAATTGTAAAGTCAAATGTGGGGAGAAGTGAAAGTCTTTAAAGAAATGAAAGCATAGAATTTTAGTACATAATATGAACTAAACACCTAAAGATTATGTCGAAGAGAGCTTATGAAGGTCCATAAGCAAAACCAGAAAGGTTTTAGATCAGGTCAAATTTAACACTATGCATACTGATTTCATTCTATGGCTGGATCAAGTAGGCATTAGCTCCATTCCCTGACAGAGTACTTGTTCTCAATGGTGCATCACTCAAAAGTAAATTGTCAGAAGCCAGTTTGTATAAAAGAAAATATTGAAAACGGCATCCATTTTTTTCTAGTTTGATTAGACATTTCAAGGACATTGGTGTTACAGTGATTAATGTTAACGGAAAGGTCAGAAGCTTGAACCAATCAACAGCTTCATGGGTGACGTGGTTGACATGAAGCTTATAGGCTTGGAAACTCTATGGGGCAGTTCTACTTTATCTTAGAGAGTCTCTCTCCCTCTGCATAGGGTCTGTGGCAGGTGAACTGTTGGTTTTGTCTGTACAGTTTTGGTTTGTTTGTTTCATTGTAATGAAAAGCAAGAAAACTTGCTGATAAAATAGTTAAGTGCTTGATCACTAACTCTTCAGGAAAAAATATATGACAGTTGGTGTCTGTAAAGATCTTTCTCAAAAAGTTGAAAATAGAGATATAATTTGACCCAGCAATTCCACTACTGGGCATATACCCCAAAGAGACCATGACTGACATCCAAGCAGATATATGCACACCTATGTTCATCGTGGCTTTGTTCAAAATAGCAAGGAGTTGGAAACAACCTAAGTGCCCATCAACAAGTGAATAGATAGAGAAGCTGTGGTATATTCTATATTCACACAATAGAATACTAAGCTGCATTGAAAAACAAGGAACTCATTCAATATTATTCAAAATGGGTGACCCTGAGTAAAATATCTCAGTCACAACAAGACAAATACTGCATAGTGCCACTGTTGTAAAACAAGACTGACATCGGGGTTGGGGGGAGACTGAGAAAAACTGGATAGATTATTTATACTGAATTGAGACAGATGAGGGAGAGAACAGTTTAAAAGTGATATATGATAGCATATTATGATTATCATAGGAATCCAAAATTAAGTTTGCATAGTGGAGTGCATTTGGGGTATGGGGGCAGGGGTTGGAGTCGGGGTCTTGTATACCAATGAAGAAGTTTATCTTTTGCTTTCCAAAGAGAGGAGTGAACTGGGGGGTGGGGTGGGGGGTAGAGAAAAAAGTGCAACAATGAATTAGTGGAAATCCAAACTCTCTGTAAATGTTCATTAAAATAATAAAATAAAATTTAAAAAAAATCTACAGTTCTGAAATTCTATGGGACAATTCTACTCTGTTTCTTTTAGGTCATTATTGAGTTAGAATCATGATTATGACAATGTGTTTGGCTTATGTGGCTTTAATGGAAAAATTTTTAGTAATGTTGTTGACACATGTACTTTTTAAAATTTAAATAAAATTTTCATTTTAAACTGATTTACTTACAAAGTTCCTATACATTTTTCCACCCCAAATTGGATCTTTCCCATTTCCCTTACCTACCCCCACTCCAGCTCCACTCATCGAGTTGTGCGATCCCATGCTTCACCACCCTCCACACCACCGCTCACTGAGGAGTGCATGAAAATCAGTGTGTATAAATGAAACACAATGTATATGAATTTTGTATGAAAACCAACATAAAATTTAAAAAAGAAATTAAAAAATGATTTCAAGCACTGGGCTAAGAATTACTCTTGATAAAAGAGAAATTGAAAAATAGTAAATGTTAACATACAATTAATTAATTAATTAATAACAATTTACTAAGTGGTAAAAGCACACAGTTCAAATCTACCAACTTCTTCATGGGCGAAGGGTGGACAATCTCCTGTCATGTGATTTACAGCCTCTGAAAGCTTAGAAGCTGGAAGATCAACTCTGGGTCAGTTCTGACACAAAGGCACACAACAAAAAGAAGTAATCAATAATAGTAAAAGCAACAATTAATTAATTTAATAAATTAATGACTAGATAAGTAGAATGAATGAAAACAATATTTAGTAAGGGCTTGATTACATATTATAAATAATCAATCATAATTTATTAAACAAAATATTTATAAAAGATATATATACTAATTCCAAGACCAGTGCTGAAAGAAGGACATCCGGCTTGGAAGGTGCAGGGATAGCGCAGGTGAGGCAGTCCCGGATGAGATGGATTGATATAGTAACTGGAGTAGCTGTATCAGAGACAGTGAGATTGTCTCAGGATAGGGCAGGAGTCAGCTATTGTAGGAGACTCAATGGAACATAACAACACCAACAATTCCAGTTCAGTGACCAAATTTAGGGAAGAGAAAACAGTTACTATTTGAAAGGCTGAAGAGTGTTGTCTAGGATGATAAAAGTTTTCTAAGAACTATCCATTGTATATAGAGTCGCAAGCGACTCGACGGCACATAACAACAACAACAACATCCATGGACTGCCAAGAAGAAAACTACGTATGTCTTAGACAAGGTGAAACCAAGGAGCTCCTAGAGAGTAAAGATGGTGAAATCATATCTCACATGCTTTGGGCATGTTGTCATGAGGGGCCTTTCATGGTTGAAAGGATAGAAAGTCAGCACAAAACAGGCAAACCTTTGACAAGGATGACTGTGGCAATGGGGTCTGGTTTGCAGGAGATGGTGAGGTAAGCTCAGGATAGGGCAAGGTTCTGAGCCATTGTTCACAGGGTCTCTATGAGATGTGCTGCGCCCGATGGCATAGAATCACAAAAAAACAAGAACTTTCATATTGATATAATTGAGTTTACTTATGCTTGAAAGTTCTTTCCAAAGAGTATGATTCTTTCCAGAGGTTTTGGTGGTGGAAAGAGATTAGGGAAAAAAGAGTTTATCGGGTTTGTGTACTGAAATAGCAGCAGTGACTTTTGACATTTTATGCTTAATTGGGACTGATAAAAACATTTGATGAGTATGATGGAAAGTATTTGGAGATTGGGATTACAAAGGAGTTTACTTGAAGTCTGGTGATATTTAAGGTTCCCACCTGACTCCTGATGAAAGTATAGAATCTGGGAGAGATTTTTGTTCATACATCTTCAAACTCTATTTCTCTTCCATGTCAAGATAGCTTTCTCATTTAAGCATTAGCATCTTTTAATTAACATTTCAAAGAATCACTGGAAATATATATCGAACATGAGGAAAAAGAGAGAAGAGGGGAAATCTTGTATGTAGCCCTCATACTAGAGAAATGAAAATAATCTTGAATTGAATACATGCCCTGAGCTTTTCACCTTCTACAGTTTTTTTTTTTTTAATTTCCACAGTGTTCAGAGGCATTTTTTAAAAAAGGTAAAGAGTTATTCATACAATTGCTTGCATGGTCACTCAGGAAGAATATAGAGAAGATATTGGGAAATGGATTGATAATGTTGTCATTGGCAACACATAGCGGCCCTATGAACAAAAGACCTGATCGCCTGTGTAACCTTCATTGTTTCTCCAAGTTCACAGGGTTTCCAGAAGCAAGCTATTTCCAAAGTGGATGCCACTCCTGCTTCCAAGGTTATTTTAATCGGGGTGCTCTACCGAACACTGTCCACTTGATAATGTAATTATTAATAAATCACCTTCAAGAGTCAATGAAAATTAAAATGAGCAAAAATAACAAACAAAAGTCATACCTGACCAAGTGAATTTCATAAAAATTGTTATAATAATCAACTTCAGCAACAAAAGATAATAGAGCCTGTTTTCTTTTGTCTCTTTTGTCAATAACCAGTCTACAGTACTAGGACAGGTAAAATTTCCACCTGCATTGTGGGAAATCCCTCGCTGCCTTGATAAACAGCATGACTGATGGTATTGTTTGACTCTGAAGGAGACCTGGTTCTTTTGAGAGGGAAAAAAAAAGAATTTAGTGCTGAAAATGTACCAGGGATCCAGAAGCAAAACCTCTTTCAATATGTAAATAAGAAAAAAATCATTCACTCTTTGTCACTCTCTGTTTCTCTGTCTTTTATATCACCCCATGAGGTTCCAGACATACATTTAACTACTGAAATAACTTGAGCTATAAATAAGTGTACTTGAAAAAAAAAACCCTTCACATCTGTGAAAAGCAGCCGCAAATAGAATATTAATGCATTTATTTAAATTTAAAATCCATTTTAGGTTTTGAAATGCCTCAAGTGTAGTTACTTTTTACTGTATGGCAGTGTCTTTGCATATTGAACCAGTTAAATAAAGGCATGATTTCTTTTGGTGCCTTTGTTTTAAAGAGTAAAGCGGGTAAAAGAAAACAGTTTTGAAGAAACATTTCTGTCCTTTTATTTTGCCTTAGAGCATATTTGATTACTTAGTTGCATTATAAAGATACATCAAAGATCATTTTTAAGGTATGTTGCCTCTTCCTGTGCCTGACATCTCTTCTTATCCTTCAAGTCCCAAGTAGAGTTGACACTCTTCTAGAAGCTCTTCTTGAAATCCCAGCAATAGTTACTTTTCCCATCAAAGCTTTTCATTTTTTTTTTCTTTAAGAGAATTCACTATCACACTGAAACTAAGCTCCTAATTTATTTTTATGTACTCAAACCATCCATCATTATATGTATCTTAGAGAGAATGTTTAATAAATCTTAGTAAAATTGAAATGTAAACAAAGGCATTTTCACTTGGAGAGGGTGAAACCAAGTGTCTCCTTAGAGGCTAGGATTTTGATGCTCCATCTCACATACTTTGGACACGTGGTCAGGGAGACCAGTCCTTAGAGAAGGACATCATGTTCATAACGGTGGATGGCCACCACAGGAAAGGAAGATTCAAGATGAGATGGATTGATACAGTAACTGGGACAGTGGGGGCTAGTGTGTCAGAATTAGTGAGACTGGCTCAGGACGCGGAAGGGTTCAGAGCTGCTAAACATAGGGTTGCTATGGGTTGCGGGCAACTTGACAGCACATAACAACAACGACAATATATACATATTGTTGTGTACTGTCAAATCAGAACCAACCCATAGCTGACCCTCTGGCAGGTTTCAGAGGCAGTTAATCAGACAGGAGGAGACTACCCATCCTTCTCCAGCAGAGTAGCTGATGGCCTTGAACTGTGTGCCTTGGGGATTACGGTGAAGCTTCTTTGCTACTAGACCACCAGATCTCTCTCTCTCTCTCTGTCTCTCTCTCTCTCTCTCTCTGTCTCTCTCTCTCTCTCTTCTCTGTCTCTCTCTCTGTCTCTTTCATTTTTTTCACAGAAATGCCTATTATTTCAGAAGTGGGTGAAAAATCATTTTTTCTTAGTTTCTTAATTTGGAAACTCTGCTTTAGTACAGCATCCAACAGCCATGGTACCCAAAAGAGTAGATGAAAAATAAGCAAACATAAACATATCTAAGTTATTAGGAGCCACAACATGCAAAGATACTTCCCTGACACAAAACCTCACAGATAAATCTGGCGTTGGTCTTCACGTCCCATCCTACCCTCCATGAGCGGCTGTGAAGTGACACCTCTAACAAACCTCTAATATGATGGCTCAGGCTTTGGCCTCTCCCTTCGGTTATCTGGTTACTTGTATGCTCTCTGGTGAAGAGGGCACTCTAGGCCTCCTCCTAGTGCAGCTCCCCAAAGTATGTCTGGATGAGAAACCAGTTTTTGGACTGTTGTTGGTGTTATGTGTTGTCAAGTCATCTGCGACTCATAGCAACCCTATGTACAACAGCCCTAAACCCTGCTCTGCCCTGTGCTAATCTCACTGTCTCCGATACACCCATTCCAATTACCCCAGTCACTGAATCAATCCGCTTCATAGAGGGTCTTCCTCTCCTGCGCTGTTGCTCTACCCTCCCAAGTATGACATTCTTCTCCAAGGACTAGTCCCTCCTCGTAACATGTCCAAAATATGCCAGACGAAGCTTGAGAATCCCTGCCTCCAAGTAGCAGCCTGGTTTTACCCTCTCAAGGCTGAATCTGTTCATTTTCTTAGCAGTCCATGATATATTCAATACTGTTCCTTAGCACCACAGCTCAAAGGCATCAATTCTCCTTCTGTCCTCCCTAGTCATTGTCCAGCTCTCTGATGTATAGCACGTAATGGCAAAGACCATGGCCTGTATCAGGTGCACCTTAGTCTCCAGAGTGACACTATTGCTCTTCAGTACTCTGGAGAGGTCCCTAACAGCAGACTTTCCCATCGTGATATATCTTTTAATTTCCTGGCTACTGGTGCCAAGAGTGTTGACTGTACAGCCAAACAAACTAAAGTTGTCAACAATCTCAATCTCTTCACCATCTATCCTGGTGCTGCCAATTGGCCCAGTGGTGAGAATCTTTGTCTTCTTAATATTGAGCCTCAATCCATATTGAAGGCTGCAGTCATTGACCTTCTGCAGAAAGCTATTATCTGAACAGAAAAAGGGAATATCACATGTTCCAAAAATCAAGAAAGCCGTGGGTCAGGGATGTATCCTTTCTCCATATTTTTTATATCTACATGCCAATCAGATCATTAGGGAGACTGGACTTTATGAAGAAAAATATGGCATTGGAATTGGAAAAAGACTCATCAGCAACCTGCATTACACTGACAACATGACCTTTCTTGCTGAAACTGAGGAGGATATAGCGTTCAATATAGATTGTATATCAAAATCATGAAAACAACATCCTTACCACCAGGCCAAGTGGCAGTATCATGATAGATGAATGGAGAAAAGATTAAGGTTGCTAACAGTTTCATCTTACTTTGATTCACCATCAACCCTCTTGTCACCCGCAGTCAGAAAATCAAAAGATGAGTTGCTCTGGGAAAATCGGCTCTCAGGAACCTCACCAGAGTTGTAAGAGGCAATGATGTAAACTCAGAGACCAAAGTGCACGTGATCCAGGCCATGGTTTCCTCAATCACTTGCTATGAATTTGAGACCTAGACAATGAATAAGGATGACAGAAGAAGAATTGATGCTTTTTAGTGTGGTGCTGGAGAAGAGTATTGAACATATTGTAGACTGCCAAGACAGAAAACAGATCTGTCCTGGAAAAGGTGAAAGAAACCAAGCTGCTTCTTGGAAGCAAGGATTTGGAAGCTATGTCTCACATACTTTGGGCAGTTTGCCAGGAGGGACCAGTCCTTGGAGAAGAACATCATGTTTGGAATAGTCGAGGGACAGCAAAGGAGAGGAAGACCCTGGATGAGATGGATTGATACAGTAACCAGGGAAATAAAGGCAGCTTTGTCATAGACGACTGTGAGATTGGCTCTGGATAGAACAGGTTTCAGAGCTACAGGGCATGAGTCATACTCAACTCAATGAAACATAACAACAACCAAGTTTATTGATGTCATTTTGAAATGATGTATTCCTGGCTTGTTTGTGTGTATACATAAAAGATTTTTCTTGGCATTTAGTTTGTGAAAACAATATTATTTGAAAATTTTGCCTGGATGAAGCGAAGAACCTCAGATCTCTCTCTCTCATTCACCCCCCCCGCCCCGTATCTATAGATATATATGTTGTTGTTGTTATGTGCTATCGAGTCACTTGCGACTCATAGCGACCCTATGTACAACAGCCCTAAACTCTGCTCTGTACTGTGCCAATTGCACCGTCTCCAATACACCCATCCCAATTACCCCAGTCACTGAATCAATCCACCTCATAGAGCGCCTTCCCCTCCTGCTCTGTCCCTCCACCCTACCAAGCATGATGTCCCTCTCCAAAAACCGGTCCTTCCTTACAACATGTCCAAAGTATGCGAGGCAGAGTCTCAGAATCCTTGCCTCCAAGGAGTCACCCAGTTTAACCCTTTCCATGATGAATTTGTTTGTTTTCCTAGCAGTCCATGGTACCCTCAATACTCGTCTCCAGCAGCAAAGGTCAAAGGCATCAATTCTCCTTCTATCCTCCTCAGTCTTTGTCCAACTCTTTAATGCATAACAAGTGATCGCAAAGACCATGGCCTGTATCAGGCGCACCTTAGTCTCCAGAGAGACACCATTTCTCTTCAATACTTTGGAGAGGTCCCTAATAGCAGACTTTCCCATTGTAATATGTCTTTTAATTTCCTGGGTACTGGTGCCAAGACTGTTGACTGTGGAGCCAAGGAGACTAAAACTGTGAACAATCTCAATCTCTTCACCATCCATCCTGATGCTGCCAATTGGTCCAGTGGTGAGAATCTATGTCTTCTTGACATTGAGCCTCAATCCACATTGAAGGCTGCAGTCCTTGACAAGTGCTTCAGGTCCTCCTCAGTTTCAGTAAGCAGGGTTGTGTCATCTGCATATCACAGATTGTTGATAGACCTTCCACCAATCTTGACCCCACATTTCTCCTCATAGAGCCCAGCCACCCAGATAATCTGTTCTGCATACAGGTTGAAAAGGTATGGAGATAGGTCACATCCCTGGCGTATGCCCTTCTTAAGTTTGAACCATGCAGTGTTTCCTTGCTCTGTTCTGAAGACTGCCTCTTGGTTCAAGTGTAGGTTTCTCATTAGCATGATCAAGTGCTCTGGGATTCGCATTCTTCTAAGAGTCAGCCAAAATTTGTTATGATCCACACAGTCAAATGCCTTTGCATAGTCAATGAAACACAGACATACATTCCTCTGGTATTCTCTGCTTTCAGCTAAGATCCATCTAACAT
>NW_006399796.1:13634959-13643248 GCF_000299155.1 Elephantulus edwardii | reverse complement strand
ATATTAATATAATAGTAAAATTCAAATACATAGTTTTCAAGGACAGGTCTTTGAATTTCCCTCACTACCCCTTTTACCATTGGATATATTTTTGAGGTAAGTCCTTGAGCAAAATATTTCTCCCCCTTGTTCTAGCAATTGACTTATTTACGGAAAGGTCATTAATTAAAGATAATTGTATTACAAGACAAATTTTGTTTATAGTTGTAATCAACCCCCCTGGCACTGAGTAGGGTTAGACTTACAGCAGCTTTTTTAAAAGTTTCTGTTGCTTTAAATCTTTACTGGAGGAGATTACCCATCTTTCTCCTGTGAAGGCACTGGTGGAATCAAACTAATGACCATTCCATTTAGTGGCTACTTGTGCTATGCACTACCTCATCAGGAATTCTTATAGTTATGACAACATCTTCTTTTATTTTTTCTTTGCAAAAGGATTTAAGTTCTCTATTTTAAATAGTTAAGTGCAAACCTGGTACAATGTTAAATTATAATATTGTCATAGTTGATTCAAAGTTCCACCCTACAATATTAAAAATAGGTCCTTTAGAAACAATAAATACAGTAGGATATGCACTGTTCACAGCATCTTATTGTGTTGCTAGTGAGTTTGGCAACATCAGCTTTTGTAATTTGCTGATTACCATGTGCATGTTTATATGTATACTTTAAAAAAAAATCAGTAACTGTCTTGGCAAAAAGTTGGAGAGGAGGGCCATTTAAATATTTATCTGAAATTAGTACTATATTTATCCTTTTTAAAGGTTAAGTTGCAGCTATGACTTATGTTGAACTGTACCAGAATTTTAAAAATTAACTCATTAATCTTAACTTTAATGAAATCTGACAAACACCTTTAGAACACTATTAGAAACCACACCTAACCAAAAAGACAGAAGCAAAGCTTTTTTGTAGAGTTGGTTAACTAATGTTGATCCCATAAAATACTATGTCACTGTTGAGGGGAGCTCTGGTGGCCTAGTGGCAAGAAGCTGCACTGCAATCCCAGAGGAACACGGTTAGAGTCCACCAGATGCTCTGAAGGAGAAGGAGGCGCAATATCCTCCTGTACCAGTCAGATCTGATTTGACGGTACACGCACACAAAATTAAAAAAAAAAAAATACTATGTCACTGTCGTCAAATTGGAACCAACTTATAACTCACCTCCTTTTGAGTTTCAGAGTCCTGTAGAAGGATGTTGTCCATCTCTCTCCCTTGGAATCACTAGCAGATTTGAACTGCCAGAGAGGTGTGGCTTTTGGGCTACCAGTGCCGTTTCCTATCGGCTATGCAACCAGAGCTCATAGGGTAGAATGCTACGTCATAAGGTTTCTAAGGCTGAATATCTATGGAGCAGATTGCCTCATTCTCTGGTGAGGTGGCTGGTGGATGCAAACTGCTGACCTTCCAGTCAGCATTCCAGAAGTCCCATAAACCCAATTCCTCCTGGGAAGCTGAAAGCACCACCGACTCAGCTTGCAGGCCTATGCCATGTTGTGATTAGGGCTGCTTTCCTGCCCAGCCGTCTGCCTCTTTGGCTGTCTGCTAGGGTTTGTGCCAGCTGGAACATGGAAACATGGATCTGTTTGCTCTTCTGGCCAATAGACCCAAGATACACCTCTTTAACCATTTTTAAAACAGTGTTTTGTAAAACGAGAAAATGATATTCGCTCAGTTATGTATCTCAAGAAATGGTGGGAATGTTTCAAAATGACATTGATTTGGAATGCTCTAGAAACTTACATTCAAGAATCACAACTAAATTGGTATTTTAATTTTGCCTCTTGCTGTTGTCTAGAGCTCACACAGTGGGCTGCAAGGACCTAGCAGAACACGTATATGGAATGTTCATGTGTGTGATTTGATTCTGCTTGCCACTTGCATGTTTGGAGATTTGTCCATACAAGTCAGTTTGAATTTGATAATATCCGTCAATTATACCGTACCTTTTTTTTTAACGCCAAATAACACAAGTGCCCTGGGCACCTGCAAAAAAACAAAACAAAACAAAAAAACAAAAAAAAAAAAACCACCCAGGCACATAAGCTCAAGTGGATAGTTAGGTGTGCAATTACTTGATTTATACACATGTGTGTTTCTGAAATTACAGCTGCAGGGTTTTGTGGTCTCAGTGGGGGTGTGAACAGTTTTGCTGGCAAACTATTTATGCCTTCCTTTGGAAATTTGGCTCCCAACATGAATTCCCCTCCCATTACTGATGGAGAACAAAGTGTATTTGTCACTTTTCCATTTGCCTTCCACAGTGAGTCAGAGAGAAAGCAGCCCTGTTTTGCTGCTCTAATTGGGAATTGCTGATTCATCTCACAAGTCCAATCATCTTCTCTATTCATTACACTAACAGGAGCAGATGACACTGGGCCAGTGGTAGAGGCAGGCCTGTGGAGGTTCGACATCGCCCTCTTGTAACCTACCCAACTGCTTATAAACTTGCTTGAGGGAACACAGAGCTTTCTACAAATGTCTCCTACTTCAAGGTGAAAATTTTGAGAATAAGGCATTTGTTAAAAAGAAGGCACTGCTATCAATTTATTTTTGGGTTTGCAGCTATTTAAAAGCAATGCTTTCCTTTATGCTCTACGTACACCTTTAACCTTTGGCCTAGCAGTAGAAGAACTTATTGCAGCAAACAGACTCAAACCCCCCTGCTAGTGCAACACTCCAGAGAGCTGACCTCGCACCACCTAGTTGAGTAATTAAATGCAGAGTTGATTTACAGTTCAGTTGACTCACTCCTGGGGAGGCAGAGGGGTGGTTGCCATGTCCTCTCTCCCTTCTGAATCGTTCACACTGGAGCTTTGTGTCACCACCACTAGAAAATGTGGAATCAAATATTAAAGAGCAAATAGAGACTGTAAAGGGAGTTGGCACATTGGGAAAAGACAGACAAGGACGTTCAAGATTTTTTTTTCATCCAAGCAAAAGAACATTATTCTAACTTTGTTAATATTAGAATATATAGCTATTATTAGATTGCCTTTCTTATGAGGAAATTAAACAAGGTCATTTCAGTAACATCTAACAGAGGAGATTTCACACTTTCTGCAAAGCCCCTGTTTCCTCAAGGGGCTCATAGGAACTAACATGGACAGAAATGCCACTCCTTTCATCTCTTCTCAGAATAGTTACCTGGATTCATAATGGCTGGAGATTGTAAAGGCCTATTCAGCCTCTCAGCCGCAACCTCTAGGGAACTGGGCAGCATTTTCACTCATAGTACATTTTCCACCATTTTATGTGGTTTTATTTTAATGGCCTCAGAGCTTTTCTACTTCTGTGGAGAACTTGTTCCAGACACTAGCAAGTCTCATTAAGAAAATGACTTTCTTTCCAGACACTCAAAGATGTCTCTTTTTCTTTTTGTGTGAAAATTGCTATTTGACAAATAGATGTAAGTAGAGTGATTAGCATGCCTTGATTAATTTAAACATTTTAGAAATTGAGGAAATCGCTATTTTATGCCAAATTTGCAACAGAAAAAGAAATTTTTTTTTTCCTTCCACAGATGGTATCTTCAGTAATATGTTTGCTGCATGGGGATGCATCTGAGGAAATGTCTTATTAGCTAATAAAACAGGAAAGCAGAATTTTTATATAAAAGAAGAAAGCACAGAGCTTTCTTTTTTTTGATATTTTTTCTTAAAATCAAGAATCCTTTTGGTTTATATTAACTCAGAAATCCCTCAACTTAGGAATTCTCTATTTACATGGCTTTAAATTACAGAAAATCCATGAGTTAAAAATAAAATTACTTCTTATGTTTGCTCTAAGTAGAATTTTATCTATAAGTAAGAATGGGTACATACAATTGTTACTTAGCATCAGTTAGCCAAATGTTTGTCTTAGTATATTGTGAATATTTTACTATTCTATGCATAGAAAATACTTAAGAAATATTTCCAAAGACATTAAAACATCTTAAACATACTATTAATAATAAAAATATAATAAATAAATAATAAAAATACAATATTAATAAAAGTAACCCATCCCTGGGGAAAACACAAGATCACTACAAAGACAGGAAAGAAAGAAAGCTGTAAAAATGAATGTCAGGAGAGAATCTGAAACTCTCCAAACAAAGGCAATAAATGCTAATGTTAGAGAGAGGAAGTGGTGATTTTAAAAGGCAACATCATGAAAACAAAGTATGATATTACAATGAAATATGCCAAGAGCTGAAATTAGAAAAGCAAAAGGGAAGAGCACACACATTTCTATAGCTGAAAGAATGGAAAAACAAATTAAAACCTGGAGTTAAAATACTGATGGATTCTACAGACAAAATATTGAAAGATGCAGGAAGAATCAAAGTAAGTGGAAAGAATGCACAGAGCCACTGTACCAAAAACAGTTAGGTGACATGGAAACATTTCACGAAGCATCGTAGGAAGAATCATTGATACTGAAGGAAGACATTCAAGCTTTACTAAAAACACTGGCCAAAAATAATGCCCAGGAATTGGTTACTGTTGTGTACTACTGAGCTGGAACCCACTCCTATCTAATCCTTCGGTGAGTTTTGAGAGGCAGTGGATAGCACATGAGGAGATTGCCCATTCTTCTGGCATGAAGCAGCTGGTGGATTCAAACTGGGTGCCTTCGGGATTGCAGTGCAGTTTCTTACCACTAGGCCATCAGAGAGATTTCAACAAACAGATGTAACACTGGACATGTTCACTAGTTTCCATTAAGAAATCTAAAAGAATTCAATTGACTATAAAAGTTCTATATCCTGTTCCAAAAATGAAGGTGATCCAACAAAGTACCAAAATACCAAACTATATCATTAATTTAATATGCAAGTAAAATATCTCTAGGGGTATTGTGGCTGATGTTAGATGGATCTTAGCTGAAAGCAGAGAATACCAGAAAAATGTCTATCTGTGTTTCATTGATTATTCAAAGGTGTTTGACTGTGTGTATCATAACAAACTGTGGCTGACTCTGAGAAGAATGGGAATTCCAGAGCACCTGATCATGCTAATGAGAAACCTATACTTGGACCGAGAAGCAGTCATCAGAACAGTGCAAAGAAATACTGCATGATTCAAAATTGGGAAGGGTATACTCCAGAGATTTGTCCTGTCTCCATACCTTTTCAACCTGTATGCAGAACAGATTATCCGTGAGGCTGGGATCTATGAGGAGAGGTGTGGTATCAGGATTGGTGTGTCAGATTATGTTCTTTCTCATACCTGTTCAATCTGTATGCTTAGCAAATTATTTGAGAAAATAGACTTTATGAAGAAGTGACATACAGATTGGAAGAACATCATAATGATCTTTTACTTGTTTTTTTTTGTTGTTGTTGTTGTTTTTTAAATTTTTGTGTGAGCATACCGTCAAATCAAATCTGACTGGTACAGGAGGAGATTGTCCCTCCTTCCCTGGCAGAGCATCTGGTGGATCCGAATGGTGCGCCTCTCGGATTGTAGTTGTAGCTCCTTGCCACTAGGTCACCAGAGCTCCCTTTTACTTGTTTTAAACAAATGTTGCAACATTGCTTGTAGAAAATGAGGAAGACTTGAAGCACTCATTGCAGAATATTAAGGACTATTGCTGAGTTATTTATAATCGCTAAGAGATGGAAGCAACCCAACTGTCCATCAACAAATGAATGGATAAAAAAACTATAGTATATTCATACAATGGAATACCACACAGCATGAAAAACAATGAACTCATAAAACATTATACAACATGGGTGATCCTGGAGGACATTATGTTGAGCGAAATATCTCAGACACAAAAGGACAAATATTGCAGAGTGCCACTGTTATAAAGCAGGTATAAAATGAGGGGTTGAGAGGAGAATAGGATAAGAGTGGATAGAGGATGAACATTGCATTGAAATAGATGAAGGAAAGAATTTTTTGAAAGGAATATATGATTAGGGAGTATACGTGTGGCAACAGCCCAGAATAAGAGGTACATTGCAATGAGAACTGAGGGGAGGTAATTGTGCAACAATGAATAAATATTAAAAATGAAAGACTGTAGTCTTAATTATGGATTATATCTCAATATCAAGAAGCAGCATAACAACAACAA
Source organism: Elephantulus edwardii (assembly GCF_000299155.1). Taxonomy (NCBI): domain Eukaryota; kingdom Metazoa; phylum Chordata; class Mammalia; order Macroscelidea; family Macroscelididae; genus Elephantulus; species Elephantulus edwardii. Next base: position 13,637,174 of record NW_006399796.1, on the reverse strand, counting down.
CAAGTGTTTGCACAACACCCTCTTGGTCTAGGTATAGATTTCTCATTAACACAATTAAGTATTCTAAGGATTCCCATTCTTCTTAATGTTAGCTGTATGTGTTACGATCCACACCGATGTGTTTGCAGAGTCCATAACGCACACATAGACTTTCTTTTGACATTTTCTGCATTCAGCCAGGATCCCTCTGCCATCATCAGTGGCATCCCTACTGCCACAGCCTCTTTTAAATTCAGCTTGAACTTCTGGTAGTTCTCTACTTGCTCTTCTAGCTGTTTTTCAATGATCTTCAGCAGTATTTTGCTTACTGTGTAAGGATCTTGCTATTATAACTGTCATCTAGTGATCCACAAGTTTTCATATAACTCTTTAATGAGAAACTATTTTGGTTTTGAGGCTTTTAGGTTCTGGGTCTCCTCAGGGGAACCTGGTAGCATAGTCTAAAATGACTTGTGCTTCTAATTCAAAAGTCATGGTTCTGTGGTGTCAAATCTGCCAGTGGCTCCACAGGACAGCATTTTCTGTGCGATTTACAGCTTTGGAACCATTTCTGAAGGTAAGTTATGAGTGATTTCTAACTCAGAAGTGTTGTGTTTGAGTTTTTAAGTATGGTCTTCCTCAAATGTTCTAGTTCCAAAAAGTTTTCATGGGTTGGTTCACTGGAAGGCTCTTAGGCAAGTAGCATCATTGGTTGGTTCTTAAGTTAATAAATTTGTGACATTATTTTCACTAATATCTAACTATAGTTGTAGTTAGATATTAATAATCAGTTGATTACAATTATAAATAACAGTTTATATAACTCAGTGGTGTTGCCAACTATAAACCTCTGACAAGCATGAGGGACACTGATCCATATTTCTATCATATTTGGTTACTTTATTTTACACTTTTGTTGGTAGAAACATTACCCCCAAGGGATAGCAATGCTTCTTGCCCTAGGGCATTTTTTTAAAAACTTTTTTGTGTGCTTAATATTTAACAGAGTATTCAAATATACTTTATGCATTTTTTTGTTTCATATATTGTATTTTATACACTCTTTTATTCATGTACATTGTTAATATTTTATACAATCTTTTGTTCATATACATTGGGTTTTATACATTCATATACATTATATTTATGAAATTATTTACTATTGATCTATGCCTATTATTAACCCATCTTTTCAAGCTCTAGTGAATCTTTCCTATTTCTTCACCCCCATATGCACACTAAACACTGACTTCAGCTATCATAGTAATTTCCTGCTTCCCCTTTTTTGCTCCATCATTCCTTTCCCCTTGCTCTTTTAGTTCTTTGAACACATTTTGCTCAGTTACTCTTTTGTTTTCACAATAATGATCTTAGGTGTTATTTATCCTTATGAGACTGAGTTATTTCACTCACCGTAATATTCTCTAGACTCTCCCATGAAACTTATAGTATTTCACATAATCATTTAATGCTGTATAGTATTTCATTCTGTGAATGTACCACACTTTCTCAGTCCATTTGTTTGTTGATAGACAAATGATATTTCCATTTTCTTGCTGTTGTGAATAATGCTACTATGAACATATATGTACAGATCTTCATTTGAATAAATTTTTATTTCTTTGTGCTATATTTCTAGCAGTGGAATAGCTGGGTCATATGGGGTTTCTTTGTTCAGCTTTTTGAGAAAATGACCATCTATAGTATTTGCACCATATTAAAATTCCACTAGCATTGTATGAGATTTCCAATATTTCCATCCCTCTCCAACATTTTACTTGTTTTCCAGCTAAACTTTGCTACTGACACTGGGACGAGATGATGCCTCATTGCTTTAATTTGCACCTCTGTTTGTCAGTGATTTAGAACATTACTTCATGTGTCTATTGGCCCTTCAAATGTATTCCTTTGTAAAGAGTCTTTTCATGTCTTTTACCCATGTTGTTACTGGTTTATTAAACTTTTTTTTGTGTGCAATCGCTAGTGTTCTGGAAACTTTCATATAAGACTCTTGACTGCAATGCCATTGCAAATGTTTTCCCCTGAGTCCTTAGGCATTCTTTTTATCCTAATGGGGGTAAAAGTTGTTTTAAGGTGTCTTTTTTATGACCTGCTCAATTTCTTCTTTTGTGATGGGTCTAGTCATCTGTCTTAGTTTGGGCAGGGTGTTTGTTGGTTTATAGGAATCTGTCTTTCTCCTCTAGTTTGCCACATTTGTTGGAAGATTGTCACATTT
>NW_006399796.1:13632936-13633536 GCF_000299155.1 Elephantulus edwardii | reverse complement strand
TTTTGGATGTGCATAGGGATTTGAGTCTTAGAAGATCCCATGCATCTACGTTATCTTCTCCTGGTTGTATGTATGTCTTTCTTTTCTTATTCAAATTATTTGTGTCTTTTTTTCCCTCTTTTGTTAAATTTGGTTTGTCTCTTTTATTGACCTTTTCAAGAATCAGTTTCTGGTTTTGATGATTTCAAGTGTTTTCCTATCCCATTGATTTAAGATTTTATCCTTATAAGTGCCTTTCTTCTTGAGGTTATGTGATTAACTTGCTGTTCTTTTTCTATTAACTGGAGATGTCGAGTTTAGTAGTTTACTTTGCTCTTTCTTCTTTCTATATGTGTTTGGCTATATTAATGATGACTGACTTAGGGAGATTTTTATATATTGTAGTTTGATATGTTGTATTTTCAAATTCTTCATTTTGAGGAACTCTTTGATTTCATGTTTTATTTTTTCTGTAACCCAATAGTGCTCGAGTAGGGTGATATATAGCATTCATATTCATATACGTAGGGTTTTTAAAATATTTTAATTTATTTATTTTTCATTTCAATGAACATCTACAGAGATTTTGGAATTCCATTCATTCATTGTTGCACCCTTCTC
>NW_006399796.1:13628686-13632651 GCF_000299155.1 Elephantulus edwardii | reverse complement strand
CCCCACCCCAATGCCAGCCTCATTCTACAACAGTGGCACCATAAGCATTTGTCCCTTTGTGACTGAGATACCTCACTCAGCATAATGTCCTCCAGGGTCACCAATTTTGGAAATATTGCATGAGTTCCTTGTTTTTCAATGCAGCATAGTATTCCATTGTGCGGATATACCATAGCTTCTCTACCCATTCATTTGTTGATGGGCACTTAGGTTGTTTCCAACTCCTTGCTATTATAAACAAAGCCACGATAAACATGGGTATGCGTATATCTACTTGGATGTCATTTATGGTCTCTTTAGGGTATATTCCCAGTAGTGGAATTGCAGGGTTGTTTTTTTAGTCTTTATTCTCTTGTTAATTGGTACCATACCACTTAGAAGAATGTTTGACAAAAACAATTAAAACCAGGCTCAAGGGCCGCAGGTTTAAAAAAAATACATTTTGATGGGATTTATATTTTATCCATCAATACTCTTGGCACCAGTTAGGAAATCAAAAGACAAATTGCATTGGGAAAATCTGCTGTCAGAGAGCTCTCCAGAGTACTGAGAAGCAACGATGTTGGTCTAGAGACTAAGTTGCTCCTGATTCAGGCTTTGGTCCTCTCAATTACAGAGAGCTGAACAATGACTAAGGATGACAGAAAGAAGAATTGATGCCTTTAAGTTGTGGTACTGGAAAAGAGTCTTGAACATTCTATGGACTACCAAGAAAACCAAGGTCTGTATTGGAGAGGGTAAAACCAAGGTTCTCCTTAGAGGTTGGGATTTTGAAACTCTTTCTCACATTCTTTGGGCATCTAGCCAGGAGGGACCAAGCCTTAAAGAAAGGCATCATTCTCAGAAGGGTGTAGGGACAGCACAGGAGAAGATTACCCTGGATGAGATGGACTGATGGAAAGAATTGTGTCAGAGTCAGCGAGACTGGCTCAGGATAGGGCAGAGTTCAGAGGTGTTGGACACAGGGTAACAATAAGCCTCAGGTGACTCAACAGCACATAAAAACAACTACTTTCCCCCCCCCCTAATTGGTGCATTTAAATAATTCATATTAAGTATCATTATTGACAGGGTAGATTTTATCTTTGCATTTTACTGCTTTTATTTTTTTCTTTCTCTCTTTTGCTTTTGGTTACTTTGTTCCATCCACTTTCTTTTTCTGTCTCTGTTTGAAGGACTTTCCTTAGTATTTCTTATAGAGTTGGTCTTGCTTTAGTAAATTCTCCTACATGTTGAATGGATAACTTTGCTGGGTGTAAGAACCTAGGCTGACTGTTATTTTCTTTCAGCTTTCTGTAGATGCCATCCCATTATCTTCTTGTTCACATGTTTTCTGCACAGTAATCAGAGTTTAATCTAATTGGCTCTCCTTTTTAGGTGACTCTGTTATCCTTGAGCCACTTTCAGGGTTCTATCTTGTCTTTGATAATGGAGAATTTAACTATGATATATGTCTTGGGTGTTTTTCGTTTGAGATCTAGTCTATTTGAAGTTCACGGAACTTTTCAAATGTACATTTCCACATTTACCTTTATACCTAGATGTTTTCTTCTAATACCTCTTTTACAATTTTCTTAGTGCTTTCCTTCTCACCACGTTGTCCTCCCCCCTTCTTGAATTCCAATTACGCGTGTTTTTCTGTTTGACGGTATCTCACATGATTATAATGTTTTCTTCATTTTCCTTCCATTTTATCTCCAATTTTTCTTCTAGAAGTTTCATCTTATCTTCTAGCTCACTGATTTTCTGTTCCATTTCTTCCTTTCTGTTTTACCCCAACCCCACCCCATACAGCATGTTGAAAATTTTTACAATATTGGTCTTGATATTTATTCTGGGTTGCATTTTCATGTACTTCTGTCGTTTCTGGTGCTGTGTTGGTTGTACCTTCTGTCGTGTACCTCTTTATTTCTGGTTTTAATTCTTTTCCCCCTTTCATTTGTAACTTCTTCAGTACCAGTTCACTTAACTCTATGTCAATATATTTATTTTGCCTATCTGTCTCTGGGATATTGATGGGGTCTGCAATGTAGTCTGCTTTTTTAAGTAGAAGGATTGCTTTGTTTTCATAATGTTTGAACTTGTTGCTTCTTTAACATTAGGTGAACTTATTCTTCCCCCCCCTTTCATTTTCTACTAGTTTTTTTACAAAATACAAATATATTGTTTTTAAGAACACATTCTTTCCATTTCCCTTGCCCCTCCCCCATCAAATTGTACAACCCCATGATTAATCCCCCCACTCCCTGCACATCCACATCCCTCTGCTTCCAACCTCTCCCATTCCTCTTGGATTCTTATATTTATTTTAAAATAATGGTTTTATACAATATTTATCCTTGTGGGAATGAATTAGTTCACTCAGTACAATGCTCTCCAGTCCCTCCCAAGTTTGGTAATAATTTACAAAATCATTGCTCCTACGTGCTGCATAGAATTCCCTTGTGTGCATGTACTATTATTTCTCAATCCATTCGGTTGTGGTTGGATATTTGGGCTGTTTGCATATTCTTGCAATGGTGAATAATGCTGCTGTGAACATTGGTGTACAAATATCTGTTTGTGCCTCAGTTCTCATTTTCTAAGGGTATATTCCAAGTAGTCGAATAGCTGGGTCGTGGAATTTCTGTTTAGCTTTTTGGGGAAGAACCACACTGCCTTCCAGAATGGTTATACCATTTTGCAATCTCACCAGTAATGTGTGTTTCTTTCTCTCAAACATTTATTACTTGCTGCCCTATTAAACTTTGCCACTGTTACTGGAATGAGATGGTACCTCATTGTAGTTTTGATTTACATCTCTCTTATTGCCTGGGGTTTGGAGCATTTTTTATGTGTCTGTTTGCCATTCAAATATCTTCCTCTGTGAAAAATTTTTTCATGTCTTTTGCCCATTTTGAAATTGGGTTATCAGTCTTTTAATTGAGGAGGCCCAGGAGTATTCTGTAAACTTTTGTTACAAGATTCTTGTCTGAGATGGTATTATCAAATGTTTGTTCTCAGTCTGTAGGTTTTCTTTTCACTCTGTTGGAAAAAATTTTTGATGCACATATGGATTTAATCTTTAGAAGGTCCCATGCATCAATTTTATCCTCTTCAGATTATGCATTTCAGGTTGTATTTGGCAGTCTCTTTATACCTTGGACTAGGAAGTGGAATGGCACAGCAGGAAGTGGGACAGCGTGACAGGAAGAGGGATGGCACAATTATTTGGGGGGGGGAGTGCTGTCAACATGAGAATCCTCAACTTAAGCAACAGGGAGGTCCTAAGAACCTCGATGGAGGTGAGATACCACTTCTAGAAGTGAACTTACTCATTACATGTGTGCAGCAGTTTCTGTTGTGTCTGCATAGCTGTTGTTAGTTCTTTATAGAGTTGCAGATGTTAAGTCTTGTCTCCTAATTCAGTTTCTAAGTAACAATCTTCTTAGCTGATCATTTATGGGAAACTGTCTCTATTCCCTGTTTTTTGTCACAAGCTTCTCATCCAGCTGTCCTGTGAGGGGTAGGGAGCCGGAGTCTCTTCTTTTGCCCAGTTGTGGTAGCTCCTCCTTCTCCTGCCCTGTTCTGTATTTTGATGAAAAGGAATGGTTTCCTTCAGGAACAGGCATGGTCTAAAGAGTGCTGCCTGGGTTATTTTGCTCCCTATGTCTCAGTATTCCTCTAGTATTCCTCTAGGTCGTATAGCCCTTGTGTAAAAGTTGCCATCCCGTGGTCACTTGTGGTTGCTGTGAGGCGGAACACTATGACACGGATGTGTCAAATGCGTTAATGGTTGGCTACCCAGTGTGGACTGAGAGTAGGGTGGAGCTCCCTGATTAAACAAGTGTGGAAGGAGGAGTGGCATCCACTTCCATAATAGCTTGCCTCTGGAAACCCTATGAACTTGGAGAGAGGATGAAAGGCACCCAAGCGTCAAGGACTCTCCTTCATAGGGTCTCTATGAGTTGCACTTAACAACAACA
>NW_006399796.1:13618348-13624714 GCF_000299155.1 Elephantulus edwardii | reverse complement strand
ATTTTTTCTTTTTAATTTTTTTTATTAATTTTAATGAACATTTACAGAGATTTTGGATTTCCATTCATTCATTGTTGCATTTTTCTCCCTGTTCACCCTTCCCCCACATATATGCTTTTCATATTATAATCAAAATGTTGAATTGTACAGACTAGTGATACTGTTGTTGTTGATTGTTGTCAAGTTGAGAATGACTCTTAGAGACCCTATGAACAAAAGGCCTGAAGAGTTTCTAGAACTATTTTCATTTATCCAAGTTCATAGCGTTTCCAGAGTCATCTTGTTTAGAAGTGGGTGCCACTAGTAATATTGATGAGTCATCTATGACTTTACGGCACCAAACAACAACAAACAACATTTCTAACTGTGATTCATTTCCTTTTTTTCATACATCACTAACACCCGAAATATATTTACATTTTAAAGTCATCAGTATGGTGTAAATGAAAGGAAAATTTAATACGAATATAAAGTTGCACACTGAATGCAGTGTTAACAGTCATATGATCTGGCTTAAGAAGGTGGAAAGAAAAATGTCATTCACCATTTTAGGTCACAATAATTTTATATTGGTTTATATTCTTATGTAAAGGAGCTCTGGTGGCCTGATGGTAAGAAGCTTTGCTGCAATTCTAAAAGAAGACAGTTTGATGCCACCAGCAGCTCCACTGGAGAAATATGGGCAATCTCCTTCCATGTGATTAACTGCCTCCTAAAACTGTTGGAGGGCCAGCTATCGGTCACTTCTGACTCTATGGTACACAATCACAACAATATTCTTTTTTAAAAAATAATTTTAAGCATTTACAGAGATTTTGGATTTCCAATCATTCATTGCTGCACTTCTCTCCCCGCCCAGCCCTCCCCACCTCCCTAGTTCACTCCTCTCTTTGAAAAGTAAAAGAAACACTCCCTCCCTGGTACACAATCTCCCCGCACCCCTCCGACCCCAAGTACATTCCACTATGCAACGTTAATTGTGGACTCTTGTGATTGATAACCATAATACCCTATCATACATCGCTTTTAAATGATTCACTCCCTCATCTGTTTCAGTGCAGTTTACACAATTTATATTCTTATATATAATCTATCGTTATAAGAATCTTCTATTCTATTTTTATAAAGGAGTTCTGCTGACTTAGTGCTAAGGAGTTGTGTTGCCATCACAAAGATACATGGTTCAAATTCATCAGCTGTTCCATGGGAGAAAGATGGGCAATCTCCTCCAGTGCAATTGGCTCTGAAAATTCACTGGAGGGTCTTCTATGGGTCAGTTCTGACTTGATTGTACACAACAAAGTTGATTTGTAATAGTAAAAAAACCTGCTAAAATAGTATATAGGAAATTGCCAGAAATTTAAGCTGGATTTAGAAGAAGTCATGGAAAAGGGGATGCCATTACTAACGGCAGACGAAACTTGGTTGAAAGGAGAGTACCAGAAAAAAGTTTTGTTGCTGTTAACTGTTGAGTTGGAATCAAACCACGGCTGACCCACAAGGGGGTTTTCAGAGGCAGTAAATCACCTGGGAAGAGTTTGCTCGTCTTTCTCCTATGGAATAGCAGATGAATTAGAACAGATTACCTTTGAGTTGGCAGTGCAAATCCTTAACACTAAGCCATTAGAGCTCCCGGAAAGATGTTTATGTCTGTTTTTTATATAGCAAAGGCATTTGGCTGTATTGATCATAATAAATTATGGATAACATTGAGAAAAAGGATAATTCCAGAACATTTAATTGTGCTCCTTCAGAGACTGTCCACACACCACCAAGTACTTGTCTGAACAGAAGAAGGCAAGAGTAGGCAATAGTACATAGTTTAAAAGCAGGAAAAGTATGCATCAGTGTTGAATCCTTTCTCCATACCTATTCAATCTGTATATTGATCAATTATTTGAAAAGTAGGACTCTATGAAGAAGAAATTAACTGCTACCTAATGTTGACTGGTTGATGTAAAAGTACATGGTGGTCCGTCCTCGTGTGTAGGACTAGAGAAAGAGTACATGTGACTGGGCAGTATGGGAATAGCTGAAGTTCCTGGACAGGTGGGGAAAAAAGAAAAGAGAGTGAAAGAGAGAAATTAAACAGCACAAAGGATTCATTAAATACAAAGGAAGAAGAATAGGAGAAAATCAAACAACAATACAAAACAGTAATGCAAATAATGAATATTTAAAGCCAGGGAGACAAGGAATAGGACATAGAGAAAACAAGGGGTGGGGGGAACACCAAACCACCCAACAGACTGAAAAATAACTCTTGGGAAAGGGCAAAATGAAAAGAGAATATTAAAAGATTAAAATGAGGAAAGAGGAAAAGAAAAAAGAAAGGAAAGGAAAAGAAAAATACAAAGAAGGGTAAGGAAAAAACCTTAAAAAAACCCTCAAAACAAAAACAAAAACAAAAAACAAGAAGAAGAAAGCTGGATAAGGGGTAGATCTGACACTTGGATGTTCCTGCTGGCCAAGAAGTGGAAAGGATAGTACACTGACCACAGAAGGGATACCTAAAGCTCTGAAAAGTGGCTAGAAGATAGATGCCTGGTCCCAGGAGATCTTGTCAGCCTAGAAGGATACTGGGCTGGTTATCTGATCCTAAATATACTTTTTACTGACCTAGTGAGTGGCTGGTGGGCAGTGTGCTTGGTACCTCTATTCAGCCTGGAAAGAAGTGCAATATTTTCCCTGTTTTTAACACAAAACTTCAACATTCAATGGCGATCTGCTCTTGGATGCAAATTGTACACTGAATGTTCTTAGCTTGGGGACTTACTACTTGGCTATTGCTTTTAAGCCGGTTGTGTTTTATTGTATTGTTTTGTTTTTTAATTCTGGGATTTTTTTGTACTTTATGAAAGAAATTTGCATTTTTTCCCCTTTATAAAGACTGTTGAATTTTCTGCACTTGGGTTATGAATATTCTACATTCAGGTTATGAATAGCAACACATATACATTTCAGCTGCCTCAAATAATTTTTGCAAAAAGACAAGTTATAAACATTGCAAATGAATAAATACTTGTGTGGAATATTCATATCATAGCTTGTTAACATGTTTGATTTGTCATTGCTGATTAAACAGTTATTTTTATCTTCTGGGAAGTTTCTTAAATTTAAACATTTAGTTCTCCATTCACTAATTCAAGCAAAGTACTAGAAACTACTATGCTGAATTATAGGACTCCATTCCCATTGCAAAGGATTTAGGGGTGAATAATGGAATATTCTCATAAACCTGTATTAGAGTGATAGACAACACAAAGAAATAAAATATGAAGTCTGACAAATGGTAATATACACAATGTTGTTGTTGTTGTTGTTATGTGTCATCAAGTATCGCTTGCAACTCATAGTGTTGGACCCTGTGTACAACAGCTCTGAACACTGCTCTGTCCTGAGCCAACCCTATTGCCTCTGACACACCTACACCCATTTCCCCAGCAACTGAATCAATCCATATATCTCATCAAGGGTCTTACTTTCTTGTGCTGTTCCTCTACCCTCCCAAGCACGATGTCCCTCTCCTCGGACTTGTTCCTCCTTGCAACATGCCCCATATATGTTTAGATGAAGCTTCAGAATCCTGTCTTTAAGGATCAGCCTGCTTTCACCCTCTCCAGGATGTAGGATATGGAAGATAGTGTCCCCATTGTGAACCTATCTGTATACACTTATATGGGTCATATTCTGTGCTTATGTATGTGAGCTCTGTGTGTGTGTGTGTTTGTGTTTGAATGAGCTTGTTTTTAATGGAAATGAGAATCACAGAAAGAATTGAGAAGAGTACAGCTATACTGTGTGTATTGTAATTATTGTCAAAAAAGAAAATATGTATGAGTGGTTGAACAGGAAACCAATTTATCTTGTGTGAATTTTCATTCAAATAACAATGAAAAAAATTTTGAAAATTAGTATAAGAGACCAGTATGAAAAGAGATTGCAATAGAAAAGGTGAAAAGTGACTGAGCCCAAATCCCTGACAGTAGGAGATTGTTAAATATAAAAGTATAAAATGTTGCTGCTATGGTTAAATAAAATTAAAACTAACTGTTGGATTTATAAATATGGAGATGATTGGTAAACTCTCTAAGAATGTTTTTGAAGTAACAAAGCAGAAGCCTAGGATTCTAAGGAAAGTAGAGAGACCGGTGACATTCCATTAGCTTTGGCATTTCTTTTGGGGCAATGGGGACAAAACCAGCATATTTGAATTATTATTTTTACTCTCCAGTGGTGCAAAGAACAGCTGGTGGCCTAAACAGTAAGAAGTTGTGCTGTACAAATTCACAAACTGCTCTTTGGGAGAAGGTGATGAATCTTTTCCCATGTGGTTTTCTGTCTCTGAAAACCCACTGGAAGGACCACTATGCATTAGTTCTGATCAATGGCACACAACAGTAACAATCCAGTTGACAGAAGAATCAATGCCCCTGTGTTGTTAGAGTACTGAATATTTCATGGATTTGGGAAAGAAGGAACAAATATGACTAAGAGCAAGTGCAGCCTGAAAATCAAGGATGAGGAAGCATCCTTCATCTCATATATGTTAGGCTATTGTTAGAAGGTGGCATATTCTTGGAGAAAGATATCATGCTTGGAAAGGTGAAGAGTCAGGGAAAGAGAGGGGAAAAATTCTCAACAAGTTGGATTGACACAGTGACTGTAACATTGGTCTCAAATATTAGAGATGAGGAAGATGGCATAAGAGGTTAAAGTTAATATCCGTTGTCCATTCTGGGATGTTATCATATAAATATTACCTAATCATATTTTCCTTTTAAACAGAATGAGAGTTATATAGTGAAGTGGTCTGGAGTAGGGGTGGGGAATTGTACAACGAATTATTTTACTTATATTTTTTTATCTCTCAAAGAGAAAAGTAAACAGAGGTGGGGAACATGGAGGAAAATGTGCAACGATGAATGAATGGAAATCCAAGTTCTCTATAAACTTTCATTAAAATCTCAATTAAAAAAGATTTGTTGTCCATTATGTACCTATGAATCATCGTCAATAGACAACACCTAATAACAACAGCAATCCAGTTGATTACAACTCTTAGGAGCCCTATTTACAACAAAACAATTCACTGTCCTGTGTCATTCTTTCAAATACTGCTGTGTTAAGCCCTCTGTTTCAGCTAGTCTGTTAATCTGTGTCAGTGAGAATTTCATTTTTGTTGTTGTTGTTGTTGTTGAACTTCTACTTTATCAAACATGATGTTCTTCTCCAAGAACTGGTCCCACAAAGTGTATGTGATAAAATCTTACCATCTGTACTGAGAAGGAATGTTCTGACTACACTACTGCTAAACAGATTTGTTTGTTCTTTTAGAAGCCCATGTTATTAAAACTCTTCAGCAATACCATAACTCAAAGGTATTAATTATTCTAGTTCTATGACACTGGAGTTCTGGTGGCAAAGTCCATAGCATATTGGGATGCTAACGCAAAGATTGCAATTCCAGGGGTTTTAATCCACCAATGGCTCCAAGGGAGAGAAAGACAGGCATTGTCTTCCTGTTGCAATCTACAGCCCTGGAAACCCAATGGAAGATCATTATGCATCAGAACTAACTTAGTGACAGTAAATATAAATTTGTCTTCAGTCTTCCTTGTTAATTTTCCAACTCTGAAACTTGCTTTAAATCCTACAGAAGCTGAATGAAAAAGAAGTGATGAAAACAGACAGTTGAATAGAAACTTTGACAGGGTGGCTTAAGGAGGCAAAACAAAATAATATAGCAAAGTATATGAAATGTCGATAGTAGATGGATGAAGTGTTAGAACGGCTCACTTATCTGAGAAGAAATTTGCTACCTGGCCAACTCATTAGAAAAGATCCATATTTGTGTCCAATTAAAAAAAAACTAAATTATTCTGCAGAATATAGAAACTACTAAACAATGTAATTACTGTCATACAAAATAAAATCTTTTTGAACAAGAATGCCAAACACTCAGGCTGCACTCAGAAGGGAAATGTAATGAAGGAGATTCCATTACTGACATCAGGTAGATTCTTACTGAAACAAAATCTCAGAAAGGTGCTTATTTGTGCTTTATATGCTACACAAAGTTATTCAACTACGTGTCTGATAACAAATGCTGGATATCATTTTAAAGAAAGGGAATTCAGTAACACTTCATTGTGCTCATATAGATCTATACAAGCACCTGTACTAGAAACAGTGGATTGAATAGAATAAGACCGATGGTCTAAAATCAGAAAAAGTGTGAGTTAGGGTTGTATTTTCTTTTTTAACTATATGTATCCAATCTATAATGAATACATGTATTGAGCAAAAGAATATGAATTACACTGAATGCATATGCTGAGCAAATAATCTTAGAAGCAGGATTTT
>NW_006399796.1:13585593-13618059 GCF_000299155.1 Elephantulus edwardii | reverse complement strand
ATAAAAATAAATAATCCTAGCTTCAGAATTGAAGGAAAATATTTTAACCTCCAATGTTACAAATTTTACAAGTGTTATATATGTTACAGATGGCACAAATTTGCCCTCTGATAACACTTAATACTGGAGACACTTAATCAAGGACTACAGCTCTGGTGGACTAGGGGTAAGAAGTTGCGCTGAAAGGTTTGATTCCACCAGCTGCTCAGTGGGAGAAGCCTGGACAACCTTCTCCTGAGAGATTTACTACTTCTGAAAACCCACTGGAGTTTCAACTACAAATCAGTTCTAACTCGGTGGCATATACTCTCACAAAAAATAGCCTTCTATATGGATTAGACTTAAAAATAAAGAAAGGCAAATTCTTACAATGGGACAAAATAAGCAACAATATGATAAATGTAAGAAAATGCTGAAATTGTCATACATTCTATTTTACTTGAATACACAATCAATATTCATGGAAATAGTATTCAAGAAATTAAATAATGTATGGCAGTGCGTAAATCTGCTCAAAGGATCTTTCTTAAAAGCAAAGATGTCACCTTGAGGGCAGAAGTGTGCCTCATGCAATCAATCAGGACTGAGATTTTTTTCCAATAGAGTATGGGGTTAGGGTGTGCAGGTAAGTATATTTCTAGCAGAGAATATATTTATGGAGATAGGTTTTAAGTTAGATAAAGGGGGAAATTTGTATTCTAGGAAACTCTCGGGCATAGTTAAACTTTATCATTAAGAGGTAGTGTAAATTAGAATTATCTGAATGGCAACAGCAACAACAATAACAAAGAGGAATGTAATGACAGCTGGGTATTAAAGGAAAGTTAAATGTGTTAGAATCAATGTCCTGTTGTTGTTGTTATGTGCCGTCGAGTCACTTGCGACTCATAGCGACCCTATGTACAACAGCCCTAAACTCCTCTCTGTCCTGTGCCAATCCCATCCCAATTATCCCAGTCACTGAATCAATCCACCTCATAGAGGGCCTTCCTCTCCTGCGCTGTCCCTCCACCCTCCCAAGCATGATGTCCCTCTCCAAGGACCGGTCTCTCCTCACAACATGTCCAAAATATGTTAGACGGAGCCTCAGAATCCTTGCCTCCAAGGAGCTACCCTGTATATATATATATATATATATATATATATATATATGTGTGTGTGTGTGTATATATATATATATATATATATATATGTGTGTGTGTGTGTGTGTATATATATATATATATATATATGTGTGTGTGTGTATATATATATATATATATATATTTTGCATAAGCACAATTAAGGGTGCCAGCCAGATACCTTTGGGTTGGCCATACAGCTGCCTACCTACTAGTCCACCAAAGAAGTATCTATTGCTAATTTGTTGACTGTTGTTGTGTACTATCAAGTCACAACCTACTCAAAGCTGACCCTTCAGCAAGTGTTTAGAGGCAGGTAATCACACAGAGATTGTTCATCCTTCTTCTGCAGGACAGCTTGTGTATTTGAATTGCACGCCTTTAACATTTCAGCACAGCTTCTTACTAACAGGCCATCAGAGCTCCCTAAGTTGTAAACTATGGACAAGTTAATTTATATCTTATTTTTTTACATTGCCATAACAACTGTACTTAGTTCATTGGCCTATTATGAGACTAAAGTTAAACAATACATGTGAACACTCTTATTTGTATTTTTCTCTACTCCTGGAAATATCTTGATTTAACAAATTCAAGTAGTGTATTGGTGCAGAAGTAGGTCAAAGTATGATCTATTAAAAAGTAACTATATCTATCTATCTGCCTGGGTGATGGATGATTTTCAGATTAATTAATGGTAGCCTAAAATAACAAGGCAACAATTTTATAGCTATTTTAAAGGAATATAACAATATTGCACATTTGTTTACATGATGCCCAGAGGACTTCATATAGGGTCAAATAAGTAAATTGCTCCAATTATAGATATCAGCTCAGAGCTCAGTGTTTATTCCTGATCATTTATATATGAGTTGGGGGTTTGTGTGCTTCCAAACTAGGTATTAGAAATAAGCAGATTGATTTTGCATTTGATTAATCTATATGAAATTCCAGCCTAATAAGGAATGCTGTCCCTGTTATATGATAGCATTATAGATGATTTTCTTAGTTAATTTTCTACTACTCATAATGTATGGATATTCCTAATGATTCCATTAGAGTTTAAATAACAGAATTCAGCACAAATGTATTTTTACTGAGCAGAAGAAACATAATTTCTCTGGAACTGCAGCTGCTGGAGTAGAAGATGAGGCTCTTACTATCCCTTAGGGAGATTGCTGTCTCTGCCAGCTGACTTAGTTTTTATACAGCCAGCGATTTATTAGATTGCTTTGCTCTTAAGTGTGATAATGGGCCTTATGCTTAGCAAGGTTTAGAGACTTCCAGTGCATTAATATTTTATGGCAGTGACAGGCAAGACACATTTTGTTTACCTAACAAGACAAGCCAAGCCAGAGCTGATGTGTACTGAAGATTAGCACTTTTAACTTGGAGGAACCCTGCCAATTATATATTTAGTGCCTTGCAATGGCTTATACTTGTAATCTATTCAGTTCCTTATTTGGTATATCACCACTGTCTGTAAAGAAATCATCACAGCTTTACAGTTTGACCTTAATAGGATGTGACCTTCCTATTATAATAATAACCATGCAATGACCGTGAACTTTCTTGTGACTTATTTTGTTTCAGTAATAGATTTTATTATGCAGATGTACATATATTCCAATTCCATTCTGAAGGTTCACTCAATTTATTTGGACTATTAAATATGACCCTTAGGCCATGGTGCTTTTGGTTTTGACAATTTTATTGTTGTTGTTGTCTTGTTATTAACAAGCTCTTTAAAGTAAAGTGATGTGAGTGCCTTCTACAGAACGGATGTACAAATTCAACATCACCAGATGAATAGAACAAGGAGTTATCATAGTGCCATTTTAATCTTGTTATTTTTTTCTCCTTTCTATAGGTTGACATCCACTTCCTAAACCTCTGGAAACTCTAAGAATGTAGAGAAACACTGATAGTTATACTGTGTTTTGTTCATAGGGTGGCTATGAGCCTTACTCATCTTGGTGGAACTTAAGAACAATGACAATATAGTAGGATTATGAATTATGTAAATTTTCTCATTGTACAAAACTCTTAAACCACAACGGATTGTGAATGTTGGAATACTTATTCTCTCTGGTGTCAAATCCTTTAAGTGTTGTTTTGTTTTTTTCTTAGGCACAAAATATGTGTAACAATTCTTCTGTGCTTTTAAGGACTATGAGAACACCAAATAAATTATTAGTTACTTAGTCCTGCTGAAGATTACCCAATAACAACTGGAAAAGTACATTGACAGAGAACTACCAGAAATACAAGATGGGTTTAAAAGAGGTTGTGGCACTAGACATATTATCACTAGTGTCAGATAGATCTTGGCTAAAAGTGAAGAGTATCAGAGGAATGTGTTTCACTGATTATGCAAAAGCATTTAACTGTGGATCACAACAAATTGTGGCTAACCTTGAGGAGAATGAGAATCCCAGAACAATTGATTGTGCTTATGCGAAACCTACACTTGGACCAGGAAGCAATCCTCAGAACAGAGCAAGGAAACAATGTATGGTTCAAAATCAGGAAGGGGGTGCATCAGGGATGTGTCCTGTCTCTATACCTTGTCAACTTATATGCAGAAAATATCATTCAGGAGACTGGGCTATATGAGGAAGAATGTGGCATCAGGATTGGAGGAAAACTCATCAGCAGCCTATGTATGCAGATGACACAACATTGCTTGCTGAAACTAAGGAGTACCTGAAGTACTTACTGTAGAAAGTCAATATAGATTGAAGCTCAACATCAAGAAGACAAAGATTTTCACCACTGGCCCTATTGACAGTACCCTGATTGACAGAGCTTGAGGTTGTTAACAATTACAGCTTGCTTGGCTCCACAATCAACACTCTTGGCACCAGCATTAAGAAAATCAAAAGACAAATTGCATTCAGAAAATCTGCTTTCTAGTACCTTTCCAAAGTACTTGAGAGGCAATGATGTCAATCTACAGACTAAGGCGTGTCTGTTCCAGGCAATGCCCTTTGCAATTACTTCCTATGCATTGGAGAGCTGGACAATCACTAACGATGACAGAGAAGAATTGATGCCTTTGAGTTGTGGTGCTGGGTAAGAGTCTTGAACATACCATGGACTGCCAAGAAAACAAATAGATCTGTGTTGGAGAGGGTAAAAGCAAATTTCTTTCTCCTTGGAGGCTAGGATTTTGAAGCTCTGTTTCACATTCTTGGGGCATGTGGCTAGGAGAGAATGGTCCCTGGAGAAGGACATCATGCTCAGAAGGGTGGAGAGAAAGTGCAGGAGAAGAAGTCCCTGGAAGAGATGGATTGATACAGTAATTAGGGCAATGGGGGTAGGTGTGTCCGAGTTAGTGAGGCTGGTTTAGGACAGGGCAGGCTTCAGAGCTGTTGTGCATAGGGTCCCTATGAGTCACAGGTGGCTTGACAGTACATAACAACAACAATATTATATTATACGAATTTGCATTTTTATATTTATTAATAAATTTATCTTGTTATTAATAAAAATATCTTAGATATTATAAATACGCTAGAATAAGAGAATCTTAGGGTGTCAATTTCATCCTAGGATTTAACTAGGCACTGTTTCAAGAAGAAAGGAGCTCATTTAGAAAGGCCTAGAAGGTATTACTTAAACTGGTTATAGTTCACTTAATGGTGATATGGGGATGGGGAGGAGGTAAGGTGAGGTGGAGGGGGCTGTAAATGGTTTGGAGTAGGATATTTGAAAAAAAAAAGGCACCTACATATGATATGTAGAGAAGTGAGCTAGTATATGTACATAAACAGAAAACTCATTCACATATGGATTTAGAAAATTTCCTAAAATCTAGCGTGTTCCAATGAGGCATAAACACAGACTATGGCATGCTCTGCACTGTCTCTCTGGGTGTTCATTACTTTTAATACCATTCTGTGCAAGCCTCTGAGGAGCCCGGCCAACTCCCACATCCCAGGGTGAGTGTAATCTTGCTGTGGCTGGCACTCAGCCCATGCTTGACTAAGTGCTGATGTTTCAGAGAAGGGAAAAAAAGAAAACATTTGGTTTGGGTTTACAGATTGCTTTCTTTTCAAAAGAGGGGGTGGTGAGGAAGAGATGGGAATAAATGCTTTTACTAAAGTCTTAAATATTACAAAATATACAACAAAAGAAGACTAATTCTGTGTGCTAATCATCAGGGCTTTTTGTTTTCTTTTTCTTCTTTTTTCTTGCATTTAATGTGAAAGCGTTGACAAAGCAAAAGAATGCTTGGCCAGATGGGTGTTGAAGCTGTGCTGATTTCTTTACCTTTTCCAGAGCTTTCTTTCCTTTTTTTCCCTGCAATTGCCTGCAAAGTGTTTATTTAAATGCTAGTTAATTAAATTTTCGTTAAGGACCAATGCAATCAGATTTATCTCGTTCTCTTCATCTTCTGTTCCTAATTTAGCTTTATAAGGAACACTTTCTGATTGCAAACCCCATGGAAGAAAAATCAGAGCGCTGTGAGAGGAAGGAGTAGAGATTGTGTTAAGCTTCATTAACTGGGAAATAAAGCGAGAATAAATTTGCAAAGTGCTGGAGAGGAGTTGCGTCAGACAGGCATACACTCTGCGCTTCAACATGGTGGTTTAACTCTGTTCTCTATTTTATTCATGCATTCAAGTAATATATTTTTTCCCCTGTCTGCCTCCTTGCCCCAGAGCTATAAGGTTTTCAAACTTGAGAGAAGCTGAAAATACTTCATTGTTGGGAAAGAGCTGACTCTGGCTTTCTTCAGGGAATTTAGAGGCCCAGTGAATTGGAGCAATTCACATGGCCTATGATTGGCTTTGTCTCTGTTGTTACAAGTGATTAAAAAGAAAACCACTCTAGTAATCCTCAGCCCTCTACTCTCTGCTGGGATCTCTTCCAGACAGGCTTGCCCAGTGGAACCCCTGGGAGGAGGAAAGCATACAAGCTCTGGGCCAAAAAATTAGAAAAAGCAACAAAGGCAACTGGAATCAAGAAGTTCAATGTGAGCCAGAACTCAAGGGTGCTGACTCTTTAAAAAATTGTTTTCTTCTCTGTGCCTGACACTCAACAACATCCTGAGGTGAGTTTTAGATGACCCTCTCCCAGCTTTTTGCGGTTTCACAATATTTGAGAGGATTATTTCAGGAATATTTCTCACTGAAACTGTATATAGTTTGGCTCTGAATTTTCCACTAGAAAATGTGATAGCAATTATGTAATTATGTCTATGAAATGAATCAAATAGCTTAAGGTTTTAAAGAGTAGGACACAATGTTAGTGACCCAGGCTATTGCCTTATCCTCAATTAACATCTGAAATGAAGACATTTCAAAGTTACTTTCTTAAATGGATAATAAAAATAAAAAACAAACCTCAAAATATTTTACTATTTCTTTTATTGGCTTGTGTTATTTTCCATTAAAATCCTCACATGTGTTTTTGGTTTTGCTTGAGTCAATTGCCTGGCTAATGGGGAAGGCAGTGTATTGTAGGTTCTGAAACATGAAGCCTCATTGGTATCTCAACTCCAACTCTACCACTCATTTATTTATTCCATGACCTTCAGTGAATGATTGACCTTTCTGACACCTCTTACCACGTCTATAATTTTAAAAAATCTATCACCGTCCAGTCAGAATTGACTCATAGCTGACCCTCCATTGAGTTTCTGAGATTGTGCACCACATGGAGGAGATCATTTATCTTTGCCTCACAAAGTTGCTGGTGGATTAAAACTGAGAAATACAACCTTTGGGTTAGCAGCACTCAACATACAATGCCACTATTACTCTATTTTCCTCTATAAAGTGAGCATAATGAAAAACTCATCTTGTAGGGGTCGCTTGCAATAATAATGGATATAAGGTATATAAAGTGTTTTACATAGAATCTTTAACACAGAATGAAACAATCACTGCCCTTTTAAGTGGGTTTGGATTTAAAATGACCCTCCACTCAGTTTCTAAGGATGCAAAACTTAATGGGAGACTTCTCAACTCTCTTCTCTGGAATAGCTGATGGACTGACTGATACCTGTAGAAACTGTAAAGCTTTGGGTAGCAGTGCAATGTGCTAAGTACTATGTCACCAGAACTCTTTACTATCGGGAAGAGTCAACACACATTACCTTGTTTCCTTAGGAAAGAAAACTTTCTTTTATTCTTTTCTCTATTTCTATATTGCTATGCATTATGAAACTTGCAGAAGATTTTTAGAGGCTGTAAATTGCATGGGAGGAGTTTGCCCATCTTTCTCCTGCAGAGTAGCTGGTGGATTTGATCTGCTTGCCTGTGGGTTGGCAGTGAGACTCCTTAACCACTGGGCCATCAGATCTTCTCTATATTTTTATATTCCCCAAACAAACAAAGCAAACAACACCTCATTCCTGTCAATCAGAGCTGACTCAAAACTGACTCTCTGATGGGTTTTCAGAGGCTGTAAATCTCAAGGGGAAAGTGCCCTCCTCTCTCCTACTGGGGGGAGCTGCTGGTGCCATTACGTTATTGGTACAAGCAACACTTTTTAAAGGGTAGAAAGAATGAAGCCTAATAGTTATAAAAGAATAATTTATAGTTCTTTTTTCAACTCTTTTTTATCCTTATAAAATATAAAATTACTAAGCAATTTATAAAGTGATGTTCAGTGAATATTTTGAAAGAATGCTGTAGTGTTTTTCTTTTCTGGGTAATACTGGAATCATCTCAAGTTTTGTCGGTTGCTTTTGATCTTCTAAGTGCAAAGAAAGAGACAACATGGCTGTATTTAGTAACATCTATATTTAGAATCATATCCATTTAAAAAGAATGCTTTATATCTCTGGAAAAATGGCATTACATCATTATTTTAATTTCACTCTTCAATATCTTGATGAAAAAGAAATCCAGGAGTAATTACATAAATTTTGCATAGAAGACTTGCTAGTTTGTTTTACACTGTTAGCTGTTTAATACTACAAGTATTTGTACAATGGTCAAAACACTAGAAATAATTAGCCTAAATGTGTTTAAACCACAACAGAAAACATTTGTGTTCTAAAAGATCTAAATATTTAATGAGATTTTTGAAAACCACAATTATAGCTTTTTATAGAAAAAGTAACATTACCCCTGAGACCTGAAAAAGGGCTGTTTATTACATAAAACAAGAGACATTTTATATTTTTAATGTATAATACAATTTTAGAATCTACATTTCAAACAGAAAATAAAACACAACCCTACACCAGAAGTATCATGTCAGAAAAATATCTGAGAAGTATAGCACCTATTTATTTTTTAGGAAAATGTCCAAAGTATACAGAAGGCAGAGATCTTACTCAGACTGCCTTAGTTTATTGAATTTTCTCTGCCTTGAAAACCATAGCACAATTCTCTGGAGATACCTATAAGGATGTATTACATCATAAAGTACACCAAGGATAGTAACCCATGTTATTAAACTGTCAACATATATTATACTACAATTTGTCCTCAGTCCAACACAACTAAAAGCCACATGGTTGGCAGGAAGTTTAAAACATAAGGTTATTCTTTAATCATCTAAAGTCTAATACATACTTTGAAGAGGGGGCAGGACATGGCTGTAACAATTGCTCCACTACTCCTTAGCAGCATGGGTAAATGTCACTGGTTTGTACAGTAAAACCTTGGACTCAAGAAAAGACTCAGAAAGATTACCACTTAAAGACTTTTACTGGTGATGCAGTAGATGTCTCACTTCACAGCATATTTATAGTGACTTTGCTTAACATTAACAGGGACAAATAAATCTCAGAAACTAGA
This sequence comes from Elephantulus edwardii, assembly GCF_000299155.1. Lineage (NCBI taxonomy): Eukaryota > Metazoa > Chordata > Mammalia > Macroscelidea > Macroscelididae > Elephantulus > Elephantulus edwardii. Next base: position 13,609,178 of record NW_006399796.1, on the reverse strand, counting down.
ATTTATATCATGTTTTATTTTCACACAAATGTTGAACGGAAGACATGACATCATCAAATTGGTGAAAACGTCAAACCTCAAAATGATAAAGGTCAGAGCTCTCTTTCAAAATCATATATTTAAGTAATCCACAGTAACATGGGCAGGCTAAGTGCTATTTTCTGTAACAGTATATTTGAGAATCAGACAAGATATTTATGAAATGGAAAATTTGTCAATAGAGCCAAAGATAATGTTCAACGATGGTTGAGAGTCCACACTCATGAGTGTGGCATGATGCAGTTTACACAACCACTTAGCTCAGATTCCTACATTTAGGAAAAGTTAAAAATTAAGGGAAAGGAGAAATAAAGTGCACAATGATTTTTATTCAAATTTTCTTTTGAGAAAAGGCAGTGAATCAATGGGATAGTGGATTTATTTTATTTAACTTAAGGTCAACAATAAATCATCTCATTGTTGAAATTGATTGCTGACCTTCCAGCAGGTTTTACGTTTGCTGGGAAGACATTGTTTTTTCCTATGGAGCCACTAGTGAATTTGAACCACTTTTTATTAAGTTGGTAGTGCAACCTCCTATTGACTAGGTTACCACAATTTCCTTAACTTAAAGTATAATTCACAACAAATTGTAGACAATGTTCATGTAGTATTTGATATCTGACAACATAAACATAATTACTTTGTCAGGAAAAGTCTTGACTGTTTTGTAACTCTGCCAGTTAATAACATGGGGATTTGTGACAAGTAACATATGATATATATATATATATATATATATATATATATATTGTCTCCAGAAACTCTATGTATGAACAGTGCTCAAGCCTTTCATTCACAGGGTAGCTATGAGTTGTCTACGAGTCGACAGCACCTAACAACAACAACAACAACATATATACACATACATTCTTTGTTTTCAATATAGTTTCATGAATTTCTGACACGAGAGAAACCTGTTTGGGTGAAGGCTTCCAGTGTAATCTCTTCTCTCTGTTGGCTATGGAGTCTGTTCTAACGTATTAGCCATCTTCCATTAAGTTTCTAAGGCGTATGTACATCTTAATAGGATACTGGTCATCTTTCTCCTGAGCAGTCACTGGGGGATGTAAAGAGCGGGAGACCTGGAACCTTTTTGGTTATTAACACTACATGCTACAGACTATACCACCAGAAATCCTGCAATCTTCCTGCATTCATTCAAACGTTGTCGTTTTCTCAAAAGAATGACTCTTAGAACCATAGGGACCCTTGGTGAAACAAGCTCAGAAATGTAACTCTCTTCCCATTTCTTTCAGTGTAAAGATGGATATGACTAAAGTGGCTTATAAAGTGTTTTTAGTGATTTCACTTCTTATCTAATTTCACTTAATTTAACATAACTTTACACTTAAATTTCAAGCTCTAGTTGTAGCTTCTTGCTTCTAACTTCTACTATGTAGATGACTTTTACAAATTCTTCCAGTGACATATTGAGACTGAACATCCCGAATTCTGCCTTGACCCTCAGATTCATACATTCTCACAGTTCCCCAGATCTTTAGGGTCATATGTTCTCATAACACCCAGGATTTTCCTTCACTAGGACTTCTGTGGTTTTCAATTTTTATTTTTTGGGAATATTTCTGTTTATGGCATCCCTCTAGAACAGAAGGAAAATGACATTGTCTTGGGAGAGTTTTGTTGGCACGGTTTGTTTTTAAATATTGTCTTCCTAAGATCAAACACTCTCCGTTTAGTAATTTTTAAACAGTGTATAAGGTAGTTAGTAAATAAATGAAACTATACATGAATCATTGTAACATAATGTAAAAATAATTTTCATTAAATAAAAGTTTCAGAATGAGAATCAATCGCTTTAATTTTTCCAGCAATGACTAGAAAGGAATCATTAACTTTAGGACTTTTTGTGTAAAAAGCCTGTGGTAACTCAGGACCCCATAAAGGTGTAACATTGAAGATTGACCTGCTTGCAGAATCTGAAGATTTTTATATTTGTAACCTCATGGGAGTTCTATTATAAAGGAATTCTCCCTTTATCAAAGGGGTGCCTTTTAAAAGCTGTTTCACAATTCTTTCACTATTTCAGCAACCATCAATCACTGTGACACTAGGGAAAATTTCGGCCTACCACTATGATCTCTGTTCCTAATTTAGATATATTTATCTTCAAAGGTTTCTAGTCTTTTTGGAAAAAATACGTTTCCCATCTTTACTAAAGTATGCTGACTTAACTCTACATCTAGAAAGAAGAGTACTATTGAAACCTCTCTGTGTCCTGCATCAATATTTCATTTTAGTGTTATACCAAGATCATTTCAATTCTATATAAAAACTCAGGTAAAAAGAAAATGCTTTAAGAAAAAGTAGTAATTAATAAAAGCTAAGCATATATTTAAGAGACGTTGTTTTTTTAGGTGCTGTCTAGTCAAGCACGACTCATAGCGACCCTAGGAACAAAAGATCTGAACCCTGTTCTATCCTGCACCATCTTCACCCTTCCTGACACGCAAGAGCTTATTGCAGCAGTCACTGAGCAATCATTGTATCAATCAACCTGGTTGAGGGTCTTCCTCACCTTCACCAACCCTGATCATGTCCCTTTCCAGCATCATGTCCCTCTCTGAGGAATAGCCCCTCCTAGCAACATGTCCAAACTATGTGTGGTGAAGCTTAATCATTGTTGCTCCAAAGAGCACTCTGGCTGCACCTTGTCCAAGACATATCTGTTTGTTATCTTGGTCATCCATGTGATGTTCAGTGCTCTTCTCCAACTCCGGAGTTGAAAGGCGTCAATTCTTTTCTGCCATCTCTTTTCATTGTCCATGTCTCAGATGCATGACTAGTAATTGGAAAGACTATGGCCTGAATCAGACACACCTGTCTTCAAACTGACATCACTGTTGTTGTTATTGTTGTGTACTGTAGAGTCAAAACCAACCTATAGCTGACCCTCCAGTGGATTTTCAGAGGCAGTTAATCACACAGAAGGAGACTGCCCATCCTTCTCCCACGGAGGAGCTGGTGGCCTCGAACTGCACACCTTCAGGATTGCAGCACAGTTTCCTGCCACTAGGCCACCAGAACTCCACAATAATTTGGAAAGGTCCTTAGCTACAGATTTTCCTAGTGCAATGCATCTCCTTGTTTCCTGACTAATGGTACCAAGGGTATTAATTATGGATCCAAGTAAGATGAAGCTGTTGACAATTTCCATCTCCTCTCCATCCATTATAATGCTGCCTATAGGTCCAAGGGTAAGAATATTTGTTTTCTTGACATTGAGATACCATCCTTATTGAAGGCTACATGCCTTGATCTTCCGCAGCAAGTGCTTTAAGCCCTTCTTACTATCAGCTGGGAAGGTTGTGTCATATACATAACAGAGGTTATTGATAAATCTTCCCTCCAATCCTGATGCAACACTCCTTCTCATAGAGTCCAGCTTCTTGAGTAATTTGCTCAGAATACAGTTTGAATAGGTATGGGAAGTGACTACAACCCTGGCACACTCCCTTTCCAATTCCAAACCCTGCAGTGCTCCCCTGCTTCTTTCACACAACAGTCTCCTGGTCCAGGTATAGGAGCCTCATGAGCACAATCAAGTGCTCTGGGATTCCCATTCTTCTCAATATCTGCCACAGCTTGCCATGATCCACAGAGTTAAACACGTTTGCATAGTCAATAAAGCATAAATACACATTATTCTGGTATTCCTTAATTTCAGCTATGATCCATCTGATATCAGCAATGATATCTCTAGTGCCACAGCCTCTTCTAAATTTTACTTGAACTTCTGACGGTTCCTTATCTATGTACTGTTCCAGCTATTTGTGAATGATCTTCTCAGCACCATTTTGCTTGCATGTGATATCAGTGATATTGTTCCATAATTTCCACATTCAGTTGTCTAATCTCTGAGAAAATAGAAAAAATAATGCCATCAACATTTTTGCTAGGCCTTTGCTGAACCCATAAAACAACAGAGTAAACAGAAAAGCCTCCATGTGTGAGTTGTATTATTCTCCAAGCTACAGACTTGAGCATATTGAAAAGCAAATATCAGTAAAATTACTATAAATGATAATTTAAATTATTATAGATTTTGGGCCTATTGATATGTTTAATAGTTTACAAAATATTTCTATAGCTATCAAAGTTGTTATTTATTTATTTATTATTCAGGGACCTCTCAAGAGTGCTAAAGAGCAATGATGTCGGTTTAGAGACTGTGGTGCACCTGAAATAAACTAAGGTCTTCTCAATTACTTGCTATGCATCTGAGAGTTGCACAATGATTGAGGATAACAGAAGAATTGATGTCTTTGAGTAGTGGTACTGGAGAAGAGTATTAAACATACTATTGATTGCCAAGAAAATAAACAGATCTGTCCTAGAAAGGGTCAAACCAGTTTGCTCCTTGGAAGCAAGGTTTATGAAGTTCCATCTCACGTACTTTGGGCATGTTGCCAGGATGGACCAGTATTTGGAGACATACATCATGTTGGAAAGGGTGGAGAGTCAGCACAAGAGAGAAAGATCACAGATGAGATAGATTGCCACAGTGACTGTGACAATGGAGGCAGGTGTGCCATAGACTGTGAAATTGGCTCAAGATAAAGCACAGTTCAAAGCTATTGTTCTTAGGGTCACTATGAGTTTAGTCAACTCTACAGTACATAACAACAACAACATTAGTATTAATAAAGAATTATAAATACATAAGAATTTAATATATACTCAGAAATAATATACACTCAGAAATAAAGAAGTATAATATATATACACATATATTTTTATACCTAGACCAAGAAAATGTTGTGCAAACAGAAAGGGAGACAACACATGGCTTAAAATCAAGAAAAATTTGTATCAGGACTACATCCTTTCTTCTTACCTATTCAATCTGTATGCTGAGCAAATAATTTTAAAAGCTGAAGAGGAATATGGCATCAAGATTAGAGGAAGACTTGTCAATAATCTTAGTTAGGTAACCTTGCTTGTTGAAAATGAGGAGGACTTGAAGTGCTTGCTTCTTCAGTTGACCAAAGATTTCAGCCTTCAAAATAGATTGCATCTCAATATCAAGGAAACAGAAATTCTCCTCACTGAGCCAAGAGGTAACATCATGATAGATGGAGAAAAGATTGGAGATAAAAATGATTTCATGTTGCTTGGAACAGCAATCAACAGCAGTCAAGAAATCACAGATGAGTTAAAGTTAGGTAAAATCTGCTGTCAGGGACCGCTCCAGAATACTAAAGAGCAATTAGGATTAGTTTAAAGCCCAAGCTGCACCTGATTAAGACTTTTGAGTGGTTGCTATAAATCTGAAATTCAGAAAATGATCAAGGATGATGACAGAAGAATAAATGTTGCCTTTGAGTGATGGTGTTACAGAAGAGTAATGAATATCCCGTGGAATGCCAAAAGAACAAACATGTCTGTCTTAAGAAAGTGAAACTGAAGTACTCCTTGGAAGAAAGGATGGTGAGACATGTCACATACTATGAGCACGTTCTTAGGCGGAACCAAACTTTGGAGAAAGACATCCTTCTTCTAGAAAGGTGGAGGCTCAGCAAAAGAGAAGACGACCTTAAACAAGATGCAGTTAATGACTGTAGCAATGGGCTCCCTATGTTATAGACAATGAGGATGACACAGGATAGGGCAGGTTTCAGATCTGTTGTTCAAAGAGTAACTAAGTCACATTTGACTCAACAGCACATAATAACAACAACTATGAATATAGATTGTTACTGTGTGTCTTCTACAACTATATAATTGTATTTTTCATCTATATTTGCCAACATGTCATCTATATGACTAGCAAGAAGCTGCACTGCGAGCGATCCCAAAGGCACATGCTACCTCTTGTTCTGTGGAAGAAGGATGGGGAATCTCCTCCTGTGAGATTAATTCCCTCTGAAAATCCACCAGAGAGTCAGCTATGGGTAGGTTCTACAGTACACAAGAACAACATATACTGTATAACTATATATGTTATTACAGTGTGTTGTCAACTCAAAACCTACTCCTAGCTGACCTTCCAGTGGATTTTCAGATGCAGTAAATCTCATGCAAGGAGATTGCCGATCCTCCTTCTGTGGAGCAATGCATATATTTGAAGACCGTGGTTTTGGGATTACATCACAGTTTCTTACCAGTAAAGCACCAGAACTCCAAATATATGTGTGTAGTCATGCATATTATTATAAACCAACAAGTTGCAACTGACTCATAGCTGACAATCCAGCAGGTTTTCAGAGGCAGTAAATCATACAAGAAAAGATTGTCCATCTTTCTTTCAGGGATCATCTGGTGGATTAAAATTTCTTTTGGAGGAAATGCAGCCAAGGTTCTTCATATAGGCAAGGGTGATAAAACTTTATCTTATACTTTGGGCATGTGGTCAGAAGGGACTCTTCCTTAGAGAAGGGCATAATGATGGGGAAGGTAGAGGGTCAGAGAATAAGAGAAAGACCCTCAATAAAATGGATTGACACAGTGCACTTGAGCATGTAGTATGTGAATAGCAGATAGTGAGGACAGTGCAAGGTTCTGATGTATTTTTCATAGGGACATTTTGAGTTGTTGACTGGATAGTACATGACAATAATAATGTGTGTGTGTGTGTGTGTGTGTGTGTATGTGTGTGTGCCTTTCAAATTCATTGCCATCAAGTCAGAACATATACAAAGCTGATCCTCCACTGGGTTTTCAGTAACTGTAAATCATACAGGAAGAGATTGGCCATCTTTCCACTTTGGGAGCCAATGGTAGATGCAAAAACTCCAGAGAGGTGTCACCTTAGAGTTAACAGTCTAACTCCCCTCAAACTATGCCACCAGAACTCCTCCAACAGAAATGAAGAAGAGCTGTGTCCTCAAGAAGAGTCAACATTAATTATATGGATGGAATGAAGCTTCAGCCAACGACAAATTTTCATTTACTAATGACTTAAAATAAGGAGAAATTGTTACAAATATCCATTAATAATTATAACATGGAATGTAAAAGAAGAAATTGGAGGTGTGAAAAATGAAATTTAACACAAAACATTTGACAACCATTTAGCAAATTGAAATTGATTGGTTTGGTCATTTTGAATCAGACAATGATGATCTACTATGTCAGGAACAAGAAATTGAAAAGGAATGTTGTTGCATTTATTGTTAAAAATAACATTTTAAGATCTTTCCTGAAGTACAAGGCTGACAGTGATAGGACAATTTACAGATATATAAAAAGATTAAGACAAAAGCAATCCACTTCTAAAATAACAGACTTTGGAAATAATATAGATAACAGAAGAAAATTGTTGGATATGGTGTTGGAAGTTTAGCCTCTAAGGTTGGAAGGAAATTCAAAATGCAACTGAAGAATAATTGCCTACTCAAAATAAAGTCTACATTAATGATGTGGATGAAAAACTTTGACTGAATGACCTTCATTTGCTGATTTACTCAGACTGAAAAAGAGGAGAAAACACAAATATTCATTAACTATAGGAACATGGAATGTGTAAAGTATGAAAATTAAGTGTTTATAAATGGAAATACACACATAAGGTCAACATCCCAAACATTAGTGAATTGAAATGGACTAGTATTGGCCATTTTGAATGAAACTATTATATGATGTACTATGCTGGGAATGCTGGGAATGATAAATTAGAGGGCAAGGTGTCATATTTAGCAGTATAACGAGTATTTTAAGATCTGTCCTGAAGATAGACTACCACCTCTTGCTCACTCTTGTTCTAGAGGACAATTGACTTAGAAGTCAGACTTTTTGACAGCACTACCCTTTTATTGCTGGTCCTCTGATTTTAGGGCACAATCTGCCTGGAAGTCAGATTTTCAAAATTACTCTCCATTTGGGCCCTCAATCCTGCAGCCCTTAGAACTTGTGTGAAAAACCAGCATTGAAAATGCATCTGAGATCATATTAACATACAGAATGTAACTACACTGTTCTAGTTGTGTGTCTTAGCCCGAAAGCTTCAACACCAACATAGGTGTTCATCCTGCCATACTACAGCAAGCTTCAACTGGACTCATCAATACGATATTAATATGCCTAATTGCTGTTAGAGGTAGAACACTTATCTATCAGTTTATTGCTTTGGGGGAGTGACCTGAATATTGCTAATTATTTTATACATTAAATATATTCTTGCTTATTTATCATTGTTCTTATTAATACAGTACTTGTCTTTCAGTTTGCTGTACTAAGATGACTTGTGGGTTGCTGTGATGTTGAAAGCTATCCCAACAGTGTGTCAAATGTCAGAAGGGTAACCCATGGTGGACAGATTTTAGTACAGCTCCCGGATTAAGACAGAGTAGGCAGCAAGATTGACCATCTACTTTTAAAATAGCTGGCCTCTGAAAACCCAATGAATAATAGAGGAACATGAATAGTTACAGTATTAGCCACATAGCTCAGACCAGAAGTAAATTAAAATGAAGAAAAAGAGCTGCAAATATCCTTTAATAGTTAAAATATGAGATACGTGAAGTACGAATTTTGGAAAACTGTAAGTTCTGCAAAATAAAATGAAATGCATGAATATCAACATTCTAGAAATTAGTAAGATGAGATAAACTGACTTTGGTCTTTTTGAATCAGAGAATTACATGGTGTACTAAGCCAACAATTAAAAAGAGAGTAATAACAATGTTTCATTCATAGGTAAAAAGACAATTTAAAGTTTTATACTGAAGAACAATATTGTGAGTGATAGGATATTATCCATACACAAACAAGGGAAACGTGCTGATGCATCTATTCTTCAAATATATACAGCAAAACCTAAATCCAAAAAGGAGGAAATAGAAGATGTTTTTTTACCATTTTTTATGCTGAAATTGACCAGACATGCAATCAAGATGTGTTAATGATAATTGGTGACTGGAATGCAAAAATTGAAAACAATTAAGAAGGAATGGTATTCCCAAAGTATGTACTTGGTGAAAGATAAGAGGTCAGGAGTTGAATATTCTGTGTACAGTCAATAACTAATTCATCACAAATATCTTTTTTTAAAAAAACACAAAAGGTGACTGTGATTTTACACATGAATCTCACCTGATGAACTCCATGGGAATAAGATTGGCTATATGTGTGGAAGAAATCAATTAGGAAAGCTCAGTATCGGCAGTAAAAACCAAGCGAAGTTCTGCCTGTGGAACAGACCATTGATTACTCATGGTCAAGTTCAAACTGAGGCTGAGAAAAAGTAAAAGAAAGACTTAAGAACGAAAATGCTATCTTGATTCTATCCCACTTATATTTAAGAAATTACCTTAAGAGCAAGGTTGAAGCATTCAACATCAATGATCTAAAACCACATGGATAGTGAGTGGGAAGATATTAAGGGTATTATCCCTGAAGAGAGCAAAAAACCTTTGTTGTTGTTATGTGCCATCGAGTTACTTGTGACTCATAATGACCCTATGTACAAGAGTCTTAAATCCTGCTCTTTATGTCCAAGAGCCCTACACCTTGCTTTATCCTGTGCCAACCTCATTGTCTCCGACCCACCTACTCTCATTACTCCAATCACTGAATTGATCCATCTCATTGAGGGTCTTCCTCTCCTGAGCCGTCCCTCTACACTCCCACAGATGATGTCTCTCTCCAGGGACTGGTCCCTTCTTGCAATATGACCAAAGTATGTCAGACGAAGCTTCAGAATACTTGACTCCAAGGAGTAGCCTGGCTTCACCCTCTCCAGGACAAACCTGTTTGTTCTCGTAGAAGTCAAGTTATGTTCAACATTCATCTCCAGCACCACAGCTCAAAGGCATCAATTCTTTTTCTATCATCTCTAGTCACTGTCCAGCTCTCTGAAGCATAGGACATAATTGAAAAGACCATAGCCACGACCAGGTGTACCTTACTCTCCAGCCTGACATTGCTGCTCTTCAGTACTCTAGAGAGGACCCAAGCAAACTAAAACTGTTTACTCTCTCAAACTCTTCACTATCCATCCTGATGCTTCCAATTGGCCTAGTGGTGAGAATCTTTGTTTTCTTGATGTTGAGCTTCAATCCATATTGAAGGCTGCAGTCCTTGACCTTCTGCAGCAAGCGCCTCAGGTCCTCCTCAGTTTCAGCAAGCAGGTTTGTGTCATCTGCATAGTGTAGGTTGCTGTCGAATTTTCCACCAATCTTGATGCACTCCTCATACAGCCCAGCATCCCGAATGATCTGTTCTGCATACAGATTGAAAAGATATGGAGACAGAAAATATCTCTCGCAGACCCCCTTCCCAATTTTGAACCATGCAATGTTTCCTTGCTCTGTTCTGATGACTGCCTCTTGGTCCAAGTATAGGTTTCACATTAGCACAATCAAATGTTCTGGGATTCCCATTCTTCTCAGAGTCAGCCACAGCTTGTTGTGATCCACACAGTCAAAAGCCTTTGCATAGTCAATGAAGCACAAATAGACATTCCTCTGGTACTCTCTACTTTCTGCCAAGATCCATCTAACATTAGCTATAATATCCCTAGCCCCACAACCTCTTCTGAACCCAGTTTGCACACCTGACTGTTCTCTGTTGTTGCTCCATTTGTTTTTGGATAAGTTTGAGCAGATTCTTGCTTGCATATGATATTAATGATATTGTTTGATAATTTCCACACTCTGTCGGGTCACCTTTCTTTGAACTGGAATAAATATCGATCTTTTCTAGTTAGTTGGCCAGCTGGCTGTCCTCCAGATTTCTTTGCACAACTTAGCACATCCAGGGCAGCATTTGTTTACAAAAACTAATACCAAAATAGATGTCAGAAGAGACTCTGAAAATTGGACAAAATTATAGAGAAGTCAAAATAAGTGGAATAGATGCTGAAGGAAATAGCTGAATAGATGATTTCAGAGGAAAGATAGAGAAAACAAAGAAAAGTAAATGGACCGACAGGCAACATCTTGATAGATGGAGAAAAGAGTGAAATGTTCACTGAAATCCTCTTACTAAGATTCACAACAAACACCCTTGGTATCAGCAGTCAGGAGATTAGGAAATGTATTGCATTGGGTAAGTCTACAATGAAGATCCTCTCCAAGTTCTGAAGAGCAATTATATCAGTTTAAAGACTGAGGTGTGCTTGATTCAGGTCATGATCTTTCAATAACTTGCATCTGAGAGTTCTGAGATTCCCATTCTTCTCAGAATCAGCCACAGGTTTTTGTGGTCCACACCACTAAATGCCTTTGCATAGTCAAGAAAACACAGACATTACTCTGGTACTCTCTGCTTTCAGCCAAAATCCATCTAACATTACCTATAATATCCCTAGTACCATGGCCTCTTCTAAACCTAAACTGCACATCAGACAGTTCTCTGTTCATGCGCTGTCTCAGTTGTTTTTGGATAATTTCCAGCAAATTCTTGTTTGCATGTTATATTAATGACATTGTTCGATAATTTCAGCACTTAGTGGAGAAACTTTTTTGGAATGGGAACAAATACAGATTTCTTCCAGTCAGTTGACCAGAAGGCTGTCCTCTAGATTTCTTGGCACAACTTGGTGAGCAAATTCAGGGCAGTGTCTGCTGTTGAAATATGTCACTTGGTCTGCCTTCTATTCCTGAGGCCATGTCTTCTGCCAACTCTTTCAGAGCCACTTGAACTTCTTCATCACTATAGGCTTTTGCTCACATGTTGTTTCATGAAATTCTTCTAAGCCCGCCAATTATTTTTGGAACAATGACTCTGTATATATACTTTTTCCATTTAATGCTTCCTGGATCATTTAATATTCTGCCCAAAGCATCCTTAAGTAGTGCAACTTGAGGCTTGAATTTCTCCAGTTTCTTCAGCTTAAGAAATGCTGAGTGAGTTCAGCCCCTTTGATTTTCTGACTCCAGCTCTTTGCACATTTCATTATAATACTTTAATTTGTCCTTTCACGCTGCCCTTTGAAATTATCTGTTCAGCTCCTTAATCTCTTGATTACTTTCCTTTGCTTTGGCTTTTCAGTGCTTATAGTGCAATATTCAGAGACTCTTCTGCCATTCTTCCTGGTCTTTTATTCCTCCACTGTCTTTTTAATCAACTCCTGCATTTTTCCTGGATGATATTCTTGATATCCTCCCACAGCTCATCTGGTCTTAGGTCATTAGTGTTCAAGGCCTCAAACCTGTTCTGAGATGGTTTTGAAATTCAGGTGGGATAGACTCAAGGTCAAATTTTGGTTCCTGTGGACTTGATTTAATTGTCCTTGGCTTCAGCTTGAACTTACATATGGTCTGTTCCATAATCAGCATCTGGCCTTGTTTACACAGCTGTTATTGAGCTTCGCCACAGATTCTTTTTACAGATGTACTCTATCTGATTCCTATGCATACCATCAGGTGAAATCCATGTGTATAGCCTGAATTTATGTTTCTTCTAAAATGTATTTGCAACAAATAAATCATTGATTATGCAAAATTCTATCATCCTATCTCCAGCTTCATTTAGGTCACTAAGGCCATGCTTTCCAGCTACTGACCCTTCTTCTCTCTTTCCAACTTTTGCGTTCCGGTCACCCATTACTATTAATGCATCTTGATTGCATGTTTGATCTCTGACTGCAAAAGTTGGTAGAAATCTTCTATTTCCTCCTCTTTGGTTCTAGTTGTTGGTGCATATATTTGAATAATAGTGGTATTCACCAGACTTCCTTGTAATGTGTATGGATATTCTCCTGTCACTCACAACATTGTATTTCAAGATGGATCTAGAAATTTCTTTTTTAACTATGAAAGCGACCCCAATTTTCTTCATTTTTTTGTCTCAAGCATAATAGATCATATGATCATCTGACTCAAAATGCCCCTTGTCAGTCCATCTCCTAGTTGTCTTGGACATGTGTATCTTGACCCACCTCTTTCCCTGCTCTGCTAGCATTCCCTTCAACTCCCACCTACTCTATTCAATATCTGTCTCTCTCATCCAGTCTTTGATATGATAACTTATATCCCAAGCCTTCTGGGCTTTTGCAATTCTGAAAGCCTCACACTACTGCCAGTTTCTTATGCTGCAGCCAATATCTCCTGAGTTTAGGAGTCTTACGTCCAAATACCAGGTACTGGTATTAGGGAAGGCTACCGATCTCAGATAGTATTGAGTAAAAGAACTTTGCCTTGAACATCTGCTCCAGGATTGACTTCTTGTGGCTTGGTGCCTCTTCCATTTCAGCATGCTATTGTCACAATGGAATAATTTGCCAGGAGAGGGTGGTGTGTCCTGTAGATCTGGTATACAGTGATACACAAAATTAATGATACCAAAAATAGCTGGTTGACAGAGAACCATTTCAAGAAGCAGCATATGGTAAAAAGCCATTAGAACTGGAGGAAGATGTCTAAGTTTTATTGAAGGCATTGGCTAAAAGAAAGCTCTAGGAACTGATGAAATATTAATTTAAGTATTTCATCAAACAGATACTTTCCTGGATGGCTTATTCACCTATGCCAAGAAACTTGGAAGATAGCTACTTCGTGCATAATTTCAAAGAAATGAATATTTGTACCTTATCGTTGTTGATTTCCTTCAAGTCGAGCACGACTCATAGTGACCCTATGAACAAAAGGTCTGAAGACCTTCTACAACTATCCACATTTATCAAAGTTCATAGAGTTTCTGGGGGCATGTTATTTAGGAAGTGGATGCCACTCCTGCTGAAGCGTCCAATGTTTATCATTCAGATGTCTTCTCTACAAAGAAGACATTCAGATGACTAACAAGCACATGAAGAAATGTTCAAAATCCTTAGCTCTAAGAGAGATGTAAATCAAAACAACTATGATATATCATCTCACCCCAGTAAGACTAGCAAAATTTAACAGAACAACAAACAACAAATGCTGGCAAGGTTGTGGAGAAACTGGAACCCTTATTCACTGTTGGTGGGAGTGTAAAATGGTGCAGCCACTGTGGAAGGTGGTGTGGCGCTTTCTCAAAAAGTTGCAAATAGAGGTATCATTTGACTCAGCAATTCCACTACTGGGAATATACCCCAAAGAGACCATAACTGGTATCCAAGCAGATATATGCACACCCATGTTTATCATGGCTTTATTCACAGATGTATTCTCTAGCCAATAACTAACTTGTTTATTTTGTGCTGAATTAATTATTGTATTAAGAAGATAGGGTTAGAATGAGCTACAAGCCTCACCCTACCCTACTAGAAGCTTATATAGGCTCCCTCAGCACCAGGCTCTTTTTACCTTTGGTAAAAGCTCCCTTACCTTAGACACAGCTACCAGCAGCTCACCAGTCTCTACACCATCAGCCTGCATCTCCCACAGTCACCATCTACCTGTGCCATAAATGACAATCTAACGGCTCATTCATTACTCACCAGTTTTTCCAAAAGCAGTCTGCATATCTTCGGTCATGTGAGTCATTACCCTGACACGTCTGAGTTTCTGGGAGACCTTCTAGTAAATCTGAACCATATAGGAATTGGGGAAGTGAGTCATGGACAGAGATCTTCCTCTGGATCTTTAAAATCCTCCGGATTTCAGGTAGCTCAACAACCCCACGCACCCTCCCACAACCCCTTGCTATGGAAATGTCATTATTCTATTTTGAAGAGGTGAGAGTGGTTGTGCTTCTTTTGTAAGAACAATGTTTTTCTGAAAGGGGGGGAAATAGTGAAAGTAAGAAATGGGAAAAACTTCCATGAATTAGACAATCTTCCAAACCGGCACTACAGAAAAGAAAGAGGAAATATGATTCCTGGCTCCATGTCAAAGATGGACTCTTCTGATGACTAAGACTCCTATGGTTTTTCTTTGATCTCTGCTGGCATTTTTCAAGGTCTGCACCCAATAGGCCATCACCCCATTAATCACCCAATCTGTGAAGCAAACAGTACCTCTTGCTCAACACCTGCTCCAAAACCGCTCTCTTTAATTGTAGATATTAAGAATCTTTGGTAACAAGAAATGGAAAAACGACCAGGAGATTAACCAAAAAGGAGTTGATTTTTGCTTTTACTTTTCAAAGATTTTTTTATAAAGGGGCCATGTATTATCTGAATGGCATTTTTTCCCAGGGCAGGGGAGAAATTATGGATGCAGACAGCTGGTTAAGCACTTAGAATTATGTTGAGTTGAGACTACTCAGAAATAGTCTGTTATTAATCTTAGCAGGAAAAAGTATGTAAACACAATGAAACTGGCTCAAGATAGAGCAGGGCTCAGGGTGGTTGTGCTTATGATCTCTATGAGTTGCAGGTGACTCAATGGCACATAACAAACAACACAACCACCTATTCCAGAAATGTGATACAGCATAAGACAGAAATTATTTACCAATATCATATGCAAGTAAAATCTTACTGAAGAATACAATTTAAAAAAATCACTGGAACACTATACTAATGAGAACTGCCAAATATTTAAGCTACAAGGGATATTGCTGTTGTCAGATGAATCTTGGCTTAAAGTTGAGAATACCAGGAATATAGTTATTTGTGTTTTATTGACAATGAAAAGGCATCTAACTTCATTTGTTAATAAATTATAGATGACATTGAGAATGGGAATCCCAAAATATTTAATTGTGCTGATGTGTAATCTATATTTGAACCAGAACAAGAGGTGACTACATGGTTTAAAATTAGTAATGATGTGTCTAAGGACTGTATCTTTTCAACATTCCTATTCAATCTGTATGCTATTTTAATAATTTGAGAAACTAGACTGTATGAAAGAGAAAGTGACTTCAAGATAACCGGAAGACTCATTAGTTATGTGACCAATGCGGATGACACAACTTGTGTGCAAAAAATAATCACTTACTGAAGAAAGTAGAGACTAAAGTCTTCAATATAAGTACCACTTCAGCATCAAGAAAACAAAAATCCTCACAACTATGCCAATAGGCAACATCATGAGAAACAAAGAGAAGATTGATGTTATCAAATATTTAATTTTACTGGGATACACAATAACAACTGTGGAAGCAGCAGTCTAGAATTCAAAGGGCATGATGCATTGGGAAATATGCTACCAAGCACCTCTTTCAACTTCTAAAGAGCAAGGTTGTCAGGTTAAAGAGTAAGGTGTGCTTTATTCAAGTAGTGATATTTTTTTTTTTTGCTTCACATGTGAAACACATTTGTTTACATGTGAAAATTGGACAATGAATGAGAAAGATCAAAGAAGAACTGATGCCTTTGAATTGTGATGTTGATGAAATGTACTGAATATATGATGAATTACTCAAAAACCAAAACACAGGTTTCTTGGGAAAAATGTAGCTAGCATACTTCTTAGAGGCAAGAATGGTCTGTCTTACTTTGGTCACATTATCAGCTGATGCTGGGCCTGCAAAAAGAAGATCAAATTTGGAAGATAGAGGAAGGTAGTCACCAAGACAGATGCAAAAATGAATTTAAAAACTGCAGATACTGTGAGGATGGGTCTCTATTGGACAAGGTTTCAATATGTCGAGCCGAGGGTCATGATAAAATGGCCTACTGGCAAGAAGCTGCTGGTTGAGGACAATTGGACAGCACCTAAAAAGTAAAACATTACCAACATTTATTTCTTAATCTTTTTCTTCATCTGAGACAGACACTCTGTACCTATTAAATAATAATGTCACAGTTTGTCCTTTCCTAGTGTCTTGGGTAGAAATTCAGATAAAGGGAAAAAGACCCTCATCAAGATCGATGGACACAGTAACTGTTACAGTAGGTTTGAGCATGTCAGAGACGGGGAGGCTGGTGTCGACTGGGCCAAGGTTCAGATCTCTTGTTTATAGAGTCACTATAAGTCATAGTCAACTCAAAAACACCTAACAACAGCAATAGAAACAGCAAGCCTCTTGCTTGCTCATTGAAACAGAGTATGAACCAAATCACAGCTGACTCTCCCTTGGGTTTATCAGGCTTTAAATTTGCACAGAAGTTGCAATATTTCCAATATTTCAGAGCCGCTGGTGAATTCTAACTGGCAGAGTGATGCAGCCTTTGTGTTAGGAATGCCATCAGAGCCCCTAGGAATCACTAATCTGCTTTCTGCTTCTATACCTTTGCAAACTCTATACATTTTGTCTAAATATGAGTCATTTGATGACAGATTTACATCATTTAGCATAATATTTTCAAGGTTCCACTACCTCCTGGTATGTATTAATTGTTCATTTCTTTTTATGGTTGATTATTTTCAGAATTCCTTTTGACCTATGAAAACTGTGACTAATATTGATCTTTCCTGTTTATTTGAGGAAGACTAAGAAGAGTCAATGCACCTAAATCATGTGTTGGAGAAGAATATTGACTTTACCGTGTTCTTTCAGAAGTACAAAGAAATCTGTCTTGGAAAGTGTGAATGCAGCTTTAATGTTCCTTAGAAGTGAGACATGGAAAGACTTTATCTTACATACTATATATAATTTGTCAGGAGACAGCAGTCCCTGGAAAAGGCCGTCATTCTTGCTAAGTAGATTTTTGGTGAAAAGGAGGAAGTCCTTCAGTGAGTAAGGTTGGTATATTGGCCACAGCCATGGACTCAAACACAGCAATAACTATGAGGACGGATTGTATTTACTCTGCTGTGCACAGGGTCACTATGAGTAGGACTTGACTCTTCAGAACCTATCATCACAACATACTTAATTTTATCACAAGTATTCCACTGCCTAGAGAAATTTGATTCTTCCAAAATCTTTCCTATTTTCAAAATCCAGAGAAGTTCTCAAAATTCCTCAGTGATTCTAGATTTTTCTCTATTTCAGGATCAGAAAAACTCGCTTTCTAAATTAAGATGTATATGTGTTTACAGTTTGAACTTTCCTAATAAAGAAAACATAACTGTGGAAGAGCTAGCTAGCTGTCCACTAAGGATTGATGTGCTCTTTTTATGGTGTAGAATTGTTGAGTTCATGAATCACCCCTAGAGGAAAGAGGCACTGCCGAAAAAGAACAGTGTTTGGAATTTATATGAGCAAAAATTAAACTTACTTTAAGCCTCTGAGATTTATGTTAAGCTACTGAGATTTTAAGTTTTAACTGTCATAGTAGCTAGTATAATTTCACTAATAAAAGTAATTGAGCTTAGCTAGTATATAGAAATTTATGGAACTAGGGTGATTTCCTTAACAGAAAGGTCATAACTGGGGTGTCCCTGGCTGCCCCTGGATATTGATCAATTTCACAAAGGGAAACACTGACTTACCCTTGATCCTCCATAAAATCTATTTCCAATGTCTTATGACATGTTTTCAGGTTCAAAATATTTTAAAAAATTTAATGTCTGCTTTTCATGTTTCCTTCATCTGAAAAATTTCTTGAAAAGGAAAGAAAAGTTCATATTAGGCAAATATGTATTTTGCCTGGCAACAAACCACCTAACTCTGTGATTCTATAATTAAATAAAAAAATAGAGAGAAATGTACACTCACAAAACAATCACATTTAATAGCATTTGAAATGATCCATAAATAATCAAAGTCTATATGTAACTCTTTGAACAATGTTTTGGTTTCCCCTCTTCTCATCTGGTGCCAAGGGTGTTGATTGTGGATCCAAGTAAGATGAAATTGTTGACAATTTCAACATTTTCTCCATCCATCATGCTGTTGCCTATAAGTCTAGTGGTGAGAATTTTTGTTGGTTTGGTTTTTTTGTTTTTTTATGTTGAGTAGTAATTCGGTATTGAAGTTCTAGTTCTTGATCTTCTGCAAGATCATTACTTGGATCCACAATCAACACCCTTGGCACCAGATGAGAAGAGGGGAAACCAAAACATTGTTCAAAGAGTTACATATAGACTTCAAGTCTTCCTCACTTTCAGCAACTAAGGTGTGTCATCTACCTAACACATGTTGTTGATAACTCTTTCTCCACATTCTTCTTCATAAAGTCTAGCTTCTCAAATTATTTTTTCAGCATATATTATTGAATGTTATTGTTGTTATTATGTGTCACTGAGTCACTTGTGACTCATAGTGACCATATGCAAAAGAGCTCTGTAAAAGAACCCTGCCCTATCCTGAGCCAGTCTCATTAATTCCAACACACATAAGCCCATCACCCCAGTTATCATGTCAGTCCGTCTCATCCAGGGTCTTCTTTGTTCCTCCACCCTTCCAAGTATGATGTCCTTCTCCAAGGGCTGATCCTTCTTGTCCATGTGCCCAAAGTAGGTGAGACAGAGCTTAAAAATCCTTGCCTCCATGGAGAAACTTGGTTTCACCATCTTCAAGACAGACCTATTTGTTTTCTTGGCTGCCCATGGTATGTTCAAGACTCTTCTCCAGCACCGCAGCTCAAAGGCATCAATTCTTCTTCCATCATCCTTAGTCACTGTCCAGCTTTCTGATGCACAGCAAAGGTGCATGTAATAGCGAAGACCATGGCCTGGAGCAGGAGCACCTTTGTCTCTAGACTGACATCATTGCTCCTTGGCACTCTGGAGAGGTCCCTGACAGCAGACTTTTTCAATACAATTCATCTTTTAATAGGTATGGAGAAAGAGTACAACCCAGATGCATACCTTTTTCTTTTTAAACCATGTAATCAGTAGATAAAAAGAAGTATTACATTGAGAAAGTACTGAAATCAAGGATCTCTCCAACTTCCAGAGGAGCAATAATATATATTTGAAGACTAAGGTGCACCTAATTCAGGCCATGGTCTTCTCAATCACCTGCAATACCTCTGAGAGCTAAACAATGAATAAAGATGACAAGAAAGAAACTGAAAATGCCATGCACTGCTGAAAGAACTTATATGTCTTGGAGAAAGTGAAGCCACAATGCTACTTAGAGGCAAAGATGACCAAATTTTGTCTCACAAACTGTGGGCATATTGTTAGGAGAGGCTATTCCTTCATTTCTTGAAAAAAGACATCATACTGGGGAAAGTGAATGAGAGCAAGGACATTAGCAAGATGGATCAACACAGTGCAACAATGGGTTCATGTATATTAGAAATTATAAATATGACACAGAATAGGATAGCATTTGGATATGCTGCTTATGAGGTCATTACGAGTCACACTTGACTTCATGGAACCTATCAACAAGAAATAAATATAAATTCCAGATTACAGTTTTATTCCAGAATTTGAACTTACTTAATAAATCAGTAAATTTTAACTATATTTTCTTCAAAAACACACACAATATGCAAGTGTGTGCCTGCACGTGAGTGCACACATACACGCACATATCTATAGATTCTCTTTTATGCAAGAAACACTCTATACAGGAACTTACTTTAGGTTATTATTTCCTGTCTATATGAAGATTGGAGGATGTTACAGATTTTCTCACATATTTTGTTATCATCAGGGGCCGGTCCTTTGTCTTGCTCAGAATGGTAGAGGGTCAGCTAAAAAAGGGTGCTATTCAATGAGATAGACTGATACAACAGCAGGTTTAAACACAGCAGGGAATGTGAAGATTTTGCAAGATTGGTTAGGGTGTATTTTTTTTAACATAATATCATTGTGTATTGGAGCTGACCTCATGACATCTAAGAACAATGATAAAAAGTAATGTACTTGTTCAAAACCCCTGTATCTGTATTTAAGATTCTATTCGGAAATATGTGACGTCATAGCTTGTGAGAGATGTTTCATGAAAAGTATAGGATGCCTAGCAACTGACATAAGAAACCAATTATAAAGAAAGTAAAGTTTCTGGAAAAGCTGTACTGTGAACAGAGCCAACTTTCTAGAGTAAAAGAGACTTAACAACTCTTAAAAAAACCTTTGTGTCCCTACCTTTATATTGCTAAAGAACTAATATAGAGCTCAAGAGAGAAATATTCTCCAGTAATATGGTCAAATGTATATCAGAAAATATATCTTAAAAGAGACTTATTGGTGTATAGAGACAACAAATAATTATAAATTAACTTCCATGGAGTCCAAACCAACACATAGCCAACCCTCCACTTGCTTCAGGAGGCTGTAAATTGTGTAGGAGGACATTACCCTTCTGTCTTCCATGGAATGGCAGGTGATTTTAAAGCAGCAGAATAATGCAGACTTTTAGGTACAGCACAACATCCTATAGACTGCACTACCAGAAATCTCTATAATTTAAAAATAAACAACCAAAACCATCAAAAAAGCAACCAAACAAAAATACCAAACCATTGCCATTGAGTAGGAACCAGCTCAAAGCTGACCGTCCCCTCCAATGGGTTTTGAGAGGCTCTATATCCCAGTGCTGGCTGGAGCTTCCCGACTAAATCAAGCCTGGAAGCAGGAGCGGCATCCAGTTCCGAAATGGCTTGCCTCCGGAAACTCTATGTACGAACAGTGCTCAGGCCGTTTGTTCACAGAGTCACTATGAGTCGTCTACGACTCGACGGCATCAAACAACAAAAACCAACATATCCCATAGACTGCTGAAAGAACAAACAGATATATCTTGGAGAAAGTGAAGCTAGAGGGTTCCATGGAGGAAAGAAGGTGAATCTTTGTCTCACATAATTTAAACATGTTAGTAGAAGAGGCTACTCCTTGGAAAGTGATATCATGGTTGGAATGGTGGATTGTCAGCAAAGAAATGAAGAAGAACAAGACTCTCAATTGATATTGTGTCTGCAGTGATGGGCTCAAGTGTGTCAGGGATGATAAGATTGGCACAGGATAGGATAAGTTTCAGATCTCTTGTTCATAAGGTCACTATGAGTCATACTCAGCTCAAAGGTACTTAACAACAACATCATACAGAAGGATATTACCCATCTCTCTTCCATGGTGTCATTGGTGGATTGGAACATCCAGAGAGGTGGCACCTTTGGGTTGGAGTATAACTCTTAACCCTCTAGGCCACTATATCACCTATACCAGTTTTGAAAAACCAGAAAAGCAATCTAACACAGTAGTGGATTTCATGGGATCATCCATTCATATAGATCCTTGCTTCGGTCAGGTCTAAAGGCATGAATTAAAATCAGGAAAGATGTGCTTTACAGTGTGTCTTTTCTCCAAAGTAGAGAATACCCAGAGGATTTCTATTTGTGTTTATTGACCATGCAAAGACATTGTACTATGTGGATTATAAGAAATTATGGATAGCATTGAGGAAAATGGGAAGCCGAGGATGTTTAAATAGGCTCCCACAAATCCTATATGAAGACTAAAAAGCTGTTGCCCAACAAGAGCAAAGGAATACTGACTGGTTTTAAATAAAAATGTGTGTAGAGACTTTACCCTTTCTCCATATCTATTCAGACGGTGTGTGTAACTATGATTGTGGCATCAAGACTTATCACCAGTTCATCAATGCCGATGACACACTGCTTGCAGAAAGTGAAGAAGACGAAGCACTTAATGAAGAAAATAAAAGGCTTCAAAATAAGTTGAATCTCAACACTAAGAAAACAAAAAGTTTTCACCACTGGACCAATAAAGTAACATCATGATGGTGGAGGTTGTTGTTACCATGTACTGTTGAGCTGGAACTGACTCACAGCTGTCCTTTCAGTGAGTTTTCGGAGATAGTAAATCACACAGAAGGAGATTGCCTATTTTACTCCCATGGAAAAGCTGGTGGATTTGAACTTCCTGTCTTTGGGTTGGTGCTACAACTCCATACTGCTAAGGAAATATATGCAGAAAAAATTTAAGTTGTCAATGATTCCATTTTATTCAAATCCACTATCAACACCCATGGCAGCAACAATCAAGAAATTAAAAGATGTGTTGCATTGGGAAAACATGTTGTTAAGGACCTCTCCAAAGTGCTAGAGAATAAGTTTGTCAGTTGAAAGTCTAATATGTGCCTGATCTAAATCATATTTTTCCTATGCACCTGGAAGTTAGACAATGAATAAGAATGATAGAAGAATTTATGCCTTTGAATTGTGATGTCGGCAAAGAGTACTAAAACTCCCATGGACTGCAAAAGAACAAATAAGCCTATCTTAGATAAAATGCAACTAGGGTACTCCTTTCAGTCAAAGACTGTGAAATTTCATTTCACACAACTTGATCATGTTGCCGGAAGGCTCCAATTTTTGGAAAACAATGTCATCCTGGGAAAGTTGGAGGGTCAGAGAGAGAGGAAGATCTTCCATGAGATTCATTGACTGTAACAAAACATTTAATACAGTGACTGTAACAGGGGCCTTCAACACGGTGGAGACCTTGAAGATGGAGAAAGATATAGTAAGGTTCTGATTTCATGTTCATAGTGTCTCTATGAGTCATATTCAACTCAATGTCACCTAACAACAAAAATAAGAATTGAACTATTTAGGACCTGCTCTAATCAGCTGAATCAGGCATTTTCTTCTTGTTTGAGCTCACAATAGTCATGTCTATGATATTTCCTATATTTTATGATATTCAATTTAGTTTCACTTCAAACTATATATTGGTAGATTCAGAAATCTAGAAATGAGGAAAAGATACCATGATCTTTGAAATATATTTGTTTCTTCTATTGATCATCTTATTTAGTTTAAACATTATTCACATTTTATTTGCTGTTGTTGTTATGTGCTGTCGAGTCGCTTACGACTCATAGCGACCCTATGTACAACAGCCCTAAACTCTGCTCTGTCCTGTGCCAATCTCACTGTCTCTGACACTCCCATCCTGATT
>NW_006399796.1:13578375-13583901 GCF_000299155.1 Elephantulus edwardii | reverse complement strand
CTAGACCAGGAAGCTGTTGTCCAAACAAGGCAAGGGAACAACCCTCAACATGGTCCTAAATCAAGAAAGGAGTATGTCAAAGAACACATCATTTGTGAGGCTGAGTTTTATGAAGAAGTATGTGCCATCAATATTGAAGGAAGAATCCTCAACCTGCATTATACAGATGACACAACTTTGGTCACAGTAAGTCAGGAGGAATAGAAGCGCTTGCTGCAGAAGGTCAAGGACTACAGTCATCACCATGGATTGCAACTCAACATCAAGAAAACAAAGATTCTCACTACACAGCCAACTGGCAATATAATAATTGCTGATTTTGTTATGTGCCATGGAGCTGCCTGTGACTCATAGTGACCCTATGCACAATTGCTCTGGACCCTGTCCTTTCCTAAGCCAATGTCAGCATCTTGATACACCTTTCCCCAGACTTCCAGAGAGCTAAAGAGCAATGATATCAGTGCAGACCCTCGGAAGAGTTCTGAAAGACTTGGCAAAAGCCAAAACCCCAGAAATTGATGGAATACCAATTGCCTATTTCAACAAACAGAATGTTGCCCTGGAAGTGCTCACAAAGTTGTGTGAAGAAATTTGGAGGATGATTACTTGGCCAATTGACTAGAAGGGATCCATATTGACTCCCATTCCAAAAAAAAGAAAAAAAGGTGACTCAACAGAGTGTGGAAATTATCGAATAATATCACATACTAGCAAAATCCTGCTGAACATCATCCAGAAAGGAAACTGGAACAGTACATTTACAGGGAACTACCAGAAATAAAACCTGAATTTAGAAGAGGTCGTGGCACTAGACACATTATTGCCAATGTTAGATGGATCTTGGCAGAAAGCAAAGATTACCAGAGGAATGTCTGTCTGTGTTACATTGACTAGGCACAGGCATTTGACTGTGTGGATCACAACAAATTGTGGCTAACCTTGAGGAAAATGTGTTTATGCAAAACTATACTTGGACCAGTAAGCAGTCCTCAGAACAGAGAAGAGAGATACACATGGTTCAAAATCAGGAAAGGAGGACGTCAGAAATGTATCCTGTCTTCATACATTTTCAATCTATATGCAGAACAGATCATTGGGGACATAGGGCTTTATGAGGAGAAATGTGGCATCAGACTTGGAGGTAGACTCATCAACAACCCACGTTATGCAGATGACACAACCTTGCTTGCTGAAACTGAAGAAGACCACAGCACTTGCTGCAGAAGGTCAAGGGCTGTAATCTTCAATATGAATTGAAGCTTAACATCAAGAAGACAGAAATTCTCATCACTGGACCAATTGGCAACACCATGATAGATGAAGAAGAGATTGAAGTTGTTAGGAATTGCAGCTTGCTTGACTCCATAATCAACACTCTTAACACCAGCAGTCAGGAAATCAAAAGACAAATTGCACTGGGAAAATCTACTGTCAGGGACCTCTCTAGAGTGCTGAAGAGCAACGATGTCAGTCTAGAGCCTAAGGTGTGCCTAATCCAGGCCATGGTCTTTGCAGTTACTTGCTATGCACCAGAGAGCTGGACAATAACTAAGGATGACAGAAGAAGAAATGAAGGCTTCGAGTTGTGGTGCTGGAGAAGAGTCTTGCACATACCTTGAACTACCAAGAAAACAAGCAGGTCTGTCTTGCAGAGGGTGAAACCAAGTTTCTCCTTGGAGGCTAAGATTTTGAAGCTCTGTTTCATATACTTTGGACACATGGCCGTGAGAGGCCTGTTCTTGAAGAAAGGACCTCATGCTTCAAAGGGCTGAGGGACAGGACGGGAAAGGAAGATCCTGAATGAGATGGATTGATACTGTAACTGGGACAATGAGGGTTGGTGTGTCGGAATTAGGGAGACTGGCTCAAAACCGGGCAGGGCTCAAGCTTCTGTACATAGGGTCGCTATGGGTCGCAGGCAACTTAGCAACACATAACAACAACAATATATTAAGGCACACTTAATCCAGGCCATGGTCTTGTCAATTGCTTATTGTTCATCTGAGGGCTGGACAATGACTAAGCATGACCAAAGGAGAATCAATAGCTTTGAGTTTTGGTGCTGAAGAAGCATATTGAACATACTATGAATTGCCAAGCGAACAAATAGGTCTGTTCAAGAGAGGGTGAAGTCACACTGCTCCTTAGAGGCAAGGATTTTGTAGCTTTAGCTCACATAATTTTGGCATGTCGCCAAAACAGACCAGTCTTTGGAGAAGAACATTGTACTTGGAAGAGTGGAAGGTCATTGGTGGAGAGGAAGACCCTGGATGAAGTGGATTGGCACAGCAACTCCGACAGTGGGGGCAGGTGTGTTGGAGATGGTGAGACTGGCACAGAATAGGGCAGTATTCAAACCTATTGTTCATAGGGTCGCTGTGAGTTGTAGTCATCTCGACATCACAGAACAGCAACGTTGAGAAAAGCAACCCATGCATTAGTTGATGCTTGAGGTCTTTCATCTTGCATTCACTTTTTAAAAAGATATCTTTCAAAATTCTTGGCAACAGCAGTCAGGAAATTAAAAGATGTATTGCGACGGGAAAGTCTGCTGTTAGGGACCTCTCCAAAGTACTGAAGAGCAATGGTGTCTCTCTGGAGACTAAGGTGCATCTGATACAGGCAATGATCTTTGGAATTACTTGCTTTGCGTCAGAGAGTTGGACAATGACTAGGGAGGATAGAAGGAGAATTGATGCCTTTGAGCTGTGGTGCTGGAGAAGAGTATTGAATGTACTGCTAAGAAAACAAACAGATTTATCCCAGAGAGGGTTAAACTGGGCTACTCCTTAGAGGCAAGGATTCTGAGGCTTTGGCATACTTTGGACATGTTGTAAGGAGGGACCAGTCCTTGGAGAGGAACATCATGCTTGGGTGGGGAGAGGGAAAGCACAGGAGAGGAAGGTCCTCTATTAGGTAGAGTGATTCAGTGACTGGGGTAATCAGGATGGGTGTATCAGAGACAGTGCGATTGGCACAGGACAGAGCAGAGTTTAGGGCTGCAAGCGACTCAACGGCACATAACAAAAACAACAACCAATCTGTTATAGAAATGAAGGTATTGAAGCAGAAGAATAAGTTTGGAGTAGCTAAATTTTAACATATTAGTGAGAAAGTTGCTAACACTTGGAAATGTTTGTATTGTGTATATATAATGATGCAGATGCTTTCTTTTATTCCTACAAATATGCTCTGTGCCAGCCCAGTTACTATAGAATCCATTCCAACTCGTAGTTACTCTGTTTGTGTCAGAGGAGACACATACGGAATCAATATGCGCTGATAGGATTTTCAATGACTGATATTTTAAGAATTAAAAAAAGAAAATATTTTTCTTACAAAATGTCTTTGGGTAGACTCAAGCCTCCCACCTTTCCATTTGCAACTGAGCATAACATCAATTACTTTGACCACCCATTGACTCTGCTATGAATTGTGATTAATTATCAACGGCATGGCAGCATAATCTATGCACATTTTACAACAATGCAATTAACTGTTTTTATATTTTAAATGTCATACAAAGAAAAATATAAAAAGTTTAGATCATCAAATATAACCTTTTCAAAAGATATACTCTAATCCCAAGACTCAACATGACTTCCAATCTAAGTTTATTGTAAAGTGTACCGTTATTTATAAAGAAATTAAATTGTCATTATTAGTCTATGCTTACTCTAGAGTGATAGTACATATTGTTAATGAATCATCTATATAAAACTTACAGGATGAGAACAGTAAGCTGTTTTCCCCAGCATTGCACATATTCTTTTAACATAGTCAGAGAAATCATACTCAGTTTTTAAAATAGGTGAAAATAAGTGATTAGAGTCCAGAGGAGAAATGGCATGAGTAAGGCAAGTAATTTCATTTTCATTTTTTTTTTTAAAAAAAGCTATCTTGGACTTTAGAAAGCAGGCATTAAAAATACATCTTAATTACAAGCTAGCAAAAGTCAAGTGAACAATTTTTTTTAGAGTCATTGGAACAAACATAATGATTTGTACTTTTTCCAATGTACTTTAGTATACTGACCAAAAATTAATTTTTATTATAAAACTTTCATTTGCTTTTTGCCAAATTTTGTGAAATAACATTCATTTCTCACAGGAACTGAGTTTTCAATATTTAATTACAGATGAAAGTCATTTGTGTTTGGTAAGAAAACTCTACCTTTTACTCATGAAATGCATGGCAACAAGTATTGTTTAGGGAAATTATTATATGTATATGGGATCTATGATAGCTCTCATTTAATCAATAATATCTGAAGCACATCTTTTCTCTGTATATTCATAAGTAAAGCAGAATGACCTATTCATGTGGCTAGATAATGAAGTTAGCCCAATGCCATCAAGTCAATCCCAAATCGTAGAGACCCTCAATCAGGTTTCTAAGGTTATCAATAAATCTTTATTGTTGTTGTTATTGTGTATCCTCAAGGTGGAAACGATTCATAACTGATATTTCAACATGTCTTTAGAAGTAGTAAATCACTTGGAAGAGACGGGCTAGTTTTCTCCAACTGAGCAGATGGTGAATTAGAACTGCATGACTTTGGGTTGGCAGAACAACTCCTTGCCATTAAGTCACCAGAGCTTCCTATAAATCTTTAATAGGTAACCAAATATGCCTTGTATGGCTTGTTTTGAAAGCAACACAAGATATCTCAGCTCCTACTAGCATTTCTCCCAAAAACCACCTGAAAAACTATAACCGAGTGAAAATCCTAACATCAGACATTGCAAGTTGTTTTCATATTATTTTAATTTTATTAATTTATCTTCATGTAACTATTCTATATTTCTCTAATTTTGTAATGATTTGCATACAAAATTAATATACATTGTGTTTCACATTTCCTTTGTTCATATTATGTTTAATACAATCATTCCCATACATTGTTTTGTAAAATAAATCACCATTTATTTTTTTAATAAATTTTTAACATTTTAAATTTTTTTTTTAATTAATTACCATCCATTCTCAGAGGCGCTAAGCCTGAGCAGCTGGGAAATCGTGGGGCTGCAGCTTTTGGTGAGTAGAGGAAGAGGGAGAATAAAATAGGAAACATCTACTTGGGACCTGAAAAGATGAGGTAATTGTCGGTATAGCTCAATGGTGACTAATTTTCATATTATTTTACAAGTCAGAAAGGTCTAAAGCTTGAGAACTATTTGCTAATAATTATCTTAAAGCTAACCTTAAAAGGACAATGAATAAATATGTTTCTAAGGAAAATGAACCCAACCTTTCCTGATCTATGTGACATATATTTGGAACAAAATGTGAGCATGTGTGTGTGTGCGTATACATTCCTTTACTATTCTACAATTAAAAAGCACAGGTAATACACTATGCACAAGGTTAAGATATTTGTAAAAATATTTATTGGTCTGTAAACTGAGGAGGACCTCATGCACTTGCTGCAGAGGATCAAGGACTGCAGCCTTCAGTATGGACTGAGGCTCAATGTCAAGAAGACAAAGATTCTCACCACTGGACCAAACGGTAGCATCAGGATGG
>NW_006399796.1:13567986-13578030 GCF_000299155.1 Elephantulus edwardii | reverse complement strand
TCTGGGGCTTCATCTGACATACTTTGGACATGTTGTAAGGAGAGACAGGTCCTTGGAGAGGCACATCATGCTTGGGAGGGTGGAGGGACAACGCAGGAGGGGAAGACCCTCTATGAGGTGGATTGATTCAGTGACTGCCTTAATTGGGATGGGTGTGTCAGAGGCAGTGCGATTAGCACAGGATAGAGCAGGGTTTAGGGCTGTTGTACATAGGGTCGCTATGTGTCACAAACGACTCGACGGCACATAACAAGAAACAACAACAACAAGGGAAAATAGTGATTTATAATTAGATATTTTAATAAGTGAATTATTATCTCGCTTCCAGATGATTTACTGAAATAATGGTATAGACACACTTTTGTGTAGAGTCACCATGAGTTTAACATCTCTGTGTGTGGACTGCTATACTACTATGACAATTCCAATCACACAGCATAATTATCTGGATCAGTGGGCCATTCTTGGTAAACTTCCAAACAAAACAAAGCATCGTCTGCCTTTACTTAGTAAGTTGCATCTTTGGAAAAATCAATGTATGTTTAAATGCTGCAAGTAATTTTGCATATATATGTAAAACACAGCTAGAATAGGGCTTCAGAAAATTGTAAACAAGACTTGCATCTATGTTTCTGTTTTTCAAGGTCTTTAATATTTGTGTGGTAGCATGGTACACATCATTGAGCAATATTATCTGTAGTACTGCAGGCTGTCCAATATCCCCAGTTTACACCTTCCAAAAAATTCTAGTGGCAACCATCATCACTAAGAAAACCAAAAGTGCCACCTATGTGTCTCTGATTTTGAGAAACTATTATGGTGATTGATGTGCTACTAATCCAAAGGCTGATCAACTCTGGTGATTCAAATCCACCAGTGATCTCCAGGAGAAAGATTGTAATCTTCTCTCATGTGATTTATTGCCTTAGAAAACATTCTGGACGATTAGTTATTAAAAGATTACAACTCAACAGCAATGAATATGAGGGGTATTTTTTTTAATGCCATTATTTGAAGGAGCTCAAATATATTTTGTTCTGTAATTTATCTGTGAGGGGAAAACATAGTCCTAGATGGAGTGGTTCTGCATTTATATTACATTTATATTACAATATAGTATTTAGCAAAATAATATAAAATCACCCAACAATTACATGTTCTAACAGCTATAGGTTGTACTCAAGTCAACGGCACCTAACACCAGCACAACAGTGACTGTGTAGACAAAAAGTTAAAAGAAGCAAATCAGGTAACACAACACATTAGCAATGTTTTTCCCTTTTCCTCTATGTTTTGGCATCATGAGTTGGCCTAGTAATAAGGCCATAACAGCATTGGGCTGGACCCAGCCCCAGCTCTGTCAAGATTAGTTATAGTAATTGGAAAAGCCACTTACCTCCTCTCTGGGCTCTCTTCTCATCTCTAAAACAGCTTCTGTATACACTCAATAGTAACACTTTAAAATATATCTATTACTGGCCACCAAGAATGAATCTTGCTAAGTCTCCATTTATTATGCTCTACTTCTGTTGTCATTTTAACTTGCCACTGTGTGGCCCAAAACGTTTGAATTTTCACTATGAATTGAGCTATCTATAGTTAATAAGTAGCTAATTTGAGATTGTTGCTGTTATGTGCCGAGACACTTGCAACTCACAGTGACCCTGTGTACAAAAGCCCTGAAATCTACTCTCTCCTGTGACAACCTTATTGTCTCTGACACACCTACTCTCATTACCCCAGTCACTGTATCAATCCATCACATCTCCCTCTCTTTCTCCATCCGTCTGTCCTTCCAAGCATGATGTCCCTCTGCAAGGACATAAATATAAAATATAGCAATGATGTTGGAGAAGAGTATTGAATATACCCTGGACTGCTAAGAAAACAAACGGGTTCAACCTGGAGAGGGTGAAACCAGGCTGCTCCTTGGAGGCAAGGATTTTGAAGCTTCGTCTGACCTATTTTGGATATGCTTCAAGGAGGGGCCAGTCCTTGGAGAGGCGCATCATTCACGGGAGGGTGGAGGGACAGTGCAGGAGAGGAAGACCCTCTATGATGAGGTGGATTGATTCAGTGACTGGGTGTGTCAGAGATAGTGAGATTGGCATAAGATAGAGCAGGGTTTAGGGTGGTTGTACAGAGGGTCGCTATGAGTTGCAGGGGACTCGATGGCACATAACAACAATAACAACAACAAAATATAAAATATATATATAATATATATTATATATGTAGCCAGGAGGCAATCATCAGAACAAAGCAAGGAAACACTGATTGTTCAAAATCAGGAATGTGAACGCTATGGATGCATCCTAACCCTTTGCAATATATATGTGGAACAGGTCATCTGGGAGACAGGACTTTATGAAGAGGAATGTGGTATAGAATTGGAGGAAGACTCATCAACCACCTATGTTATATGGATGACACAACTGTGCTTGCTGAAAGAGACACAAACCTGAGGCATTTGCTGCAGAAGGTCAAGGAGTACAGCCTTCAATATGAATTGAACCTCAATAGCAAAAAAAACCCAACACCAAACCCCCCCCCCAAAACAACAAAACAGAACAAACAAGCAAACAAAAAAACCACTAACAAAAAAACCCAAAGATCCTCATCATGGGCCCATTGGCAGCATCATGATAAATGGAAGAGAGATTGAGATTGTTACCAGCTTCATCTTGCTAGGTTCTACAATCAACACTCTTAGTCCCAGGAGTCAGGAAATGAAAGGATGAATTGCAGTCAGAAAATCTGCTTTATGGGGCCTCTCCAGAGTACTGGAGAGCAACAGTGTTAGTCTAGAGGCTAAGGTGTGCCTGACTCAGGCCATTGTTGTTGTTGTGTACCACTGAGTCAGAACTGACCCATAGCTGACCCTCCAGCAGGTTTTTAGAGACAATCACTTGGGAAGAGATTGCCCATCCTTCTCTAGTGGAGCAGCTGGTGGTTTCCAGCCACATGCCTTCTGGATTGTAGTGCCCCTTCTTGTCACTAGACCACCAGAACTACCTCGATCTAGGTTATAGTCTTTGCAATTGCATCAGAGAACTAGATAAATGACTAAGGATGACAGGAAAAGAACTAGTCTTTAAGTTGAGGTGCTGAAGAAGAATACAGAACATATTCCAGATGGCTAAGAGAACAAGCAAATCTGACCTGGAGAAGGTGAAACTAGGCTGTTTTTTGGAGGCAAGTGCTGGAGAAGAGTAATGAGAATACCATGGACTGCTAGGAAAACAAACAGATTTGTCCTGGAAAGGGTTAAACCTGGTGGCTCCTTGGAGGCAAGGATTCTGAGGCTCTGTCTAACATACTTTGGACATGTTGTGAGGAGAGACCGGTCCTTGGAGAGGGACATCATGCTTGGGAGGGTGGAGGGACAGCGCAGGAGAGGAAGGCCCTCTATGAGGTGGGTTGATTCAGTGACTAGGATAATCGGGATGGGAGTGTCAGAGACAGTGCAATTGGCACAGGACAGAGCAGTTTAGGGCTGTTGTACATAGGGTCGCTATGAGTCGCAAGCGACTCGACAACAACAACAACAACATCAACATCTCACATACTTTGGGTATGTTATGAGGAGGGACCAGTCCTTGGAGAGGGACATCATGCTTAGAATGGTGGGGGGACAGCACAAGAGAGCATGACCCTGGATGAGATGGATTGACTCAGTGACTGAGGTCATGGGGGCTGGGTGTGTCAGAGACAATAAAATTGTTTCAAGATAGAGAAAGGTTTGGAGCTGTTGTATCTTGTCACTGTGAGTCGCAAGTGACTTGACAGCATGTAACAACACAACAATAATATGTGATCTTAGGTGTAATCAGTCCTGTGACTCATATCAATGAGACAATGTATGTACAAGAGAACCCAGAGTTGCCTAGTCCTGTGACATCTTTACAATTGTTACTGTTTGAATCCATTGTAACAGCCGTTGTGTCACTCTGTTTCATTGTGCTGATCTACCTATTTGAAGGTCTTCATTTCCACTCTCTTTTGGGTCACTTTTCTTTGGAATGGCCATATATCTAGATTCTCTACAGATGGTTGGCTAGGTAGCCATCTTGAAAATGCCCTGGTGTAAATGAGTGAACGTTTTCTCAAACATTTGTCTGTGTGACCTACTGTTGTAGCTTACATGTTTCTATGTATGTCATAGATATTTCAACTCCAGCAAGGTCACCTGTGATGGACAGATTTCAGCATAGCTCTTGGACTAAGGAAGACTAAGAAGTAGGATTTGGAATATCAAATTTTATGTCACAGAAGATTGCATGATAGAATTTTGCAGGACCAAAGCTTATATATTGCAAATACCTTCTTACAAAAGCATAATCATTGACTGTACAAATGAACCTCACTGGAGGGAATACTGAGAAATCTTATAAACTATGTCTGTGTAAAGAGACAATGAAAAACCTCAATATCAGTAAGAACATGACTACGGGCTAACTGCAGACTAGACCATCAATTGCCTACACGCAAGTTGAAGTTGAAGGTAAAGAAAATGAAAGCAACTCCAAAGTATGGCCTTAAGTATATTCTACTTAAACTGAGAGCCCACCTCAAAATTAGATGTGATATATTAAGTACTAATATCCAAACAGACAAGCTATGGAGTGACATTAAGAACACCATATATGAAGAAAGTGAAGGTCGTTAAAGAGACGGGAAAGAAAAGTCATCATCTTATAATGATGGCTTTTTTTTTAAATAGAGTGGTATAGCACTGGTCTGTGCGTTGCTGTACAGAGGTAACTCGTGGTTGCTGTGATGCTGAAGCCTGTGACGGTGATGTGCCAATTGTGGTAATGGGCACCCATGCTGGACAGTGTTGGCTGGAGCTTCCCGACTAAATCAAGCCTGGAAGCAGGAGCGGCATCCACTTCCAAAATGGCTTGCCTCCGGAAACTCTATGTACGAACAGTGCTCAGGCTGTTCGTTCATAGGGTCCCTATGAGTAGTCTAGGACTCAATGGCATTAAGCAACAACAACAACATGGATTTTATAGCACTGTAGATATCATCACCATACGTCTAGTAGGACCATTCAAATGTTAGTTGTTTGTAGTCCACTGAGGGGATTGCATAGCTTACTGATAATATAAATAAGTTATTTAGTATCTTTGGTTGGGAATAAATAAGATGTATAAAATACCAATACAGAAATAGGTCAGATTTGCCACCCTTATAGGCTTAAATTGAGTAGATTCAGAGGCATCCCCTCGCCACACAGGAATCCATTCACTATCATCTAGAAAGAGGAGAGCGGAGCATCTGCTTGCATTAGGGTTCCGTGAACAAGATAGATCAAGACTGAGACGTGAGAGCCCAGTGGTAACATTGCTACCAATAGTGACAACAGCAGCAAGCGTAGTAGAGAACCAGAGACCTGTGTGAGGAAGAACTGAGCTAGATCTGCTATCTCATGTAGCCAGAGCCAAAAGCCTTGGCCTAAGCTTGTGGGCAAAGATCCTAGATTTAGAGGGAACATGAAACTGGCCAAACTAAAGTAATTTTGCAATGATTGCTTGAACATGGACTGATTCCAAAGCTGTGACATCAAGAAACAGAGGGATGCCTACCAGAAATTATACTTGAGAAGGAACTGTACTGACTGAAGAATTGAGTATTTCCAATCTAAGTTTAACCTGTTACTTCTCTAACAAATTCCATAATTGGGAAATATTATCTGTGAGCCTTGTGTGGCCATTACCATAAAACCAATACAAGAGTAGTGAGAGTGTGTAAGGGAAAGTTGACATTAGAATTGAGAGACGTTACTGGAACATAGAGTCATGTCAGAGTTTATCGCATTTGACTGTGTGTTGTTGATGCCCTTGATGGTGATTACTCACTTTTATGATTTTCATGGAAGTCAGATTTTGATGTTCCACTGCCTGCCACTTTGTTTTTTATAGAAATTAATGTCAGAATAGACTCTAAAACTCATATTTGAATATAGAGCTGCTAAGGCAAATGGAAGAAACAGTGAAGGAAATGAACTGAACAGGAGATTTTGAAGAGTAACTTGAGAAAACAAAATCAGTATCAAGAACTCACACACACACACACACACACACACACACACACACACACACATTCACACATGTGTTCACATATACAGAGTTCTTAGCTGTCATTGAATTAATCCTTAATTTAAGGTGATTCAGTATACTCAAAACCAAAGACTTTCGATTCTGTCCATAGGATTCTTCCTCTTTGGCTAATCTTCAGAAGTAGTTTTAAAAGCACTTTTTACTGGTTCTTTTTAATCTTAAAACTGCTCTGAACCCGATTCAGGATCATAGCAGCATGCAAGCATTTGCTGATTGATTGATGGTAACTATCTGAGATGGATATACTAGCAATCAACTCCAGGTTCCCCTCAAAAAGTTAAGAATTCTACCATTTAGTCTGAGTCATCCATGTGTGTGTATATCTCACTGCATAAATAAAAAAGATAGACAAGAGCTTTCAGTTTAGAGTATACTCAATATAAAGAAAATAAAAACCTTCACATGATCAATAGGCAATATCATGATAACATAATTGTCAATTATTTTGTTTTACTTAGATACACAATTAACACCCACAGAGTATGACTAAGCATTCAAACCACATCATTGTATTGGGCAAATTCATTGCAAAAATACTTTTTGAAGTGTTAAAGAGTAAAGAAATTACTTTGTATCCTCAAGTGTACCTGACACAAGCCATGGTATTTTCAATTACCTCAAATGCATTTTAAATCTGGACAGTGACAAGGAAGATCAAATTATTGATACTTGGAATTGTGATGTTGAAGAATAATATTGAATATAATATGGGAAGAGAGTGATATTTGCTCCAATCCCAAAGAAAGGTGACCCAACAGAATGTGGAAACTACAGAACAATCTCACTGATTTCACATGCAAGCAAGATTTTACTGAAGATTATCCAAAAACGACTGGAACAGCACATCAACAGAGAACTACCAGAAGTCCAGGCTGGGTTTAGAAGGGGTCGTGGTACTAGAGATATTGTAGCTGATGTTAGATGGATCTTGGCTGAAAGCAGGGAATACCAGAGGAATGTCTATCTGTGTTTCATTGACTATGCAAAAGCATTTAACTGTGTGGATCATAACAAACTATGGCTGACTCTGAGAAGAATTGGAATTCCAGAACACTTGATTGTTCTGATGTGAAACCCATACTTGGACCAGGAGGCAGTTGTCAGAACAGAGCAAGGGAACACTGCATGGTTCAAAATTGGGAAGGACATACGCCAGGGATGCATCCTATCTCCATACCTTTCCACCTATATGCAGAACAGATCATCCGGAAGGCTGGGCTCTATGAGGAGAAATGCGGGGTCAAGATTGGTGGACGATTTATCAACAATCTGCGTTATGCAGATTACACAACCCTGCTTGCTGAAACTGAAGAGGACCTGAAGCGCCTGCTGCAGTGTCAAGGACTGGAGCCTACAATATGGATTGAGGCTCAATGTCAAGAAGACAAAGATTCTCACTAGTGGACCAATTGGCAGCATCAGGATGAATGGTGAAGAGATTGAGATTGTACACAGCTTTAGTTGGCTTGGCTCCATAGTCCACAGTCTTGGCACCAGCAGCCAGGAAATTAAAAGGCACATTGCCATGGGAAAGTCTGCTGTTAGGGACCTCTCCAAAGTACTAAAGAGCAATAGTGTCTCTCTGGAGACTAAGGTGTGTCTGATACAGGCCATGGTCTTCGCAATCACCTGTTATGCATCAGAGAGTTGGACAATGACCAAGGAGGATAGAAGGAGAATTGATGCCTTTGAGCTGTGGTGCTGGAGAAGAGTATTGAGAATACCATGGACTGCTAGGAAAACAAACAGATTTGTCCTGGAAAGGATTAAACCGGGTGGCTCCTTGGAGGCAAGGATTCTGAGGCTCCGTCTAACATACGATGGACATGTTTTGAGGAGAGACCGGTCCTTAGAAAGGGACATCATGCTTGGGAGGGTGGAGGGACAGCGCAGGAGAGGAAGGCTCTCTATGAGGTGGATTGATTCAGTGACTGGGATAATTGTGATGGGAGTGTCAGAGACAGTGCGATTGGCACAGGACAGAGCAGAGTTTAGGGCTGTTGTACATAGGTTCGCTATGAGTCGCAAGCAACTCGAAGGCACATAACAACAACAACAACATAATATGGGCTGTCAAAATAGCACACAAGTCTCTCTTGGATGAAGTACATTCAGAATGCCCCTACAATAAAGAATGGCCAGATTTTAGTTGTACATACTTTGGGCATATTATCAGGAGGGACCAATCCTTGGAGGCAAAGATAATGCTTTGTAAAGTAGAATATTGTTGCTTGTTGTGCATGGTTCAGTCAGAATGGACCCATTGCTAACCCTCTGACAGGCAGGTTTTCAGAGGAAGTCAATCACTCACGAGGATCCTCTCACAGAGTAGCTGGGGGATTCAAACTACATGCTTTTGAGATTGCAGTGAAATTAATTGGCACAAATGGCTTAAAGGGGCCCAAGCACCACAATGATTGGATGATGAAGATGGCACAGGACTAGACAGATTTTCATTTGTTGTCTTTAGGGTCACTGAGAAATGATTTAGCACCTAATGACAACTCCTGTAGATACTCAATCTTTGGCATAATGTTTCTAACATTATGATCTCCATTCCTTTGGTTTTCACATTATGCAAACTGCCCTGCACCTGTTTCTTCCATGTCTTACCTGTAATGTGACTCATACAGCTTACAAGATCCCCTAGAAAACTGTGTGGAGGTGATGGATGCATTTTACCATCATTGGCCTTTTGGTAGAATGGAAATCACTTTCAGAAATACATGACCTGCAGTAATGCCCCCTTCTACATGAAAATAATTCACTGTATAATTTTTGTTATAAGGAGCTTTGATGATGCAGTGAGTGGATAAGCGCTTGACAATCAACTGAAAAGTTGATGGTTCAAATCTATAAGCCGCTTGTGAGAGAAAGATATGGCTGTCTGCTCTTAAAAAAAAAATAAATTACACTCTTTGAAATCAGATGGTTTACCAAGAATTACAAATGACTTGATGACAGTGGGCTAATTTACACGCTTTTTATATATAATTCTGCTTGCTAAAATAAGGTTAAAGATTGGAACACATCATCCTTTCTGAGGGTGAAAGACCTCGCTAACTGCTTCTGTAAAATGTGTGTTGTAGTTGTTAGGTACCTCCAAGTCGAGTACGACTCATAAGAAGCCTATGAACAAAATATCTGAAACGTTCTAGTTTGCACCATCCTCACACTTCCTGACACACAAAAGCCCATCACAGCAGTCACTATATGGGAAACCAATACTAAATACTTGTAACAAACTGAATGCTATCTCAAGATGTGGGAGAGGCGAGGGTCAAGCTAGAGTTCACCCTGAGGCAATCCTTAAGGGTTTATGGGATTCTTGCATTGTATTTGATGACCCCTCCCTCCTAAATCAAGGGGAAGGTTTTCAATAGAAATAGTTTGGCTTCATTTGCATTGAATTCTCTTTGTGATTTACTTCCTGATAAATTTCAATAAAGATACAAGGATGCTGCAATGGGGGTTGTCAGTGGAGAACTGCTGGCCCCGGTTTTTTCATGCTCTCTGCTCTATCTCATTCCTGGCTGTCTGTCTCATTATAAATAATTATAAAATTATTTTCCCCTTGGTCTGCAACAATGATATCAATCCATCTAGTTGAGGGTCTTTCCCTCCTTCACTGACACTCCATCCTTCCCAGCGTCATGTTTTCTCCAAGGAATAGCCTCTCCTAGCAACATGTCCTAATTATGTGAGGTGAAACTTCACCACTCCTGCTTCCAAAGATTATTCTGGCTGCATCCTTTAAAAGTCAAAGCTGTTTGTTCTCTTGGCCATCTATGGGATATTCAGTGCTCTTCTCCAACACCACAGTTCAAAGGCATCAATTCTTTTCCTGTCATCCTTATTCACTGTCTAGGTCTCAGATGCACAGCAAGTAATCAGAAAGACCATAGGCTGAATTAGATGC
>NW_006399796.1:13559454-13567636 GCF_000299155.1 Elephantulus edwardii | reverse complement strand
AATACATGCAAGCAAACTACTACTGAAGATCATTCCAAACTAGCTAGACCAGTATATAGATAGGGAACTGTTCAAGCAGTATTAGGAAGAGGCCATGGCACCAGAAGTATCATTGCTGATGTCAAGTGAATCCTGGCTGAAAGTAAATAATACAAGAGTGTCTAGTTATGTTTTATTGACTATGCAAAGGCATTTGGCTTTGTTGATCATAACAAGTAGTGGCTGATACTGAGAAGAGTGGGAGTCCCCGAGCACTTAATTGTGCTCATGTGGAGATTATACTTGGACCAGGAGGCTGTTGTGAATACTGAGTATGGTTTGGAATTGGGAAGGGAGTGAGCCAGGATTGTATTCATAACCATACCAATTCAATCTGTGTGCTGAGCAAATTATCTGAGAAGCTGGGCTCTATGAAGAGGAATATGGCATCAGGATTGGAGGGAAACTCATCAATAACCTGTGTTATGCAGAAGACACAACCTTATTTGCTGTAAAGTTTACAATCTAGGAAATCCCATCAGGCAGTCCTACTCTGAGATTCATTTTTTAAATTACAAATAAAACAGTGACAATTCACTGTGACAATCTCACACTGTGCATTTAATGCATTTAATTGTGTGCTCTTTATAGTCTATAATGATGCTGTAGTATGAAATGTAGAAAACACCTTGTGAATACAATGATATATTGTTAATTATCAAAATACTGATTACTATTGAGTCAGAATCAACTCATAATTGACTCTCTATTGAGTTTTCAAAGCCGTAAATAGTATAGATAGATACTGCTTTTCTTTTTCCTGAAGAGCCACTGGTGTTTTTACTATGGGCCATCAAGTCAGAACTGACTTAAAGCTGACCCTCCAGGACTTTTCAGAGGCAGTCACATGAGAAGAGAGTGTCCATCTTTCTTTCTTTCAAGGAGCAGCTGATGGATTCAAACTGCATGCAGTGCAGCTTCTTTCAACTAGGCCACTAAACTCCAAGGATTCGGTGCAACCCTTTAGGGATTATGCCATCAGTGCTTCCTATTATAAATTGTTGTTATGTGCCGTGAAGTCAGAACCAACTCATAATGACCCTTCAGTGGGTTTTCAGAGGCAGTAAATTGAACAGGAGGAGATTACTCACTTTTTTCCTGTGGAGAATTGTGGCAGATTTGAATCCTGTACTTGGGCTTTGGCAGGCAGCATGATTCCTTGTTTTTAAACCACCAGAGTTCCATATTATAAACCAGATTTCCTTTATTTTCAAATATTTTTATTGTAAAAGAGATTAATTTTTGCAAGGATTGGTTACCTTTAAATATTTAGTCTTTATATGATCACTGTATGTTTTAACACTATTAATATCAACTTTACAACTGATATAGTATGTGTTACAGTAGATCAATCTTACTTTGAAGAAACCAGAAGTTTACTAGCCTTATAGAAAAGTTATTTCTCTAGTCTACAACTTCTCCATCCTTTGCCTTAGGACTGACATTTTCATTTCCCCTCCCCCCCCAATAGCATATATAATCTACTCTTTCTCTAATTTACAGATAATTTAATATACAAAGAAATGGCAAAATGTCATAAGAAGAACTCACTAAACCAGGGATATATGGAGGAAATTTATTTCTCCAACAGCAGATACTTGAATATAAACAACCTCAAAGAAGATGTCTTAAACATTGTTTCAGGGAGACTAAGTAGTAACCTGCTGAGGTCTAGTCACAGAATTCTGAACTATCAAATATCAAAGAAACCCTCCTTATTATGTATTCCACTTTTAGATTCACAGAGAGTCCTAGAAAAATCCCAGAGTACTAAAACCAACTTAACTGTATTTATTACAACAATATGTTTATTAGCTACAGAAGTCTTTTATTAAGGAACATATTTGAATACATCCCAGGGCACTTCTGTTACTATAGGGCATTATTTTTGAAATGCTGACTTAGAGAACACCCATTCCCTTGTGATCTACTTCTGAAAATCAACCACTGAAAACATGGACACATAGTTCTGTGCATAGTGACATATATGTGTCAGCATGCATCAGATTAATTCTGGAAACTGGTTTACTAGTTAAGTAACTATACAGAATGGTCAAAGTTTGAATGCCTCTGAGTGTTCATCTTGAGCTTTTCACACACTGCTTGTTTTAGGTGCTGTGAAGCAGACGTTGTTTTTATGTCCTGAGTTGTAGGACAGATTAGGTTTTCTGATGGGCTGGAACAGTGTTATTATGACTAAGTGAGTCATACTTTGTGAATCACGGTAGGATTGTATGTTCTCAATAGCAAAATTACTTAATGTAAAAATATTAAAACATAATCAGCAAATCATGGTTTGAGGTACAATATTTTTATCTTAAGAATTGGCCACAGAAAACAACTTTGAGATTCATTTTAGAAAGAACATATTTTAGAAAAAGGAAGACACAATTAATAATAAAAAAAAATGAATGCTTGAGAATTTTTAAATCTAAAGTACTATTCACTGCATGGTTCAAAATTGGGAAGGGTGTGCGCCAGGGATGCATCCTGTCTCCATACCTTTTCAACATGTATGCAGAGCAGATTATCCGAGAGGCTGGGCTCTATGAGGAGAATTGTGGCATCAGGATTGGTGGAAGATCTATCAACAATCTCCGTTATGCAGATGACACAACCTTGCTTGCTGAAACTGAGGAGGACCTCATGCACTTGCTGCGAAGGGTCAAGGACTGCAGCCTTCAGTATGGACTGAGGCTCAACGTCAAGAAGACAAAGATTCTCGCCACTGGACCAATTGGCAGCGTCAGGATGGATGATGAAGAGATTGAGAGTGTTCACAGCTTCACTTTGCTTGGCTCCACAGTTAACACTCTTGGTACCAGCAGTCAGGAAATCAAAAAGCGTATCGCCATGGGAAAGTCTGCCGTTAGGGACCTCTCTAACGTACTCAGGAGCAACAATGTGTCTCTGGAGACTAAGGTGCGCCTGATACAGGCCA
Organism: Elephantulus edwardii; assembly: GCF_000299155.1. Classification (NCBI taxonomy): domain Eukaryota; kingdom Metazoa; phylum Chordata; class Mammalia; order Macroscelidea; family Macroscelididae; genus Elephantulus; species Elephantulus edwardii. The sequence continues at coordinate 13,564,656 of NW_006399796.1, read as the reverse complement.
TGGTATTTGCAATCGCTTGTTATGCATCAGAGAGTTGGACAATGACTAGGGAGGACAGAAGGAGAGTGGATGCTTTTGAGCTGTGGTGCTGGAGAAGGGTCCTGAATGTACCCTGGACTGCCAGGAAAACAAACAGGTCCATCTTGGAGAGGATTAAACCAAGCTGCTCCTTGGAGGCAAGGATTCTGGGGCTTCGTTTGACATACTTTGGACATGTTGCCAGGAGGGACGGGTCCTTGGAGAGGGACATCATGCTTGGGAGAGTGGAGGGACAGCGCAGGAGGGGAAGACCCTCTATGAGATGGATTGATTCGGTGACTGGGGTAATCGGGATGGGTGTGTCAGAGGTGGTGCGGTTGGCGCAAGATAGAGCAGGGTTTAGAGCTGTTGTGCATAGGGTCACTATGAGTCGGAAACGAGTCGATGGCACATAACAACAACAACAACAAAGTACTATTGTAAAAAGAGCAAGGAGCACATGAGGACAGCAATATCTTTACCGATTCCATAGTGACGAACTGTCCCTGTCAGTAACATCATCAGTACAAAGCCAATTCCTGCAAGCTGGATTTAGAAGAGGCTTTGACACTATAGACATTATTGCCAATATCAGATAGATCTTGATAGAAAGCAAAGAGTACCAAGGTGATGTCTAATTATTAACTAGGCAAAGGCACTTGATTTTATAGATAACAACAAATTGTGACTAACCTTGAGGAGAATGGGAATCCCCAAACACTTGATCATGGTCACGCAAAACCTATTCTCAGACCAGGGAGGAGTCCTTAGAACAGAGCAAGGAAACTCTGCATGGTTCAATATTAGGAAAGGAGTCTGCTAGGGTTGCGTCTTGTCTCCATACCTTTTCAATCTGTATGTGAAACATCATTTGGTGGGATTGGCTTTATAAGGAGGAATGTGGCATCAGGACTGAAAGAAGAATAATCAACAATCTGAGATATATAAATGACACAATCTTGCTTGTTGAAACTGAGGAGGACCCGAAGAGGATTGTAGTCTTCAATATGGATTGAAGGTCAACATCAAGAAGACAAAGATTCTCACCACTGGGCCAACTGCCAGCACCATGATAGATGGAGAAGAGATTGGTACCAGTCATCAGGACATAAGAAGATTAATTTCTGGGAATACTGGAAAAATCTGCTGTCAGAGACCTCTCTAGAGTACTGAGAAGCAAGGGAGTACGTCTTGAGACTAAGATGCATCTGATTCAGCCCATGGTCTTTACAATTACTTGCTATGCTTTTGAGAGCTGGACAATGACTACAGAGGATACAATAAGAATTGATGCCTTTGTGTTGTAGTGCTAGAGAAGAGTATGAAACATCTCATGGACCTCTAATAGAACAAAGAGGTCTGTCTTAAAGAGGGTAAAACCAACTTTCTCCTTGGAGGCTGGGCTTTTAAATCTCCATCTCACATACTTTGGGCAAATGGCTAGAAGGTACCAGTCCTTGGAGAAGGACATCATGCTCAGAAGGATGGAGGAATAGCACAGGAAAGGAAGACCTTTGATGAGATGTATTGACACAATGACTGGGTTAATAGATTAGGTGTGTCAGAGTCAGTGAGACTGGCTCGGGATAGGGAAGAATTCAGAGTTAGGCATTGTAGGCGACTCAACAGCACATTACAACAACAACAATATGTGATCAGACATATCCTTTATCATTCTAAACCTCTTTCTATTCATCTAACACTAATGTTACTGCTTTACTAGTTTCAAAATCTGATTTAGCTCACAGACCGCACAAACTGTATTAGGGAAGTCAAAAGATTCTAATTCAGGTTTGCAGCAAGATATAATCCATCAAGACAGCTTCTGAAATGTGTTCACAGGTGCCTCAGACTTGAGTTTGCAGCTTTAAACCAGTGTTTGCAAAGCTCTCAATCCTGCCAATTATTGCTTTCCTCTTCACCAGTTGTACAATAAATTTGGGCAAAGACTCCTAGTGTTTGTTGGTTCCACGAAGTAGCAATTCCAAGGTTTGTTTAATCTCATATCAGATCTCTAGTGCTCTGATGCAGAACTATGCCTGCTGTTCCCACGCATTCTGGTATTGGTGTGAAAATCTCTGGCCTCGTAGGTTGTGTTGCATTCTCTTGTCTCTTTTTTTTTTCGGTGGTGAGGTTCTCCTATCCTGCTGTTGGATCTGCTTAATTTAATGGCAAAACTATCCAATATCCTTGTGGATAATTTAATATGCCCTATTTGTGTATTCCTGTTCATCCACATGGCAAAGTTAGTCAAAGACTAGGGAAGCTATTTTGAACAATGAATCCTTAGTACAACAACTGTTTAATCTGGATCACCAACAGCAAGCTTCTTACTATAGGTCCAACAGAATAATAACAATTAAGAATTACTTTTTTATAAGTACCTTAAAGAGGAACTGTGAGAGGTCATCAAAAATATCATCCATGAAGAGAGATAAAGGTCATTACAAAGAAGGAGGGAAAAGAAAAAAAACTTAAATAGATGTCAAAGGAGACTATGAAAATTGTATTAGAGCATCAAGAGATCATAACAAAAGGAAGAGATACCAAAGTAGAAGAGTTAAAGAAAAGATTTCTGAAGGCAGCTCAAGAAGATAAAGCAAAATATTATAATTAGATGTGCAGAGAACTGGAGGCAGAAAAAGTGATGAACCTCCTTGGCATTTCTCAAGCTGAATGAACTGAAAAAACAATCAACCATAGAGTTGCAATGTTGAGAGATTCTATGGAAATAATCAAGTATCATCAAAAGAAGATAGAATATATAGAATCGCAGTACAAAAACGAATTAATTGACACTGAAAAATTTCAGAAGCCAATGATAAGAAGAATGAAGTTCAAGCTGCATTGGAGGCATTAGTAAAAAAAATAAGGTCCCAGGAATTGTTAGAATATCAATTGACATTTTTTCAACTAACAGATGTAGCTCTGAATATGTTCACGAATTTAGCTAAGGAGATAGACTTAGATGATAATTTTAACAACTTAGTGTTTCAGGGATGATGAGAATGCCACAGAATAGGGAAGGTTCCAGGTTGGCCGTTCACAGGGTCACTGTAAGTCATAATTGACTTGATGGCACACAACAACAACAACACACTATACTGATTTTCCCCCAGCTCTCGTAACTCTATTGCTTAGGGTCAGAACTAACTCATAGCCAACCCTCTAATGGGTTTTCAGAGTCTGTAAAATACATGAAAGGAGAGCACTCATATTTCTCCCATGGAGCTGCTGGTGGATACTAAATGCCACAGAGGTGTCACTTTGGGGTTAGCAGTGCAACTTCTTGGAGAAAATGCCACCATTATGAGGCTAGTAAATAATGAAATATATCCACATGAACCAGCAAAACAAATGTGAATCCTCTGATAGGTCCCTCTTCCAAAACTTCATCTAAAAATGGAACTTCAGGGCAATGCTATGCAAAAAGAATAGACACGTGAAAACTGTGACTGAATATAGGACTGATATTATGTCCCAAATACATCTGTGCTGCCAACTCTCCCCTGGAATCCGGCAAACCAAGCAAGTTAATGGAAGAAATGGTACTCTAAAGCATGTCAAAAGGTAGACTTTATAAAGATATTTTTTTTTACAGTTCTCTCCACATGGCTCCAGGGAAACAACTTCCCTAATCAGTTCAGCTATCTTCTTGCTGACTCTTTTCTTGGGCAGTGCTATGATTGTGTAATTGTAATATAAAACTAATTTTGAATATTTAGAAAGCTTTCCATTTTAGTGGAAAAGTCCAAGTTTTTAAGAAGCTTTGGAGAACAATTGAAAAATAAGAATATAAACTAATTATACTGAATTAAAATATGAATCAACTAATCCTCATTTGAGAGCGCAAATGAAATCATTCCAAGTAATTGAACTTGGTTACTTGTATTTACGCAAGGGCCTGAGTCTTTCTCCAAGGATTCTACTTAAATAAGTTTTTAATGTTTTTTTTTTAACTTCTTGGTGCTAAAAGAACACCTAATTTTACCTGCTAACATTTTATTCTATTATTCATAAAGTTGTAATGACTCCAAGGCAATTTGATGGCAAAAACAATTTTACTTTAGCCAAATAGAGACATTTTTTTTTTCCAAAGGAAATCACTTAGTAAAAACAGTATATAAGCAAGCTATTTTTCATAATTTTTTAAACTTTTCTACTCTTTTCCTATTATTTTCTTTTTTGTTACTTTTTTAAAGGTAGGTTTGAAGATGGATATCATTGCTGAGGGCAGATAAATCTTGAATGAAGGCAGAGAACACTAAAAAGATGTTTGTCTGTATTTTGTCAACTATTCTGAAGACATTTGACTCTCTTCACCATAGCAAATTACAGAAAATGTAAAGAATTATATGTACAGAACACTTAATTGTGTACTTGTGGAAATTGCTCATGGATCAAGAGTCAGCTATTCAAACAGTACAAGAGAATGTATGGTTCAAAATGGGAAGGGTGTCTGGGAAAGTCATATGCTGTCAACATACATACTCATTTTTTTTGTGCTGAACAGTAATTTGAGAAAAAAATACATCAGAATTGAAAGATGACTCAGTAAAAACATAGAAATAACCATGTTTGCCAAAAATAAAAATGGCTAGAGGTATTTAGGGGAGGTCTGGTGAGGTCACCACCTAACTCAGAGGTTCAAATCCACCAGTAACTCCACAAGAGAAAGAGAAGCAAGCTCCTCTTGAGTGACTTACAGCCTCAAAAATCCACTAGCAGGGTCAACTATGAGCTGATTCCGACTCAAAAGTAATGAAAAAAAATAATGAGTAGTGAGTAATGAGCAGTGAGGAGTAGAAATGTTTATTTATTAAGACTGGACAGATAGTGATGCTACCAAGCCAAAGGTGGGTGATTTTAATCTGCGTCCTTCAGGCCTGCTTTTAATTGTTTTTGGTCAAACATTCTTTTAGGTAGTGTAGCACTGGTCTGTCAATGTGCTGTACAGAGGTAACTCATAGTTGCTGTGATGCTGAACACTGTGACCCTGATGTGCCAAATGTGATATTGGTCACCCATGGTGGATAGTGTTTGGTGGAGCTCCCTAATTAAAACAAACTTGGAAGCAGGAGTGGCATCCACTTCTGAAATAGTCTGCCTCTGAAAACCCTATGAACTTGGAGAAACAAAGAAAGTTATACAAGTGTTCAGGTCTTTTGTTCATAGGGTCACTAT
>NW_006399796.1:13535262-13558938 GCF_000299155.1 Elephantulus edwardii | reverse complement strand
TTATTTTACCACAATAAAAAAGAATAAAATTTTATAAAATAAATAATGTACCAATAGAAAAAAATGACACTTTACAAACATGGTTTTAGCAAAGTCTAGACTATAGGGAGAAAAAGTAAATCAGACTAGAAGAAAAACAACCAGAATACAGGAAAATGTGAGGGTAGTATGCTTCAGACATGCTTGCTTTGTGCACATCATTAGGAAAGAACAAACATTAGAAAAATATATTTGGTGAAATGCTATTGCTGATACGTGCCATAGAGTTGCCTGCGACTATATAGTGACAATAGTATAATAGCTCTGAACTCTGCTCTATCTTCAACTAGTTTCATTGTCTCTGATACACCTACCCTCATTATCCTAGTTACTGTGTCAATACATCTCATCCAGGGTCTTCCTCTCCTGCACTGTCCTTCTACCCTTCTAAGTATGCTGTCCTCCAGGAACTGGTATCTACTAGCCATGTGCTCAAAGTAGGAGGCACAGGGGTTCAAAATTCTTGCCTCCAAAGAGCAGCTTGGTTTCACCCTCTCCAAGACAGGCACTGGTTTGTTTTTTGGTGTTCCACAATATGTTCAAGATTTGTTCTTCAGTACCACAATTCAAAAAGCATGTATTCCTTTTCTGCCATCCTTAATTACTGTCTAACTCTCTGATTCATAGCAGGTAATTGTGAAGGTCATTGTCTAAATAAAATGAACTTTAGTCTCTAGACTGGCATCATTGCTCTTTAGCACTTTGGAGAGGTCCCTGACAGCAGATTTCCCTAATGCAATTAATCTTTTGATTTCCTGACTGCTGTTTCCCAGGCTGGTGTGGATATGAGCAAGCTGAAATTGTTTACAACTTCAATCTCTTCTCCATCTATCCTGATGCTGCCAATTTACCCAATGGTGAGAATCTGTGTCTTCTTGATTCTGAGCTTAAATCCATATTGAAGACTACAGTCCTTGACCTTCTGCAGCAAACACTTCAGGTCCTCCTCAGTTTTGGCAAGTATGATTGTGTCATCTGTATAACACAAGCTATTGATTAGTTTTCCTCTAATCCTGATGCCACAGTCTTCCTCATTATAGCCAGTCTCCTGAATTATTTGTTCCACATACATATTGAAGTGTTATGGAGACAGGATGAATCACTGATACAATCCTTTCCTGATTTTGAACCATGCAGTGTTTGCTTGCTCTGTTCTGAGCAATACAAGAAATAGAAGCTAGTATTAGAAGAGGGCATGCACTAGCAACATCATCAATATTAGATAGATCTTGGATGAAAGAAATGAGTACCAAAGGAGTGTCTATCTGTGTTTCATTCACTAGGTAAAGGCATTTGACTGTGTGGATCACAATAAATTGTGACTAATCTTGAGAAGAACTAGAATCACTAAACACTTGATTGTGCTTATATGTAACCTGTACTTGGACCAGGAAACAGTCCCTAGAACACAGCAATGAGACACTGTTGATATTACTATTGCTATTGTTGTTATGTAACCATCTAGATAGAATCAACTCACAGCTGACTCATCCAGTCAGAATCAACTCATAGCTGACCCTCCAGCAGGTTTTGAGAGTCCATTTAATTGCACAGAAGGAAGTTACCCATCTTTCTCCTACAGGGTGGCTGATGGGTTTGAAATGTGCCTTAAGGATGTGGCACAGCTCTTATGACTAGGCCACTAAAGCCAACAATTAAACCATGATTCCTAGTGACCCTATGAACCAAAGATCTGAATCTTGTCTTATTCTGCACCATCCTAACAATCTTTGTCATATCCAAGCCCATTTTGGTAGTCACTGTGTCATATCCAAGCCCATTTTGGTAGTCACTGTGATTTTTTTTTCTTTTACTGATCCTCTCTCTTTCCTTACCAAGATGTCCCACCACATGGAGGTCCCACCCCCACTGAGCAGAGGTACTGCCCCCACCACGCTGAAGTCTCTGCTTCATCATGGGAGTAGAGAGAAAGTATGTGGAGGCCTAAGCCATCAAACTAGGTGTGGCTAGGGCCAGGGTGTGGGAATTGCTGGAGAGGCATGGAGAGGGAACTAAGCTGGATGCTAGCAAGGCGGAAGTGGGGGGTGGGAACAAAACCATATGCTGAAGGGGGTGGTGGGTGGGACCAACACCTGATTAATTACCTAAATAATAGGAAAAGCCTCTTACCTGTTCTTTTTGGGAAAATGCTCTTCTGTCAAATATTGCTCTAAAATTGAGAATCTAAAATAAGACAGACTAGGGAGAAAAATTGGTAATCCACTTCTGAAAGTACAGGACTCAGAAAACCCTATGTACAATAGAACACACTTAGAGTAGATGAGTAGATATAACACCAGAGGTGGAACCTTCTTACTTGGAATCACAAAGGAGGAGGAACAGTTGTAAATAGCACTACTGATTGGAATATGGAATGTGAGAAGTAAGAATGTAGGAAAATTGGATATTGTTTGGGAAGAAATGGAATACATGAATATTGACACAGTAGGCATTGATGAAATTAAATGGCTTGGCATGAGACACGTTGAATCAGATAATCATATGATCTACTATGCTGGAAATGAAAAAGCAAGGGGAAATGGAGTTGCATACATGTGTAAAAAGACAATTACTACACCCATCTTGAAATACAGTGTTGTGAGTGACAGGATAATATCCATATGCATACAAGAAAGACCACTATCAGGGGAGCTCTGGTGGCCTAGTGGCAAGAAGCTGCAACTACAATCCCAGAGGTGCACGGTTCGAATCCACCAGATGCTCTGCCGGGGAAGGAGGGGCAATCTCCTCCTGTACCAGTCAGATCTGATTTGACGGTACACGCACACAAAAATAATAGAATAAAAAAAAAATAAAAAAAAGAAAGACCACTATCATTCAAATTTATGTGCCAACAACCAGAGTCAAAGAGAAGGAAATCAATAACTTCTATGAACTTTTGCAGTAAGAAGTTGACTGAGCATGCAGCCAAGATGCTTTGATAATAATGGATGACTGGAAGGAAAAATTTGGGAACAGGAAGAAAGGATTAGTAATTGGAAAGCATGGACTTGATGACAGAAATGAGGCTGAAGATAGAATGAATTCTGTACAATCATTGACCTAGTCATTGCAAATACCTTTTATAAGAAACACAAATGATGACTGTACACATGGACTTCACCTGATGGTATACACAGATATCATATTGACTACATCTGTGGAAAAAATGGATGGAAAAGGTCAATTTCAATTGTGAAAATGAGGCCAGGTGCTGAATGTGGAACAATCAACTTTATATATGTAAGTTCAAAATAAAACTAAAGAATATCAAACTAAATCTATAAGAGCCAAAATCAGACCTCGAATCTATCCCACCAGAATTTAATGATTGTCCTAGGATCAGGTTCAAGGTTTGAATACTAATAAGCAAAGAACAGACGAGCTGTGGGAGGATAGCAGGGATATCTTCCATGAAGAATGCAAAAAGTCATTACAAATACAGAAGAGGAAAAAGAAAACCAAGATAGGTGTCAGAAAAGACTCTGAATATTGCACAAGAGCACCAAGAATCCAAGAAATCAAGAAGCTAAGGAGCTGTACAGAGACTTCAAAGGGCAGGTCAGGAAGACAAAGCAAAGTATTATTCTAATGAAATGTTGAAGGTACTGGAGTCAGAAAGTCAAAATTTGCTTGGTATTTCCTAAGCAGAAAAAAATTAGTGAACAAATTCAAACCCCAAGTTGAAATATTTAAGAATGCTGGGGGCAGAATGTTGAATGACCCAGGAAGTATGAAAAGAAGATTGGATGACACAAAAGAAGTTAATGAAATTATATATTATATAAAATTCTTATAACTACATATAATCAAGAGGCAATGGTGATGAAGGAGGAATTTCAAGCTTCTCTAAAAGAGTTGACAAAAAAAAAAAAAAAAGAAGGCCCAGGAATTGATGGAATACCAATTGATATATTTCAACAAATAGATGGTGCTCTGGATGTCCTTACCTGGTTGTGCCAAGAAATCTGGTGGACAACCACCTGGCCAAGTGACTGGAAGAAATCGATATTTATTCCCATAAAAAAAAAAATACCCGACAAGTGAAAATTATTGAATAATATCACACACAAGCAAGATTCTCCTGAAAATTTTCCAAAAACGACTGGAACAGTACATCAACAGAGAACTGACAGATATACAAGCTGGGTTTAGAGGAAAGCATCTTACTAGGGGACATCAAAGTCAACAATAGATGGATCGTGGTTGAATGTAGAAAGTACCAGAGGAATGTCTTTCTGTGTTTCATTGACTGTGCAAAGGCATTTGACTGTGTGGATAACAATAAATTGTTGCTAATCTTGAGTAGAATGAGAACCCCAGAGCACTTAACTCTGCCTGTACAAAGACTATACTTGAGCAGGAAGCAGCGGTCAGAACAGGGAAGGGAAATACTGCATGGGTCAGGATCAGGAAAGGTGTTTGTTAAGAAGGCACCCTATCCTCATACTTTTTCAATATATATTAGGAACATATCCCTTGGAAGACTGGACTTTATGAGGAGGAATGTGGCATCAGGATTAGAGGAAGATTTGTCAACAACCTGTGTTACACAGATGACACAATATTGTTTGCTGAAACTGAGGAAGACAGGAGGCATTTACTGCAGAAGGTCAAGGACTGTAGTCTTCAATGTGGATTGAAGATCAACATCAAGAAAACAAAATCCTCACCACTGGGCCATTTGGCAGCTTAATGATAGATGGAAAAGAGGTTGAGATTGTTAACACCTTCAGCTTTCTTGGTTTCACAAATTAACACTCTTGGCACCAGCAGTCAGGAAATCAAAAGATGAATTGCACTTGGAAAATCTGCTGTCAGGGACCTCTCTAGAGTACTGAAGAGCAATTATGTCAGCCTAGAGACTGAGGTGTGCCTGGTACAGTCTATGATCTTCAAAATTACTTGCTATGCATCAGAAAACTGGACAATGAATAATAATGATAAAAGAAGAAGTGATGCTTTTGAATTGAGGTGCTGGAGAACAGTGTTGAACACACCATTGACTGCCAGGAGGAACTAAAAGGTGCATCCTGGAAAGAGTGAAACCAAGCTACTTCCTGGAGGCAAGGATTTTGAAGCTAAGTCTCACATACTTTGGGTACGTGGCCAGGAGGGACCAGTCCTAGAAGAAAGATAAAATGCTTTGAAGGGTAGAGGGACAGTACAGGAGAGAAAGACCCAGGATGTGATGAATTGACTCAGTCACTAGAGAAATGGTATTAGGTCTGTTAAAGATGATAAGATTCGCTCAGGATAAGGTAGGATTCAGAGCTACTGTACATAGTGTTTCTATGAGTCACAAGTGACTTGATGGTACAGAACAACAACCAACTACCTTTCTCAGCATATTTCCCTAAGACGTGGTTCTGTCTGAAAGTATGCCGAAAGTAAGAGAAATGAAGTTTCACCTTCCTTGCATTTAAGGAGCACTGTGCTTACACTTCTTTGAAGTCAGATTAGTTTGTTCTTTTGACTCCTCATGATATATCCAATACTCTTTACTAACATACAGTCCAAAGGCATCAATTCTTTTCTTCTGGCTTTTCTAATTCCAGCTCTTTGTTTATTTAGTTATAATTCTATGCTTTATCTTTTCAAGCTACTTTCGGAAATCTCCTATTAAGCTGTCTTACTTCACATTCTTTGTCCTCTGGGAGTTTCACTTCTGAGATCCATTTTGGTCTTTTATTCCTTGTAATTTAAATGATCATTTGCTTTCTTAAATGACGATGTCCTTGATGTCATTCCACAACTTGTCTTGTCCTCAGTGTTCAGTCATCAATGTGTCACATTTATTTCAAGGTGACTTTTAAGTTCAGGTAAACCAAACTCAAGGTCATATTTTAGTTCTAATGAATGTGTTTTTATCTTCTTCCCCTTCAAGTTGAACTTGCATATGAGGCATTTATGATCTGTTCTCCAATAAGTTGATAGTCTTGTTTCAAATGCTAAAGTTGAAATGTTGCATTATCTCTTTCCACAGATGTAACAAGTGTTTCAAGTCCTCCTCACTTTCCAAAAGTGAAGTTGTGTCATCTGCATAATGCAGGTTGTTTGATGAATCTTCCTATGATCTTAATGCCATAATCTTCTTCACATAGTATTGTTTCTCAGATGGCATATTCTGTATAAAGATGGAGTAAGTATGAAGCCCACACCTAGACCAAGAAAGAGGCTATTGTAGGAACATTTCATGATTTAAGTCAGGAAGGGTATACATCTCTATGCAGAAATATCCAGAAAAACTAGAGCAAATTCTAATCATTCATGGACTACTATCATAACGCTACACATGTGGTCTCTCGGTTATGAATGGACAGTTCCTAGTGGGATTTTTTTAATGTTATGTAAATGTTTCTGTATTTTAAAATTGTTTGTTGTTGTTATTTGTCATCGAGTTGCCTGCAACCCATAGTGACCCTATGTACAGCAGCTCTGAACTCTGCTCTATCCTGAGCCAGTATCACTAATTCTGACACATCAACACCTATTGTCTCAGTCACTATATCAATCCATCTCATCTGGGGTCTTCTCCTGTGCTGTCCCTCCATCCTTCTGAGCATGAGGTCCTTCTCCAAGAGCTGGTATCTCCTGGCCATGTGCCCAAAATATGTGAGACAGAGCTTCAAAATCCTAGCTTCCAAGGAGAGGCTTGGTTTCATCCTCAACAAGACAGACCTATTTGTTTTCTTGGCAGTCCATGATATGTTCAAGACTCTTCTCCGGCATCACAAGTAGAAGGCACCAATTCTTCCACTGTCATCCTTTGTCATTGTCCAACTCCCTGATGAATAGCAAGTAGTTGTGAAGACCATGGGCTGGATTAGGTGCACCTTAGTCTCTAGACTGACATTGTTGCTTTTCAGCACTCTGGAGAGGTCCATGACAGCAGATTTCCCAGTGCAATTTGTCTTTTGGTTTCCTGGCTGGTGGTGTTAAGAGTGTTGATTTTGGAGCTGAGCAGGCTGTAATTGTTTACAATCTCAGTCTCTTCTCCATCATGATGCTGCCACTTGGCCCAGTGGTGACAAACTTTGTCTTTTTGATGTTGAGTTTCAAACCATATTGAACCACAATATTCTATCCACAACAAATCAATCACTTTCACTTGTTACCTGGGCAGGTTTTTTTAAAAAATTAAACTTTGACCCTTCATATATGCTAATGTCATAGAAGAGCTATCAATACCTATTTTGACTGCCTAAAAATTAGGTGTAAAAGAGAGAAATGCACAGCAAAGATCTATGCAGTGCTTCTGAACCAAAGAACTATCTTTACTCAGACAAAGGTCTATAATCTCAGTGTCTTCGTGCTCCTGCACACATGTGGTGGTGGAGTTTTCTGCTTTCAGATCTGAATCTACCCAAAGTTGATCCTCCAAAGGGTTTCCAGGGAGAGTAAATCACTCTGGGGGAGATTGCCCACCCTTCTTCCACAGAGCATCAGGTGGATTGGAGCCACATTTCTTTGGGGTTTTTATGTGTAACTTCTTACCACTAGGCCACCCGAGCTCCCTGAGCAGTCTTCTCTAATTACTTATATAGACTAGGTTTGCAGTGGCCATGTGAAGACCTTTATGAAGCACATTAAGATTTGAGTTTATTTATAATGATTTAATTCCCATCTTCAAATGCAAAGACTTGCTCTGAGATATACATAATGAATGCAGAACTCAGAAGTGCCCATCTGAGTCACAAGACTATTTAATAGCAGTTCACTAGATATTTGTTTAGGGAAAAAAATATCACTGCCAGCAAAGAAATATCTTTGTTTCATGGAAACATATTGATCTACTTTACCATGCTTTGGAGCAGTAAAATCCCCAAACATATTTTGTCAAATACTCTTCAACTTTGAAACCCATGTGGATAGCCAGGAAAAAAACAATCTGTATGTTTCTAATTAATTTACATTTAACTCATCAGAATGCTTTTTTCTAAGAGCTATTTGATGTGTAAGACCCCTTATGGGCCTTTCAAATACGGCTTCTAAGCATTTTTTCCTTTGAACCAGAAAGTTACTCTTCCCTCCCCCTGAAGCAAATGGAATTCACTTCTTAAAAGACATGGTTTGGTTCAAAAAGTCAGACCCACACAATCTGACAAAACATGCTCTCTCACTTAAATAGATTCATTTACACACAGGCTCTAGAAACTAAAGGGCATTTTGTATCATCAGACAGAGATTTACTTCAAATGACTGCAATGTTAATGATTTTTAATTTATGTAGCCTTGCTATTAGATACTATAACATTAAAATTGCTCAAGTGAATAAGTAGAGGGACACTGCCATAAAAAAAAATCAAAGACATTTCAAACATTCATCTGAGGAGTGCACATTGATCTTTACAGCATTTGTGCAAAGGGTTTATATAGATACTATCTTCAGGGTTTCAGTAGCAAAATCAAAGTTGCACACAGTAGACTCAGAAATTGAAATCCTCCTATACTGCTTCCCTCACCTTTTTTACAAGGAGCTTAAAGTAGGGATTGTTGTTGTTATGAGTTGGAGCTGTGTTATAACTGACCCTCCAGGGTTTTTCAGAGGCTGTAAATTGCACAGGAGGAGATTGTCCATCTTATTCCCACGGAGCAGCAGGTACATTTGAATCTCGTGTCTTTGGGTTGACAGTACAGGTCTTTATCCCAAGAACACTAGAACTCCCTAAAGTTGAGATTGCTTCAGAGAAACACAATTTGTGTCACAAACATTGACAAACGTTTCACACTCCACTATTCGTACAGTATATCTACATGTGAACATTGTGTATTCATCAATGATCTTCTTTTGATGTTATTCTTGTAAATATTTCTTTCCAATAGCCACTTAATCCTAAATATCCACACTGACTTTTTCATTGCATAGCGACTCGACGGCACATAACAACAACAACAAAGCTTGCATTTTACCTTTTCATTGTAGCAAAAGTTCCTTTCGAAATTAACTGTCAATCTACATCCCACAGGGGGAAACAAATATTTGGAGCTCCCCCCCAACTGTATCACCTCTATTATTAGTATACAAGAATCTTTCCGGCTGTTTTCACCCAAACACTTCCATCAATTCAGATATTTAGCAATTCATCTAACCCTTCTGACTTGTGGTTAGTGATTTATTTTTATTATTTTGGCTATGGGGAAATACTTTTAGATAAGACCTTATACAGAGTTTTGTATTATTATTTTTTTTTTATTCTTTCTTAGGGTGTGATATACTCGCCTGGATCTGTGGTTAAGAATTCATCCCACTGTACGCATACGCACAATCGAAATATGGTAAATTTATGTTGCTACAACAGTTACAAATTTATGTTGCAAGGTCAGTTTATTTTAATCTTTTGCAAGAGCAAGGTTTCTTGTAAATACTTAAAAAATTCAGGGTAATTTAAAGACAAATACAAACTCCATAGAATTTAAAATACTTCTTTGGCGGAGCAATCTGTAATAAATTGAGGGTGAGATGCAAATATCAAGCTTCTCTAGCAGTTCAAAGCCATCAGTGGCTCCACTAGAGAGAGATGAGTAATGTCTTCTTGAACTGTTTGCAGTGGGTTTCTAACCCACTAGAGGGTCAGCTATGGGTTACCTCCAACACCACAGCAATGAGGTTGAGTTTTTTATAGAGGTGGAATTGTATAACATCTAGGAATATTCTAGTTAAACCAGAACTCAGCCTCTTATTTCCTACTACCTTAAATTTACAACTTTCCCCCCCTTGAAGTTATAGCTCTAATTTCCTTATGTATGCAAATATTTTAAATACAAATTTCACTGAGTCCACTACTGGCATGATCGCAGAAACACGGAATGCTTGGTGCAGCAAAAAAAATCTTTGTGAGGAGATTCAGAGAGTTTGAGGAATATGTTTACATAACCTTCAGTGAATGTGTAACTCAAATTCCAGAATCCCAGGATTTTCTCCAGACTATAAGCTATAGGGTTATAGTTTCCAATCAATTCTTTACTGTTTAGTTCCTGGCATTAATAACAAAGTTTTTAAAAGTTGTTGCGCTAATCTTTAAAATATATCTACTTTGATTTCTGAATGCCCTTGGCACATCTTTCAATAGAAGAACTTGCTAAGAGAGACACTTTTTAGAACATTACTATCCCCCTCCAGTTTCCCCTAGGAGACTTTAATTTTCAGTCAGCATCAGTAGTTTAAAATGAAGTGGCCATGGCAGGTTTTGTCGCAAGCCAGAAGGACATTTAGATAGAGCGGGGTGTGTGCACTTTGTGCTTTTATTCCCAAATGAGAGCCATAACAACAGCTAAAGCACACTTTCAGCTGGTGGGAAATTGCTTTTGGGCACTACTCCAGTTCACGCCTGCATGATAAACACATTGGTTAGGAGCAATTCTCCTACAGGATAAAACAAGAACTACAATCAAACAAGGGGATACTCAGCGATGACTTTCAGATCAAGTTCGGTTCTAGTTAGACTTCAGATAATAGTGGTTTTGGCAGAGAGAAAGAATGCAAAAAAAAAAAAAAGCATTCAACACATGTGAGCTAATAGACAACCTTGTTTGTAAGCTTTTAAAATAGGTTCATAGACATTTACCTATTTATGTGATGTCATTACACTTAAATACCAAACAACCAAAATAGTTGAGTTATTCATTCCTGACACAAATATCAACAGCCTCTTAGTAATTATATTTAAGTATGCTATAAATTGAAGCATTTCATTATAAGGTGGTTAGAATGTCTTTCAATATTAATAATAGCAGGCATTAATATAAATTCATAATCTACACTAATTTCACACTTTAACTCTGTCATTTTAAGTGTAGATAAGAAAAACACAAGAACAGTTACAGAAAGAGATGTGCATTACTTTAGAGATGCATTTCCCAAATATGCATTGAGTGGAATAGGTGTCAAGATTTTGATTTCTTGTCCTCTCTTTGATCTCAAGGATAGTGCTGTTGAAATGACATGCTTCATTCAAATTCCTTCTCCTCTTGAGAGCAGTTGTTAGGGGACGCAGAGTCCACCTTGACTCACAGTCACCCTGTGTACACAGCTGGAAGCCTTGACTGCCCTATGCTGCACTGTCTTCACAGTCTCCATCATGCTCAAGTTCATTGCTGTGGGCATGATATTTACATAGATATGCTGTATTACAAAAATATATGTATATCACAGTAGGATTACGATGCTATACTTTCAGAAAACAATGACATATTTGTTTACCAACCCTGTTAAAGTATTTGTCGTACTTGTAGGTTTAAAAGAGCCATATCCCCAAACACAATATACTAAACAAGTTTTCCTTAAAATGAAAACATTTTCAGATACTACTTGGTAGCTGAAGTTTCGTAGTGTGCTACTTTTTTACTATTTAAAAAAGATAAAAGACCAAATATTTTCCATTTTTAGCGTATGTTTTTACCAAGAGAAAACTACTCTCAAAGAAAGAGGGCAGTTTGATATTGAAAACTGATAGGATAAATTGCTGCTTTATCACCTAAGTGTCTTTTGCAGGTTGGGAGTAAAAAATATTCTTAATTTAAAAGTGAATTTAGAGATCTGAGCATGCTCACTGCATATCACTTTAAAATTATTAAAGTAGTTTGATTTAATAGAGTGTATCTTCTCAGAAGGAGAAGTACTTCACTTTGCTCTGCACAAGCTCAGATGTTAGAATCCGATCACTTCGAAGCTGAAGAGCTTATAAAAAATGTGAAGTACTCTAATAATTTAAAATTACTTTATATTGCACATTTTCAGGTCTCTGATCACCTCCAAATTCAAGTGCTTATAAAACTGCTCCCATAATTTTAAATTGCTATGTGCACAGCAATTTAAAATTGTGAGAGTGCTTCAAAGTTTTTTAATAAGCGTTTTAATTTAGAAGCAAGTTGAAAAATGCTTCAGTATAACTTCAAGAAATTGTTAAACTGATATAAAAATTCATTCTCTGGAAAGGAAATGACATTGTGTACATTAGGATGTGGGAGCTTTTGAATGAATATACACTGAGGGAAAGCACAAAATACTCAGAACAATCAATGAATGAAAGGAGTTAATAGGATTCTGGGGTGTTTGTTTTGTTAACAGTGCTCACTGCTTACATGAAGCCAGAGTTTCTACAACTTTTAACAGGTATTGAAATTCCTTTAAGGTGAAAAATTGCACTAAGAGTACTTTGCTTTTGATTCTTAGCATCTTCAAAGATGTCAAGAATTTCTTTTGAAATTAAAGAGAAAAAAGCATTGCTATGTGAAAGGAATGTATCTTGGAAAATAGTACAAGGTCACGCACAGAAAGAAACATTATTTTGATGATTACCAGGGTTGTGAGGGGAGGGAACACTCATAATTAGATAATAAAAAAAAATCATGTCTGTCTAGTTGATTCTAGCTCATGTTGACTCTCTGTTGGATTCCCAAAGCTGTAGATCCTTTCAAGATGAAATTGCTGGTCTATCCTTATTGAGTGGCTTGTGGATTTGAACTGCTGACCTTTTGGTTAATGGCCCAAGATAACACAGTAGGTCATCAGGGCTCTTTAATTAGATAACAGATATATTTTAAAGTTTGGTGATGGTAAAGACTATATAAATTATGGAGATGGTCAGCATAATATAATTTTTAAAAAGCAGAACACAAAGAGATGTACAAGAGTTACAGACAACAAAGTAAAATATTGTTACCTTATCAGTAACAACAAATGTCAATCTACAAATGGTTGTATAAAGATGAACAGGAAAGATGAACAGGTATGCCCTTAGTCATCTTCTGAGCCTGGAGCTCAGCTCACCCCTGTAGATTAACTCTCATCCAAACATTGCTGTTTTTGAAGTTGTTATGTGCCATTGAGTCAGAATTGACTTGTAACAGACTCTCTAGTGGGTTTTCAGAGGCTATACATCACACAGGAAGAGATTTTTCATCTCTCTTCTATGGAGTAGCTGGTGGATCCAAACCACTTGCCTTTGAGTTGGCAGGACATCATGCTTGGGAGGGTGGAGGGCAGGTGCAGGAGGGGAAGACCCTCTATGAGATGGATTGATTCAATGACTGGGGTAATCAGGATGGGTGTGTCAGAGGCAGTGCGGTTGGCGCAGGACAGAGCAGGGTTTAGGGCTATTGTACATCGGGTCGTTATGAATCACAAGCAACTTGACAGCACATAACAACACAACAAGGTTACCTGAGCTTCCTACCCAAACATTACAGAGATTTCTAAGATGAACATAATTGATGGGAAGGTGCTTACTCATTCAAATAATCAGCCAGACAAGACCAAAAGGGACTCATTTGTCTAGAGATAAATTTCAGAAGATAGAAAGGGGGAGGATAGAAGGATGAATGTAAACAAGAATCACAACATGGGGACTAATAAAAATGAATTTGAATAGTTTAATGGAAGACCAATATGCTCTGTAAACCTTCACTCAAATCACAGTAAAAAGCTGTGCTTTGTCTTTCCTCATCTAGAACATACGCTCCAGAAAGCAGAGACTGTTTTATTAAGGACATAATAGGTACAATTGTCCTGTGCTTACACATAGGTGTTCAGAAAATTATTATTAAATGAATGAAATACAAAATTTTAATCAAGAAGGTTGTTTCTGACAGTGTTGGTATGTATACTTTGTTTCTTAGAATACTTTGTTTTTTAGGATAACATGACAATGTTTTTATATGGTAAGTTTACACCTCTTCCTCAAGAAAAAAGAAAATGGATGGACAACGGGATAGAAGAAAAGACAGTCTAGTTGCTTAAGGGCTTATTGTTGAAAATGAAGTTTTTTCTCCATTTACTTGGTCAGAGTATGACAGCTTGTGGAGATTCCTAAGTATTTAATTTTTTTGGTTTTCATATTTGAATGTGTACCAGTATATACATAATTATTTCTAAAGTATAATAAATTCTGGGTGTAAATCATTATTCTATGTATTACTATATATTATGCTCATATAATCATTAAAATAATTTGTATGTTTACTTCCTGTTTCTATAAATATTTCCTGAAAAGGGCTGTATTTTCCTATAGTTTCTAAATGCAATTAATCTTTGTAATTAGAATTACTCATATTTCCAAAATGTAATACCATGTAAATACACTCATATTTCTAAAATGTAATACCATGTAAAAGACAAGAAGAACTTATGTGAGGTTTTAAGAAATAACATTTTTCAGGATAATTTATCATTTAATTATAACTACCAGTTTATACCTTTGTAGAGATAAATTGCATCTATGGCCCAGTTCACCACATTCACTACAAAACAAACCATATCAAACCTCAAATCCATTGCCATCAAATTGATTCTGACTCACATATGACAACTCCATGTTTGCTAGAGTAGAGTTGACAATGGCTCTGACCATTAGGAAGCCATTTGCCTGGTATTCTTTCCAAAGTGTCTCTACATGGACTCCGACCTTTTTTCGTGATCTGAAAGTACAGACTAGTTTGAAGATGCTGCCATGTGAAGAGGCTGAAGTTACTACCCATTTTATTTGTTACTTTGTGTTCACTGCCGGAATCTGGCCATAGGTTCAGGGTAGAGTTATCTCACTGTTTTTTTCACTCCTAGAATGCTGTGTCTCTTTCTTAAATCTCCATAGACATACCTTTTAAAAACCCACCAGAGTGATTTTGTTCTCAATGTAGAAATGGAGGCAGCATGAAGAGAAAGAGAACAACTTTTTATCCCTGAGTCAATTCTGTGCAGTGAATGAAATGTCTTTTTCTTACTCTTGTCAATGAAAGACCATATCTTTAACTGCCCAGCTTATTAGTCATATGCATTGCGTTAAGATATTGCCCTAAAGATCAATACCCTGATTTCCTTTCCATCTACCAAGACCAAGATAATTAGGCTCTTTACTTTGTTTTGTGTATAATGAAGGAGGCAACGTATTGCTAGTAGGGGGAAAAAGGCTATCTCCCTGTGGTAAATATATTGACATTTACAGATACCGACCACGTACAACACAGAAGAGTAATGAGAAATTTGACTGCTTCCCTCTTCCTCCGTTTCCTCCTTTAGAGCTGCCTTATCCCACAGTAAATTACTAGCTACAAAGACAAGGGACTGCTTAGGGACTGACAATTGAGAGCATTTACAATTAGCTGAATTGATTAACCTTTACAAATGCTGCTACTTTATGAGGTGTTTTTCTCAGCCCTGGTTGAATTGTGAGCCTTATTGATTCACCATATTCCTTTATGGAAGCCCTGATTTGTCTGCAACTCTACCAGCTGTAATGCCTGCTTGGACCATCACATCTGCATGTTCTTGGGGGAACTTGACACAGAGATTGACTGAAGCTCCATAAATGATATCCCTGTCAGCCTCTTGGAAAGGTGGACATCATGCAGATGCTAAGATGTTGACCTGCATGTCTGCATCTCTGTTTCCCTGTGTCCAGACAACCCCATCCTGTGGATATAGACACC
This sequence comes from Elephantulus edwardii, assembly GCF_000299155.1. NCBI lineage: Eukaryota > Metazoa > Chordata > Mammalia > Macroscelidea > Macroscelididae > Elephantulus > Elephantulus edwardii. The sequence continues at coordinate 13,543,473 of NW_006399796.1, read as the reverse complement.
AAGCATTCCAGTCCTATTCCAGGGTCTCACACACTCAATTCACTGCTTTATTTCAAATAAGCAGTAGACATTTCTAAGAGATTTACAACTCCTCCTACATTGACTAGTTTTTATTTAATTTTCCTAAAATAATTTGGAATGTGTAAAGGGGAGAGTAGGTTTGGCAGGAAATTACCAAAAATAGAAGAGCACTTCACTTAATTATTTTAAGATTAGAGGATGATCTTGAGTGCCACTCAATTGCTGTTGTTGTGCTATCATGTCAGAACTGACCCATAGCTGACCCTCCAATAGGTTTTCAGAAACAGGAAATCACACTGGATGAGTGATGATAAAACCTATTGCAAAAACCACATTCCCTGTAATCCATTTTAGTAAAAAAGATTCTGTATCAGAGATAATAAATACCACTTAGAAAAGGCTGCCTTCTGCTCCTCGTGCCCATAAACTGCATAAATAGAAAATACATTTCATTTGATTTCCCCTTCTTTTTTCGGTCCTTTTCTTTTTGTTTCCTTCCATCATTGCTCAGCCTCTTCCTGCCTTCCAATCTTCCTTTCTTCCTCCTTTAATGAAATAGATTTCTGTGATTTTTAAGGTAAAATACACTGGCAGACTGAAATAGTAGACAGCAATTCCATCAACTCTATCACCAGAATCTCTTACATGCTACCTACACCCAAGATCAGCTGCATATGTTTCAGGGCCCATTGTGAAATGATAGAGCATGAGCAAAAGGTATGAGGATAGCACTGGACAGGGTGAGGTTCAGATCTGTTGTTCAGAGGGCCTCTATCTATGAGTCAGAGTGGTAAGAAGCTGCACTGCAATCTCAAAGATACACGGTTCGAAGCCACTAGCTGTCTTTGGGAGAAGGATGGTCAGTCTCCTTTCACGTGATTAACTGCCTCTGAAAACCTGCTGAAGAGTACGTTATGGGTCAGTTCTAACTTGACATCACATGATAACAACAGCAGCACCATAGCAAATGGTATTGGTAGAGCTTCAAAGCAAGGCCACAGACTTTAAAAGGGTGAAGTCTTATGTGATCACACAGGTTGTGCACCTAGGAACCTGATTTTGCCTAGGTGTTGTTATGTGCTGTCTGTGTTATGTGCCAGAGTTGACTTTGACTCATAATGACCCTATGCACACTAACTCTGAACTATGTCCTATCTTTAGCCGTTCTCACTGCCTCTGACATGCAAACTTCCATTACAGTACTGTGTCAATTCATCTGATCTAGTGTCTTCCTCGTCTGCACTGTTCCTTCACCCTTCAAAGCATGATGTCATTCTCCAAGGACTGATTCCTCCTGGCAACACGTCCAGAGTATATGAGACAGAGCTTCAGAATCCTTGCTTCCAAGGAGCAGCTTGGTTTCACCCTCTCTAGGACAGACCTATTTGTTCTCTTGGCAGTCTATGGTATGTTCAATACTTTTCTCCAGCACCACAACTCAAAGACATCAATTCTTCTTCTATAATCCCTTATCATTGTCCAGCATAACAAGTAATTGGGAAGATTATGTCCTAGATCAGTCATCCCTTAGTCTCTACACTGACATTGTTGCTGTTCAGCACTTTGGAGAGGCTCTGACAGCAGATTTTCCTAATGAAATAATATTTTTATTTCCTGACTGGTGGTGCTGAGAGTTTTGATTATGGAACCTAGCAAGCTGAAACTGTTTACAATTTCAATCTTTTCTCCCTTTATCATGGTGCTGCCAACTGACCCAATGGTGAGAAATTTTGTTTTCTTGATGTTAATCTTTGATCTGTATTGAAGGCTTCAGTCCTTGACCTTCTGCAGCAAATGCCTCAGGCCCTTCTCAGTTTCAGCAAGCAAACTTGTTTTATCTGGATAATGCAGGTTGTTGATGAGTCTCTTCTCCTGATGCTACATTTCTTCTTATATAGTACAGGTTCCTGAATGATCTGTTCTACATATAGATTGAAAAGGTATGGAGACAGGATCCATCCCTGACACACTCCATTCCCGATTTTGAACTGTTTAGTGTTTCTTTGCTTTCTTCTGATGATTCCTCTTGGCTCACTTATAGGTTTGCATGAGCACAATCAGGTATTCTGGGATTTTCTTTCTTCTCAAGATCAGCTACAACATGTTGTGATCCACACAATCAAATGCCTTTGCATATACTTTGCAAATTACTTTGTGAAAAGATTAGAGGAAGCATTGGTTGTCAGGACGATAATCTTCAATTTAGGTTGAAGCTCAACATCAAGAAGACAAAGATTCTTACCAGTGAGCCAACTGGCAGCACAATGATGGATAGAGAAGAGACTGAGGTTGTTAACAGTTATATCTTGCTCGACTCCACAATCAGCACAGTTTTGGCACCACAGTCAGGAAATAAAAAAATGGATTGAATTAGGTAAATATGCTGTCAAGGACATTTCCAGAGTACTGAGAAGCAACTGTCTCCTTGTCTAGTCTATAGTCTTTACAATCACTGGCTTCAGAGAGCTGAATAATGACTAAGGATGATAGAAGAATTAATGCCTTTGAATTGTGGTGCTGGAGAAGAGTATTGAACATACTATGAACTGCCAAGAAAACAAAGAGATCTGTTTTGGAAAAGGAGAAAGCAAGTTTCTCTTTGAAGGCTAGGATTTTGTACTCCATCTCACACATATTAGGCACATAGCCTGGAGGGATTGATCCTTGGAGAAGAACATCATGCTCAGAAGGGTGGAGGGACAGCACAGGAGAGGAAGACCCTGGATGAGACAGACTGGTACAGTAACTAGGGCAATGGGGGTAGGTATGTTGGAATCAGTGAGCCTGACTCAGGAAAGTCAGGTTTCAGAGATACTGTACATAGGAGTTGCTGTGAGTCACAGGCAACTCAATGGCACATAACAACTACAACAGTTGGCCTTGAGATGCTGAAATTTATTTTCCTTCCCAATTATTTTTAAAATTTTCTTAGTATCAAGATTGATTTATTCCAAATTATCCTGCATTGCTTAAGGTTACTGTCTTTTGAGCTCCTGCTTAACAAAGTCTGAACTGAAAATTTCACATCTTCTACACAGCAAAGGAGCCCAAATTAGATCTCAGAAATCAGATGTACCTTTACCTCTGGTAGACCTTTGAGATTAGTATGGTATCACTTTGTGTTTCTAGCAACAACTGAAGAAATTTGTTTAATTCTACAAGATTATGAGTGGAAATTTGGCTTAGTGCACATGCCAATATATGTTCATCTATACTAATAATACACATGCATTTTCAAGTACATACGATTTTTCAACATAGGCATAAAAATTGTTTATATGGCAGTCTAAGCCACCAAAAACCAGTGATGGAAGACAGTCATTTGTGTGTGTGTGTATGTGAAGAGTTGATGCATTTTTAACAACAATAACAAAAAAAAATCATAGAACTGCTCTAACAAAGTCTGCAGCATTCACAGCATGACAAACAAATTAGAAAACAGCAGATGCAGCACAAATTAAGATGTATTTAGCACAGCAGCCCATCAGATGTGTGAACGTCTTTTGTAACGCAGCTTTGCAAGGCTGATGTATTGCACTTTAGACAGCTGATAATGAACCCTCCTAGCAATTAGAAGTCGAAATTCTGAGGATTCAAAATCGTGCTGTTCCCAGTGGGCCAAGAAAGAAAGAAAGAAGCCTGTGAAATTTACTTCTTTATGTGCTTGCAAAACAAAGAGAATGTTTCAATTTATATACTGGCATGTTTGAATTTTTCTTCCCTTTTAAAAATTCCTACTTCATTTTAATTACCATGTGATTCTAAAGTGTCATTAAGTAAGTATGAATTCTGTTGCAGTTACACACATTTTATGGCCAACACAATGTCTTTCTTTTATGGGATGCATTATTTAGTAATCTTACATTAAGACAATAACTTCAATCATTGTGCCTTCAAATGGCAATAAGCATGGTAATAGCCTCGCTGAGATGCTTCCAGACTCTATCATTCTGTTTTCCCTTTAATATTAGAGCACTATTTTTATTTTTATGTAGGGTATATCTTTCCCCAATTTCTATTTGCTGAGATAGAGAGCACTTTTGTGACAGAGAAAAAAATGCCAAGTCTATCTAATAGGGAAAATGCTAACCAAATACAATTTTGAGGCTAATGACACACTAAATGTTTGTTGTGCTTCAAATCTGTGTTTTTTTATAAGAAAATATCCCATTTCTGTCCAGGTAGAAGTCCCTTTGCAAAGTTAGTGATAGTGAAGTATTCTGTCAAGCATAGGTTGGTTAATTGGGTTTTTGTCTTTTTTTTTTAGGTTTTGGCCGTGTTGGAAAAGTGAAAACTCTAAGTTCCAAAAACAATGTGTTTCAGGGTTTTGGTTGTTTTCCCCATTCACACTGTGTTTCTTACTGTCCATAGCTTGTTTCTCACAAAGTTAATTACCATGGGTCCAGGCCCACTATCACCTCATCCCTCCAGATCCTCACCTGATCCTTCCTATTTCCTTTACCCCCTTTGTCCACCCACCAAACTCTGTGACTCCTGATTTCCCCTCTCTCTCCATCAGCCCCTCTGCCGCTCCCCTTCCCTCTTTGTATATCCATGCCTCTGGTGGCCTAGTGGCAAAAAGCTGCACGGCAATCCCAAAGACATGTGGTTCAAGGCCACAGCTGCTCCATAGGATAGGCACTCTCCTCCAGTGCGATTAACTGCCTCTGGAATCCTGCCAGAGGGTCAGCTATGGGTCGGCTCTGATTTGATGGTCTACAACAAGAACAATAACCTATGTATCTTACTAGTTAGCCTTCTATTTTTTCAATATGTTTCTACACAATATTTGTTCTTATCAGCCTGAGTTAGTTTACACAGCATAAGGCCCTCCAGCTTCTCCCAAAATGTATAGTATTTTTTTGAATTTTTTTTTCTCCTAGGTGCTGCATAGGTTTTAACAAACTTGTTGTAGTTAACTGCTATTGATTAGCTCCATATGTGTGTGACATAATCTGGTCCTTCATCAGTTTCAACACCATTGATGTGTGGAGGTCAAATGTTGGGTGCCTTCAAAAAAACTCATTGCTGACTCTTCAGGGAATCTTCTGAGGTAGTAAATCGCATAGGCAGATACTGCCCAGCTGTATTCTTGGAGCAGCTAGTGGATCCGAATTGTTTGTCTTTGGGTTAGCAGCCCGATTATCTACCACTAAACCACCAGAGCTCCTTTCTCAAGGTTTAGAAGGCTAGAATAACCTGAATCCAGAGCACCAGTGGTAGATGAAGGTTTTCCTCTCTATGTTGGATCTGAAGGATGATCTTTGTCTCTTGGAGTTCTGCATCTTGCTCCTTGGAGATCTCTGTGTATCTTGTTATATCTTTCCCTCCATCTTCAGTTCAGCCTCTTTTACATTTTAAAACAAATTTACTTGATACCCTCTATGCTGATCTTTCTTCATGGCTTCAGTAAACACAACTCATCTCAAGTCAGATTATAATCATAGATGTTTAGGTTAAAAATGATTGCACAAATTTTCTCAAAACAACTATGAGATATCATCTCACCCCAGTCAGAAAAGCAAAATTTAACAGAACAGCAGGCAACAAATGCTGACGAGGTTGTGCAGAAACTGGAACCCTTACTCACTGTTGGTGGGAGTGTAAAATGGTGCAATCACTGTGGAAGGCAGTATGGTGCTTTCTCAAGAAGTTGCAAATAGAAATTCTATTTGATCCAGCATTTTCACTACTGGGAATATACCCTAAAGAGACCATAACTGACATTCAAACAGATATATGCACATCCATGTTTATGGCCGCTCTGTTCACAATAGCAAGGAGTTGGAAACAACCCAGGTGCCCATCAACAAACGAATGGGTAGAGAAGCTGTGGTATAGTCACACAATGGAATACTATGCTGCATTGAAAAACAAGGAACTCATTCAATGTTGTTCACAATGGGTGACCCTGGAGGACATTATGTTGCGTGAAGTGTCTCAGTCACAAAAGGACAAATATTGCATGGTGCCACTGTTGTAAAATAGGACTGATATCGGGGTTGGGGTGGGGACTGAGTAAGATGGGTTAAATAATGTATACTGCATTGAAACAGATGAGGAAGAAACTGTTTAAAAGGGATATGTGATTAGGTATTTTTGTCCAGAGCAAAGAATAGTGGAGTGGACCTGGGGGGAGGGATTGTAAAACAATGAAAGAATAGTGGAGTGGACCTGGGGGCAGGGATTGTAAAGCAATGAAAGAATTTTTCTTTTACTTTTCCAAGAGAGTAGTGTACGGAGGGGGGGGGGTGGTTGGGAAGGGAGAAAAGTGCAACAATGAATGAATGGAAATCTAAAGTCTCTGTAAGTTTTCATTGAATTGAATAATAAATTTTAAAAAATGTTTACACAAATTTTGGTAAATGCACAATTATATCCACAACATTTCAGTCTTTGGCACTCCAAAATTCACATTCTTGCCATGAAAAACACATTTACCCCATCACGTCATTGCCAAAAGTCTTAAATCAACTTAAAAGTCAAGTCTCATCTTCTGAAGTATCTAAATCAAATACTGATGAAAGTTTAAATGGATTCCATACTAGGGAGGAAGTCCTTTTTAATCTGTGATCTGGTAAAATCTAGACTATAAGTTTGGTTTTTGTTGTTGTTGTTGTTGTTTGTTTCTAAAGTACAATCACGGAACAGGTATCAGGTAAACATTTGCATTATAAACGAAAGAAATTGAAGGTAAAAAAGAAATAATGGACACCAAGCAAGTCTATATCCAGCAGGATAGGTTACATTTGTTCTTAAGGCTGAAAATGAATCTTCTGTCTTCTGAGATCATTGGAAAAATGGCCCTATTCTCCAGGATCTTACTGGTGCCCATTCTAAATTCTTTGTGGACGGATGTTGAGAGAGCTTCAGCTCTGCCTTGCAGACCCTCTACGTTGACAGCTTTCTGTCCTTGGCTTTAGAATTTCCTGTTTCCTAGTCCATCTGTGTGGTGGCCCCACTGACTCAGCTCCAGAAAACTCTTACGTCCTTCCTCCCTTAGACATGACAACCCTAGCATTCAACTTTGTGTGGTGGTGCCATATCCTCACACGCCTGAATGACAATGCCATATTCCAGAACGGAGCTGGCTAAGATACAATTCTTTGAAACCTAGCAGGCTGTGGCCTCTCTCTTTTTGATCTAGAAGACGAAACTTTTCCAGAGGTATTCCCTTTCTTTTCTTGAAGAAAAGTAGGTAGCTCCCCTTACCAATTTCCTGCTTATAGTATTCCAAGTGGCAGAAAGCATTCTTTGATTTTGTTCTTTCTCTGACCTATTTCATTGTAAGCTGATGGGATTTCCTTGTTGTGGGTGGTGGTTTAGATTGCAAGATTCATTTCTTTGAGAAAAAAATAGTTTTAAACATATCCTTGTTGAATGCTCTAGGACTTGTCAACTTAGTTTGGACAAATTTTTCAGATCTTTATTTCCCTTTTGTGGAACTCATTTTTAACACAATCTTTCTTTTCTGGTATTTTACTATAAGTGGGCAGCAGAAACCATTTGACACCTTTAAGATCTCACTTAGAAATTTCATCTGCCATATACCCAAATTTATCACCATTTACACCTTCCTCTATATGTTGGACATATTTCTTAAGTTCTTTGTGACTGGATAAACAGCTTCATCTGCTGTCTAATCACATTATCATCGTTTTCTTTAAACCCTCACCAGAAACAAGTTTGGCTACCCACATTTCTAGCAATACTCTGTTGCTAGTGCTGGATGCGTTCTCTAAGACAATAGAGACTTTTTGACAGCTTTCCTCACTTTTTTCTACACCATCGTCACAATTATGTTTGGAGCTATAACTAAAAAAAAAATCATTTCAGGGCAAACTCAATAACTCATTGCCATCAAAATAGAGCCAACTCATTGCTGAACAACATGTTATTGGTGAGTCTGTAAATCTCAATGGAGGAGATTGCCTTTCTTTCTCCTATGGAGCTTCTTGTGGCTTCAAAAAATCAAATAAGCTCAATCATTTGTCTAGTAACCTCCTATAGATCATGCTACTAGATGCCATTCCCCCTCCCCCCAAGTCTGTTTCCTAATATCCTTTTGTTGTAAACCTTAATTCTTTTTTAAAAATAATTTTAATGAACATTTACAGAGAATTTGGATTTCCATTCATTCATTGCTGCACTTCTCTACCTGTCCAGCCCTCTCCCCCCGCCCCCCAGTTC
>NW_006399796.1:13521786-13531283 GCF_000299155.1 Elephantulus edwardii | reverse complement strand
GCATGGTTTCTTTTGAGAAATCGAAACTTAATCTTATCTGCTCTCCCTTATAGGCTACTCTTTGTTTCTCCCTTGCTGCTTTCAGGATTCTCTCCTTATCTTTGGTTCTGGCAAATTTAACTATGATATGCCTTGATGTTTTTCTTTTTGGGTCCAGTCTATATGGTGTTTGCTGCGCTTCTTGTGTATATATTCTCTCATTCTTCATTATGCCTGGAAAGTTTTCCTCTAGTTATTCGTCCACAACTTTTTCAGTGCCTTTACTTGCTTCTTCCTTTTCTGGGATTCCAATGATGCACATGTTGTTTCTCTTGGTGGTGTCCCACATTATTCTTAGGTTTTCTTCTTTTTCCTTCCTTTTTTGAGTCTGCTTTTTGCTCTAGCAAATCTGTGGTGACAATTTTGTCTTCTATTTCATTGGTTCTTTGTTCCATCTCTTCAACTCTGTTCATGTGTCCCTCCGTCATGTTGACAGCATCTGAAACATTAGACCTCATATTTTGGATAGTGGTTTCTTGTTTTTCCAGTGCTGCTAATGCCTCATTTGTTTTCTGTACATTGTTCTGGACCTTTTTTTAGTTCCTCCTGTTTTTTGTTTGTAGTATCCTGTAATTCAAATTTGTCTTTCATCCATTGAAAATATTCAATCATTGTGCTTTTAAATTCTGTGTCAGAAAGTTCCATCAGACTTTCTGCCTTCAGGAAATTCATTGATACTGTGTCACCCTTTGTGGGTGATATTTCGCTTTGTGCTTGTGTATTGTGTGGAACAGCTTACTTTCTTCAAAAACACTGATATGTTCTTGATGAAGATAATGCTCTAGAGATCAGTTGGGTAGCTATCCCACTTGTGCTTTTCTCTGAACATCTGACTCCAGGGAAATGTCAGTTCAGAGCCTGTAAGAGCAGCCTCTGGTAAGTAAGATAGGTCAAGGTACTCTGGATTAAAGGCAGGTTGATTAACCAGATGTGTAGACACAGGTGTGGAGCCAAATAGGGAAGGGCATGCACGTGGTTGTGGCAATCACAAGGGCAGGTCAACCACTTGGGTGACCTCTCTCAGGCCTCAGTTGTCTGGGTGTGCTTACAACTGGGGTCCCTATTCAAATTCCAGCTGTCCGTCTCCCACCCAGTGGTTTTCATTCAGTGGTCCCTGTCCAGTGGTGCTCACACAGTTGCCCTTGCACCGTGGTCCCTGCCCAGGAAGACTCCTGGGTCAAGGGAACTCAACACGACAAAGTCAAATTTCCACCAACCCACTCACCTCTGGCTGGACTGCAGTGTCCACAAAAGTTCCACCAAATTATCACTGGCCTGCTCTTTCCTGGGCAGTTGGCATGCCCTGAGAGAGCCCAGGCAAATTCCCACCAGTGGGCTCAACCTTGGGAACTCTCCCAGACAATAAGCGTTGCCCAAGAGAACCCAATTAGGATCCTACCAGCCTTCCTCGTGGCAGATCAGTCCCACAGTAGCTTGATTGGTGGTTTCAGATGATGGCTGTCTCCATGGTGTGCCTTTGTGTGCTGACTCAAAATCATATTGTCCACGGCTGTTGTTGTGTTGTGTGAAGGAGTCTCTAGTGGCCCTGGAGCACCGCCAGGGGGTGCAGGGTTTTGGTGAGGCCACCAGGGTGTGCCAAAAGTGTGAGAAGCAGGATAGTGGTGGGGTTGTGTCCCTGGACACTGTGCTGTGGCAAGGATGGAGGGTGCAGGGCTTGGGCAGCGCTGGGAGTTAAGGGTTTCAGTCTGTTCCCAGATATTAAGCTGCCAAGTCACCAGTCTTCAGCAAATAAGACTTACTGCATGCAGCGTCGCCCTGCTTGTGCGCCGCATCGCCCTCGTAAACCTTAATTCTTACAAAGACATAAGACAACCTCTCATGACTGATCCTAAATAAAGTTTAGAGGAGAATGTGAGTGAAATGAAATATTACATTCACATTTTTATTTGTAGCTCAAAAGAAAATGTCAAACTGCATATGCTAGCTGCTCATATCTCAAAGACACAGTAGAGAATTTATCAAGTGAAAATGTAATGGTGTTAAAAGTATTAGAATGCATATGAATAAGACTAGAGGTTAATAATTTACAGGCTGTAACACTTGGAAAGGTCTGCAGATATTTCTTTTTTTAGTATTTAAAAATGCCTACAAAAACTTTAAAATATCAAGAGATAATATGCAAATATTTGAATTTTAGTCTTTTGATAAATGAGCTCAAGCAGTGTCTGTGTTTCTACCTGGTCATGATTGGCTACCTGCTGCTTTCACATGGGTTGTCACACATCAGATTTCCCCAGGTTCTCACTCTCCATTGTCTTTCTACCACTGAGCCCGTGTGTGAGGTGCTATTTATCATCTACCTACTCTTAATTTTCTAAGGTCTGAGAAACTGTTCTTAGTCAAATGATTCCCTTATTTATGTTACCTGTCAGGCTCTTATACATCACCTGACCTGTTGGGTCTTCATACTGTGGTAGGATGCATGTTACTTGTTGCTAGATGCTGTGCTGCTGGTACAACAAATGCTATCAGGATTGCTCGTGGTGGAATGGTTTCAGCAAACTTCTAGACTATGATAAAATAGGAAGAAAAGCCAAGTGATCTACTTCTGAAAATTAACCAATGAAAGCCCTATGGAACAAACCAGGAAAGTATCCAACTTGCTTGCTTTGAACTTTTCCTCAGAAGTGTTAACTGCTAGAGGAGGACATTCATTATTCTTAGAGTAGAGGGTCAGTGAAGGCAAGGGAGACCCTTAGTGTAATGTTGTTGTTGTTAGGTGCCATTGAATCGTAGACAACTCATAGCGACCCTACGAACGAACAGCCTGAGCACTGTCCATAGAGTTTTCGGGAGGCAAGTCATTTCGGAAGTGGTTGCCACTCCTGCTTCCAAGCTTGTTTTAATTGGGAAGCTCCACGAAACACTATCCACCATGGTTTGGCACATCAGTGTCACAGTGTTTAGCTTCATGGCAATCACGAGTTATCTTTGTACAGCAATGCACAGACCAGTGTTATACGACCTAGAAGAAGCCCCCTCCTACCTTAAGCCCTAGGCCAAGCCTCAAGGGACTCCCTCCTAGGGGGAAGAACAGTCCTGCATGTTAAACACAAGCCCCAAAAAAGCACACAACCCCCAAAACTTGTGATTATTTGAGTACACAGTGGACCACAGTGCTCAGGCAGCAAGAAGTCACAGAAATGGTGGGTGGGTGGAGCCATCCAGGAAGGCCATGGCTGCCTTCTTCTCCCCTATCCCTTTGGGGCTTTAAGCCACCACTTGCTTTAAACCCTAAGCCAAGCATCAAGGGCCTCGCTCCTGGGGGGAAGAGCAGTCCCAGGTTAGCGTAGCATTCACAACAATTAACTGGAGTATGCTGATGATTATGAGGACAGCTCAGGAAAAGGCACTATATGCTGTAGTATATAAAAACTTAAAACACCTCACATTCTCTGTCTTTAAATTGAATCCCATTCTTAGCCACCCTCCGTCAAGTTTTTGAAGGTGTAGCTCGCAATGGGAAGGAACTGGTCATCTTTCACCCATGGAGTGGAGTAGCTGGTAGATTTGAAATGCTGAGAAGAGCAGCCTTTGTGTTAGCAGCACAGTTCAAACATGTTGCTCAACAAAACCAAACTAGGTGAAAATAAAGTCATGAAATCTGCCGGAGGAATCCTCCATTCCTGGTGTTGAATATGCCACCGGAGCTCCCAGTCATACATAAGGTCACCAGGAATTGGAGTCATCTAGATGGTAGTTAACACACCAGCCCTGACAAGTATTTTTGTTTGTGGCTTCAATTCTTTTCAGTATCCTTATTTATGAAATCAAAGTGATGAATAAAGAGACTTTCAAACGTTACATTCTAGGACTCCATTATCCACGTCTATTTGTATAAGGAGACACAAGAGGGAGGGGAATAGATGAACTAGAATAGAGAGGTATAGATTTGAGATAGGAGTAAGGATGTCCTGCTGGAAGAAAACGTGAAGCACTGTGCAATTTTCTAATGGGGACTTTGAACTATCTTTATTATGAATAGAAAGTACTATACTCTTTTTACATCTGTATAATTCCTTAGTACTTTTAAAAGTGCCATCACATAAAGGAGCTTCATTCTGTGAGGCTCTTTTTTCAGAAGAGGACATGGCTGATAGATGATAGTCTCATCTAGGATGAATCTCTTGTAGGCAAGGTGGGAATTCAAGGACCTTCTTCTGGCAGCATAATTCTGTTTTTCATCATGGTTGTGACCTTTTCTAAAATTGCCATTGATGCACTGAGAAGAACCAAGGCTTCAGAGCATGTTGATTTCATACTACAATGGTTTAATCCAGGCTTCCCCTTATTATGCTTATTTATAGGCAGGTAGCATCAAGAATCACCAAGCTTATTAAAATTACTATTTTTTCAGTCATGCAAATCTAATACATACCATGGAGTTTACACAAAGTGTGGGAGACTTTGTATAGGGAAGAATTTTTGATGTCCTTAATTAAGAGTATAAGTGGAGTTAATGACAATGATTTATGGCTTTGAATTCTAGTTGGATCTTAATTAGGGACATCCACAACCACAATAATCAAACATATTATCTATCATTATTATTGACGATAAAATGATAAATGCCAAATTACAAATACCAAAGTATAGGGAAGAATTTTGGACCATGGTAAGCAGCCTTTAGAATAATGACCATAGCCTGATAAAGAAGATAAGATGAGGAGTTTGAACTGGTTCACTTGGCTGAGCTATGGTCATGGTCATAAGCAAAACATCAGAATTGCTTTTAAAAAATATAAGTGAAACAGATTGCTAACTTGAACAAGAAAAAAAAAAAACCATGCGTTTAACGCAACTGACTTTAAGTCAGTTGAACTTTATCTCCTTAATAGACTATAAGGACAGCATTCCTCTTGCATAGCAAACAAGTTTTTGACTGGCAGCTATGGAACACAGCAGCACCCAGCTTAAATATGGCTCCTGCTAAGTTACTTTGAGAGGGTATCACTCTTCACAATCCTGGCAATAATCCAGTCTCATATAACAGACTTCCTAAAAGGCTTCCATGAGTCATAATTTCTCCTGTTCTAGAAAGGCTTCTCTATCACCTATAGTTAAAAATTCTGAATATGTTGGTGTTTGATTCAGCAAAATATACACACCAATTAGATTATTTGGAATTAATGGGATCTGTTTGGGCTTAGGTGCAGTAAAGAACAATTCATTGTGAACCTATGAACAACAGATCTGAACCCTGTCTTATACTGTGCCATCCTCACACTTCCTTACACAGAAGAGCCGATTGCGACAGTCACTGTGTCAATCCACCTGGTCAAGGGCCTTCCTTTCTTTCACTGACCCTCCACATTTCTAAGCATCATGTTCCTCTCAAGGGAATAACCCCTCTTAGCAACTCTCCCAAAGTATGTGAGATCAAGCCTCATTATTCTTACCTCCAAAGAACACTCCAGCTGCACCCTTTCCAAGACATATTTGTTTATTCTTTTGGCTGTTCATGGGATGCTCAGTATTCTTCTCCAGCACCACAGCTTAAAGATATCAATTCTTTTCTGTCATCCCTATTCATTTTCGTTGTTGTTGTTATGCATCATTAAGTTGGAACTGCCTCACAGCTGATCTTCCAGTATGTTTTCAGAGGCTATGAATTGCATGGGAAAAATTGTACATCTTCCCCCTCCCCCGCCCAGTGAAGTGGCTTGTGGATTAGAACAGTGTGTCTTTGCGTTGACAGCACAGTTCCTTGCTGATAAACTACCAGAGCGTCCTATAGTATGTAGTAACACTATCTGATTAAAAAACCAGGAGTTTTCATGGTAAATGTGAAAGTATTTAATGTTTGACAGTCCAAAATTCTAAAGAGAAAGGATGCTAGTTTAAAGATGAAAGTCCACATTATCTAAGAGATGCTATTTTCAATTGCTTCCTGTACATTTTAAGATAAACAATGAATAAAGATGCTAGAAGAAGAATTGATGGCTTTACATTATAGTGCTGACAAAGAGTATTGAATGCACAATAGATGCCAAAAGAATAAACAAAATCTGTCTGAAAGGAAAAACAGCCAGGTCACTTCAGAAGCAAGACATAGACGGGAGGGCACATACAAGTCTGGATCTGTTAATTGAACCAAGTCAGTTGGTATCCCATCTATTCTTGGAGGCTTATTTTTTGCCAATCCTTCAATACAGCTTCTACTTCTTCATTCATTACCATTGGCTCCTGTTCACATGGTACTTCCCTGAATTTTTCAGTGTCACTCAATTCTTTCTGGTACAGTGATTCTGTGTATTCCCTCTTTTGATGCTTTCTGGGTCATTCAATATATTGGCAATAGTATTTTTCAATATTGTGAGTTGTTGTTTGTTGTTATGTGCCGTCGAGTTGCTTTCAACTCATAACAACCCTATGTACAACAGCTCTAAACTCTGCTCTGCCTTGTGCCAATCACACTGTCTTTGATACATCCACCCTAATTACCCCAGTCACTGAATCAATCCACCTTATAGAGAGCCTTCCCCTCCTGCGCTGTGCTTCCACGCTACCACGTATGATGTCCCTCTCAAAGTACCTGTCCCTCCTTACAACATGTCCAAAGTATGTCAGATGAAGACTCAGAATAGCAGTCCATGGTATTCTCAATGCTCTTCTCCAGCATCACAGCTCAAAGGCATCAATTCTCCTTCTATCCTCCGTAGTCATTGTCCAACTATCTGATGTGATTGTGAGTAGAGGCTTAAATTTGTTTTTCAGTTCTCTCAGCTTGAAAAATGCAGAGTGAGTTATTCCATTTTTTCTCCAATTCTAGCTGTCTGCACATTCCTTTATAGTACTTTGCTTTGTTCTTTCAAGCTGCGTTTTGAAATCTCCTGTTCAGCTCTTTCTTTTCCAACATATTTTCCTTTTGTTTTGGCTTCTTGATGCTCCAGTGCAATCTTTAGATTGGCACCAAGGATATCATTGCTGATGTCAGATGGATCCTGGCTCTAAGAAAGGGATACATGAACAATGTCTATTAATGCTTTATTGACTATTCAAGGGCATTTGACTGTGTGGATTATAACATTGAGAAGAATGGGAATCCCAGAGCACTTGACTGTGCTCATGAGGAACCTATACACGGCCAGGAGGCTGTTGTGAAAACAGAGCAGGGGAATATTGCATTGTTTAAAATATAAAAGGGTGTGCAAAATGATTTTATTCTCTCACCATACCTATTCAATCTGCACATTGAGAAAAATTATTCAAGAAACTGCACTCTATGAAGAGGAGTGTGGCATCAGGATTAGAGAGAGATTCATCAGAAAGTTGGACAATGACTAGGGATGATAGGAGAATTGATGCCTTGGAGCTATGGTGCTGGAGAATAATATTAAATATACTATGTACTGCTAGGAGAACAAACAAGTTCATCCTGGAGAGGGTGAAGCCAGGCTGCTCCTTGGAGGCAAGGATTCTGAAGCTTCAACTGACATACTTTGGGCATGTTGCAAGTTGATGTCAGTCCTTGAAGAGGCATGTCATGCTTGGGAGAGTAGAAGGACAACACAGGAGAGGAAGACCCTCAATGAGATGGATTGATTCAGTGACTGGGGAAATGGGTGTAGGTGTATCAGAGACAATGAGGTTGGCACAGGATAGAGCACGGTTTAGGGCTGTTGTACTTAGGGTCTCTATGAGTTGCAGGTGACTTGATGGCCTATAACAACAAAACCACCACCAACAACAACATCAATAACCTTCACTATAGATATGACACAGCTGTGCTTGCTCAAAGTAATGAGGACTTGAAGCACTTGTTGCAGAAGATTAAGGAATGCAGCCTTCGGTATGTATTGCATCTCAATGTCAAGCAAACAAAGGTTCTTACCACTGGACTGGTAGGTAGTAGTATCATTATGGATGAAGAAAAGAAAATATCAACAGCTTCATCTTGTGTCTGATTCAGTGCATTGCCTTTCTGATTACTTGTTATGCATCTGAGATCTGGAAAATTAATAAGGATGATAGAAAAAGAATTGATGCCTTGAGCTATTGTGTTAGAGAAGAACACTGAACATTCATGGATGGCCAAGGGAACAAAGAAATATGTCCTGTACAGGGTACAGCCAGAGTGCTCTTTGAAGGCAGGAATGATGAGGCTTCATCTCACATACTTTGGAAATATTTGCTAGAAGGAGCTGTTCCTTAGAGAAGGACATGATGCTGGAAAGACTGGAGGATCAGCCAAGGAGAGGAAGACCCTCTTGGATTGATGCAGTGACTGCTACAACAGGCTCCTGTGTGTCAGGAAGTTTGGGGATGGCACAGAATAGAACTGAGTTCAGACCTTTTGTTCTTAGGGTCTCTGTAAGTCATACTCGACTCAATGGCACCTAACAACAACAACCTATTACAGTAGAAGAACATGAGGCTCAGAAATATGTAATTAGATCAATATAAAATACTTTATAATTAATGAATATAAAACTTTAACATGATCTTTTAGCTCACTAGGAGATTAGTATTTTTCTTTTACTGAAATATAGTTTTTCCTTTATTTTCCTTTTTCCATTGCCTGAAAAGATGTCTGAAATATTGAATGTATGTCCCCCATTGTATGTCTAAACTTACTTTCCTTACCTTTTATACAACAAAAGAAGAATAAGCATTCTTCTTGAATCTTATAATCTTGCCCTTGGTGAAATGCATACCTCCTATTCATAACAAGTGGACTGTTCTAAACTTTTTCTTTTTAGGTATAAAAATGAAAAATCCTAAGAGATTAATGAAAAGATGGAACTTTAATTCAGATAATAAAGTTAAGTAAAGCAACTATAACATACTACATCTATACATCTTTATCTCCTGAATCTATCCAGCTAGATTCTATCTCTATCTATCAAAGCATCTATATTTATATCCTTAAATCCATGCATCTGAATTAGAATAAGAATTTAGAATGAAGGTGTTTTCTACTGTTGTTGTTAGGTGCTGTTGAGTCAACTACAAATCATAATGACTATATGAACAGGTGATCAAATCTTGCACTATCTTTTGTAGCCTTACTGTCTAGCCCACTGTTGCACTCACTATGAAAATCCACTTCACCTTATTGGGGATCTTCCTCTCTTTTGTTGTCACTTCATTCTTCCCACCATAATATCTTTATCCAAGGATTTTTCTCTACCTGACAACATCCCAATGCATGTGAGACAAAGTTTCACCATTGTTGGCTGTAAAGAACAACCTTCTTACACTTTCTCTATACCAGCTTATTTGCTGTTTTGACAGCCCATGCAATATTTAGTACACTTATCCAATACCACAATTCAAAGGCATCCATTTTTTTATCTTCTTTATTTATTGTCCAACTTTAGAATGCATAAGAAATAATGGAAACATAATTTCTTGACTTGTACTACCATGAGTTTTCACTGTGGATCCAAGTAAAATCAAATGCTGACAGCTTTAAGTTTTCTTTATTTGTCATG
>NW_006399796.1:13512445-13521476 GCF_000299155.1 Elephantulus edwardii | reverse complement strand
AAAACCCTGGCCCACACTTTCCTGATGTTAAATTATGCAGTTTTGCTCTGTTATGTTGAAACAACTGTTTCTTTGTCTATGTATAGGCTTCAAACGAGCTCGATTAAGAGCTCTAGTATTAGCATTCTCAAGATTATCCCTAAATTTTTATGACACTCAGTGAAATGTCTAGAAATAGTAAGACAGAAATATCTTTCTGGTTTCCTCTGCATTCAGTCATCTGGTTTCCTCTGCATTCAGGCATCTGAATATACCTTGAATTACTCGAAGTTCTCAATTTTTTATTCTTGCTGTAACTGATTTTTAGTGGTATTAAAAGGATGGAATATTCAGGTGGCATGCTCATTTTTTAATATAATGAGAATAATCTCTTTAAATTTTATAATGCTCGAAGTTCACTTTATTTAAAATAAATTACAGGGTAAATCATGTAATTAAATCCCTACAACTTCTGAATGAGGCAATTTCTTGACCCTTGAAATGTAGCTCTTCCACACATATAATATGTTCTACCAGCACACTCACTTATTCTTTTCTGTTGATAATATTGACTTGATGGTGTGATGAGTAGAGTAGACCTGCATGATGTTCTGCGTAACATCAAGACAAGTGAGCTACATTGTGATGGAAAACACAGAAGTTAACCTAGACCTGGGGCAAAATACTGGTGTTTATCTCATGCCAATACAAATTGTTCAGTTGATGAGTTAAAAATAAAACTGTTCAGTTGTGGGACAAATAAAACCTAAACAAAACTTCAGATTAAGGGTTGCCTACCAAGTCCACATTTTTTGAAGCTCCCAAAGAACAAACACATATCTCTTGGAGAAAGTGCAACCAGGCTGCTCCTTGGATTCAAGGATGAAGAGGCTTCATCTCATATACTTTAGATACGTTGTTAGGAGAGGTTATTCCTTGGACAGGGATATTGTACTTGAGAAGGATGAGTGGCGAAGGAGAGGAAGACCTTCAACCAGTTATGTTGACACAGTGACTTCATCAATGGGCTTGAGTTAGTAAGAGATTATGAGGGTGATAAAAGACAGGACAGCGTTCAGATCTCTTAGTCATAGAATCTCTATGAGTGGTACTCAACTTGACAGCATCTCACATCAAAGACCAAGTGACACATTCTTCTCTATAGAATCTTCTTAATGACTTATTTGCTTAGCATAAAGATTGGAAAGAGATATCATGCTTGGAAAGTTGTAAAGTCAGCAAAAGAGAGGACACTTCCAATGAGATGTATTGACACTGTGACTGGAACAATAGGCTCAAATATAGCAGAGGTAGTGAGGATTGCACATATAGGACAGAATTCAAATCTATTGTTCATAGGGTCACTACGAGTTGTATTAGACAGCACCTAACAACAACCAAGAGACATATATTTTGGGTATGTTGTCAGGAGGTATAAATCCTTGGGAAAAAACCATCATACTGGGCACATTAGAATGTCAGAGAAAGAAAGGCAGATATAGTAACTCTAACAGTGGACTCAAACATATCAAAGATCATAAAGGTGGTACAAGAAAAGAAAAAGTGCATTGGGTCCCTATGAGTAGTGGTTAACTTGATGGCACACAGCAATAATGACAATAACAGCAACCAAGTGACAGAGGCTAGGTTTCTCTGCCATAATAAAATCATGATCTCTGATACCCTTACTCATCTAGATTGTGCTATACATATATCCATGAATTAAAAAAAATGAAGAAGAATGTGGCATCAGGATCTGAGTAAGACTCACTGTGTTATGCAGATGACGCAACCTTGCTTGCTGAAAGTGTGGAGGACTTGAAGCACTTTTTGCAGAAGATCAAAGAATAAAGCCTTCAATAGGGATTACATCTCAATGTCAAGGAAAGAGATTCTTACCACTGGACCAATAGGCAACATCATGATAGATGGAGAAAGATTGAAAATGTCAACAACTTCATATTAGCAGGATCCACAATTATACCCTTGGTACTAGCCGTCAGGAAATAAAGAGACACATTGCACTAGAAAATTTACAGTTATTGATCTCTCCAAATTATTGAAGAGTAATTATATCAGTTTGTGGACAAAGGTGTGTCTGATTCAGGTCATGGTCTTTCAGATCAATTGCTATTCATCTGAGCACCACACAATGAATATAAATGACAGAGGAATTGACACTTTTGAGCTGTGATGTTAGAGAATAGTACTGAACATCCCATGAGCTTCCAAAAGAACAAATAAATATGTTGAGAGAGTGCAGCCAGAGTGCTCTTTGGAAGCAAAAAATAAAAGAGCTTCCCTCACATACTTCAGGCATGTTCCTAAAAGAGGCTAGTCCTCAAAAAGGGACATGATGCCTGGAAAGGTAGAAGGTTGGAAATGGAGAGGAAGACCCTTGGCCAGGTGCATTGACACAATGACTGCCACAATAGACTCTAATGTAATAGGAAGTGTGAGGATGGCACAGAATAGGACAGGGTTCAGACCTGTTGTTCATAGCGTCACTATGGTCATACTCCACTCAACAGTACCTAACAACAACAACAACATGACCATGAGCTAAGTCGTTAAATAATGCAACAAGGATGCAACTTCGAGAAAAGGTTGATATAACCGTCTCACGTACTTTGAGTATGCTATCTGGAAAAGCCATTTCTTGCAAAAAGATCAAGCTTGTAAAGATTACTGAAGGAGGGGAAGATGATCTGCAAGGTGGGTTGATGTAGTAACTGTACTTTAGACTTAAGCACAGCAGAGATTGTGAAATTGTGTATGACCAACTAAAGTTTTGATCTGTTGTGCATAGGGTTTCTATGAATAAGTATAAATTTGGTACCAGCAGCCAGGAGATTAAAAGATGAATTTCATTGGGAAAGTCTGCTGTCAGAGACCTGTCCAAAGTACTAAAGAGCAATGCTGTCAGCCTGGAGACTAAGGTGCATCTAATCCAGACCATAGTCTTTACAATTACTTGCTATGCATTGGAAAGGTGGACGATGACGAGGGATGATAGAAGGAAAATTGATACCTTTGAGATGTGGTGCTGGAGAAGAGTATTCAATATATCATGGACTGGTAGAACAAACAAGTTCATCCTACAGAGGGTAAATCCAGGTTGCTCCTTGGAGGCAAAAATTCTGAAGTTTCATCTGAAATACTTTGGATGTGGTTTAAGACCAGTCCCTGGAGAGGGATGTCATGCTTGGGAAGGTGAAGGGATATTGCAAGAGAGGAAGACCCTCAATGAAATGGACCGATTCAGTAACTGTTATAAGGGGGGTGAGTGTGTCAGAGACAATAAGATTGGCACAGGGTAGAGCAAGATTTAGGGCTGTTGTACATAGAGTCACAGGCAACTCAATGGCACATAACAACAAAAACATGATGGCTACTATTCATGTTTTCTTCAATTATTTGTAGTTGATACTATAAATTTCTGAAATAACATTTAGGATTCAGTATTAACTCTGTATTGGTTATAATTTAACATGTAAATCAATGAAGGACAGAGGAGAAATTTCAGAGACTTCCATTTGACATTTAGAGTGCATTTCATGATATGTTGGGTTGCTGACTAAAAGACTACTTATTAAAATCCACTAGCCCCTCCAGAAAAAAAAATAATGAATCTCTTTCCATAACATACTTTTGCTTTGTGAGCAATGAATGAGAATAGACTTAATGACAGTGGATTTTTTTATTGTTGTGCTGTGTTTTTTTTTTTTAACTTTAATTTTTGCCTACTGTATTACATCCAATTCCAAAAAAAGGTGATCCAACAGAACGTGGAAATTATTGAACAATATCAGTAATATCGCATGCAAGCAAGATTCTGCTGAAGATTATCCAAAAATGACCGCAACAGTAGTACATCAACAGAGAACTGCCAGAAGTGCAGGCTGGGCTTAGAAGGGGTCATGGTAGGAGGGATGTTGTAGCTAATGTTAGATGGATATTAGATGAAAGCAGGAAGTACCAGAGGAATGTCTATCAGTCTTTCGTTGATTCTGCAAAGATATTTGACTATGTGGATCACAACAAACTGTGGCTAACTCTGAGAAGAATGGGAATCCCAGTACACTTGATTGTGTTATTGTGAAATATATATATGGACCAGGAGGCAGTCATCAGAACAGAGCAAGGAAACACTGCTTGGTTCAAAATTGGGAAGGGTGTATGCTAGGGATGTGTCCAATCTCCAGACCTTTTCAACCAATATGCAGAACCGATTATCCAAGAGCTTGGGTTCTATGAGAAGAAATGTGACATCAGGATTGAAGGAAGATTCATCAACAATTTGTGTTATGCAGATAACACAACCCTGCTTTCTGAAACTGAGGAGTACCTGAAGTGCTTGCTGCAGAAGGTCAAGGACTGACCTTCAATATGGATTGAGGCTCAATATCAAGAAAACAAAGATTCTCACCACTGGGCCTATTGGCAGTATCATGATGGATGGGTGGAGACATTGAGATTGTTAACAGCTTTAATTTGCTTGGCTCAACAATCAACACTCTTGGTACAAGCAGCCAGGAAATTAAACGACGTATTGCAATGGGAAAGTCTTCTGTTTAGGGACCTCTCCAAAATACCAAAGAACAACGATGTCACTCTGGAGAATAAGGTGCACCTGATACAGGCCATGGTCTCTTTATTCACTGTCATGTAATCATGTGTTTGTAATCATGTGTCAGAGAGCTGGACAATGTCTAGGAATGATAGAAAGAGAAATGATGCCTTTGAGCTGTGGTGTTTGAGAAGAGTATTGAATATACCATGGACTGCTAAGAGAACGAACAGATTCATCCTAGAGAGGGTTAAACTAGGCTATTCCTTGACCAGTGCTTGGAGAGGGACGCCATGCTTGGGAGGGTGGAGGGACAGTACGTGAGAGAAAGACCCTCTATGGAGTGGATTGGTTCAGTGACTGGGGTTATGGGGGTAGATGTGTCAGAGACAGTGAAATCGGCACAGGAATGAGCAGGGTTTAGGGCTGTTGTACATTGGGCCACTATTAGTCGCAGATGGCTCGATGGCATACAACAACAACAAAATATTACATCCTACTTTTCAGGGAGGAAAAACCACACTGATGGTTCTGCTGCCTTACTTTTCTGAGTCTATAAGATGACCTTTTTGCTTAAAACTCTGTCACTGAATCTCTTTAAGCTCTGTACCAGAATGACCATGATGACACTTCGTTTAACTTTGATCTTGAAGCCTTGCTAGTCTTCGAAATGTCTGAATATTTCCTCTCCCTGTGAAAGTGACTCTGTTAAGTGGGAGTAGGTCCCTTTGATGTAAATTGAGGGAACAGTTATTATACAAACTTGAAATATATCTTCCTCAAGGGAACCAAATCTCTCCTTCAATTAATTGGTTCTACTTCTGGGGACCATCGGAGATCTGGAGAAATTAAGGGTCATGATTTTCTACTGGGGGAGGAGGACCACACTAAGTTTCTATTTACTGGTTCTTAGTTTAGGGCAGTTGTAAAAGCTCAACAACATCTTCTGTCTTGTCCAAAGAATGCAATGTTCCGTAACCCAGTCACAGATATTATCCAAGGTTTTATAGGTATCATTATTGTTGTATATTATGATAATTACGTTTCTCTTTCTTCTAATGACTAACTTCCAACACATAGAGCTTGCTTTTCTGAAATTTCATGATGATAATGACCAAGTTTCTTTGCAGTATCTCATTCTATCAATTCCAGACTTTATTAGGCAACTATCTTTGAGCTTTTCAGTGATAATAAGACCTTCTCACATGTTTCAGTAAAGGAATGATCATTTCAATTAGTTAGTAGAGAATAACATTCATTCTCTAGCCATTCCTGTTCCTCAATACAATAGTCTATTGAGATATCTGATGTTCATTTCTGCCACTATGTAGTATTGTATTATAGGCAGGTGAATATCCAGATAACTCTCAATTCTGTGAGCAATGGAAGCTAATCAGAGATTTGTTTCATCACTTCGATTGTACTTTCCCAGAAAGATTTTCCTATCTTTCCATCACTTATTGTTGTTGTTATGTGTCATCGAGTCATCTGCAGCTCATAGTGACCCTAAGTTCAACATCCCTAACCCCTGCTTTATCCTGGGCCAATCTCATTGTCTCTGACACACCTATCCGCTCAATACCACAGTCACTTAGTCAATCAATCTCATCAAGGGTTGTCTTCTTGTGATGTCCCTCTAATCACCCAAGCATGGTGGCCCTCTCTAAGGTCTGATCCCTCCTTGCAACATGGCGAAAGTATGTGAGATGGACCTCCAGAATCCTTGCCTCCAAGGAGTAGCCTGGTTTGACCCTCTCCAGGATGAATCTATTCATTCTCCTAGTGGTCCATGGTATATTCAATACCACAATATCCAGCACCACATCTCAAAGGCATTAATTCTCCTTCTATCATTCCTAGTTATTGTCCAGCTTTCTGATGGATAGCAAGTAAATGCAATGACCATGGCATGGATTGGGCACATCTTAGTGTCCAGACTGACATTGTTGCTTTTCAGTGCTCTGGAGAGGTCTCTGACAGCAGATTTTCCCAATGTAGTTCATCTTTTAATTCTCTGGATGCTGGTACCAAAAGAATTGATTGTGGAGCCAAGTAAACTAAAGCTGTAAACAATCTCCATCTCTCCACTGTCTATCATGATGCCACCAATCGCTTATTATATGATATTTTAATAGCCTGTGTTTTAGTTTGTTTACTCCACTAATCTGTCAATTTATTGTTAGCAAAGAACAGAGACTATTCTTTTTTCTAGAAGAAAATTTGTATAGCATAGTAGATGCTCAATTGAGGATTGATTGAATTAATACATAAATGCTAGAACAAATTTGAGATCCCCAGGTGAGATCTCTCCTAAGATTTTTTGATCACATAAATTCCACATTTAGATTTGTAGCATTAAAATTGCGTTCATTTCTGCAACTAATGGACTAAACACAACTTTCTTTTGAAAAAGTAGAACTAATTGATTTTGCAATAATCGGATTAGGGTTACACAACCAAACACCTAATAAGTATATGAGCATTGGAACTAAAGGACGTGAGAATTAGACCATAGCCAAGAAAAAAGAAACATTAAATTCTTGGAATAAAACACTGTAATTTATTGTTTGTGAACCATTGACTTGGGAAACAGTATCTGAAAAATTAAATTCGTGTTATAATTTGCATGCGGATAGCTTTGCCACTAACAAGCACAGTAGGTCATTAATATGTTATAAAATGATTTGCAATCTGCTAACTGCCATAAGTAAGTTTCTCAGCCTTGTTCTAAGTATTTATCCATTTTGGACCTTAGGTTCCAGGTCTGAATGTTAATATTGTTTCTGTAATATCTTAGGTTTCATTTGCTATCATAGGCTATGACCACACTTTTTACTCAAATTCGAGAAATAAATATTCTATTCATTTTCAATATTCACAATCCAGGAAAATATCAGTGATTCATGTATTAAGTGTGGCATTGGCAAATTGATAGTATCACAATAACTCAGGTCAAAGATTTATGGAGACAATATCTCTTTAAACAAAATGATATATAATCATAATTCCAGACAGTTTTAGTGGCAAGCAAATTGAAACACAAATAATGTGAAAGCAGTATCTCTGACAGAAATCAGTTGTTGCCTGAATGTGTATTCCAGCACACAGAAAAATGGGGCAGAGAGCACAGTGGAGTTTAAAGAATTTTAATTGCAGGCTGTATGAAGATTATCTGGAGGTATCTATGAATTAGAAGGGTTTGCTGTTAGTCAGTATGATATACTCTGCAGGTCTGTGATCAGTTAAATGGCCGTAGACTTAAACTTTAGTTCTGACGTTAGCAGCTAACTTTGAGGAGTTTATTAATTTTTCTTGCATTTTACTTTCCTCTTGTTTCAAAATGGTACCATCATCCTTACATGGGTAATGACTTTATAAGGAATAAATAATAAAATAACTTAAGTAAAGCATTTCTCTCTCTCTCTCTTGTTATGTACAAATGAGTTAGAACCAGCTCATACCTGAGCCTCAAGTGGGTTTTCAGAGCCTGTATACAGCATGGGAGTAGATTGCCTATCTTTCTCCTGGCTTGGTAAAGAGTAAGTACTTTAAAGAGGACCTTTCACTTACAATATTATTTTTGGTGGATCTTAAAATTAACTTCGAAATCCGTAGCCCTGACATATGGAAACAAAGAAAATGTATTTACCAATTTAAGAACTATTAATTACAAGTCATAGTTGCATAAATAATATTATAAGTGCTAAAGTTAAACAATATTTCTAAATACACAAGATTCCTGACTTCATGTAGTTTATACTTTAATAGCCCAAAAGGTAGAACAAAAGCTACTATTATCAATTGTACCATTCATTTCCAAACATGGCTGAATTTGTCTAAGAAAATCATGCATAATATTTATATAAAGATATTTAAATGAAAAAAGAAAATATAAATTATTTCTTGTCTTGAACTAATTGCAACGTAGAGTTTTCAATGACTTGGTATTTTATGAACATCCCATGGATGGCAAAGAGGACAAATCAATATGTCGTAGAGAGGGTGTTGCCAGAGTGCTCTTTGAAGGCAATAATGATGACGCTTAGATTCACAGACTTTGGGCATGTTGCTAGGAGGGGTGATTCATTGAGAGGGACATGACACTGGGAAGGGTGGAGGTTCAGTGAAGGAAA
The DNA here is from genome assembly GCF_000299155.1 of Elephantulus edwardii. NCBI lineage: Eukaryota > Metazoa > Chordata > Mammalia > Macroscelidea > Macroscelididae > Elephantulus > Elephantulus edwardii. Next base: position 13,512,794 of record NW_006399796.1, on the reverse strand, counting down.
GGAAGACCATCAACCAAATGGATTGACACGGTGACTGTTGCAATTGGCTCTCAGGTGTCAGGAAGTGTGAGGATGGTGTAGGATAGACCAGGACTCAGAGCTTTTGTTCATGTTGTTGTTGTTGTTGTTGTTATGTGCCGTCGAGTCGTTTGCGACTCATAACGACCCTATGTACAACAGCCCTAGACCGTGCTGTGCTCTATCCTGTGCCAATCTCACTGCCTCTGACACACCCATCCCGATTACCCCAGTCACTGAATCAATCCACTTCATAGAGGGTCTTCCCCTCCTGCACTGTCCCTCTCCTCTACCCAGCATGATGTCCCTCTCTAAAGACCTGTCTCTCCTT
>NW_006399796.1:13501218-13510070 GCF_000299155.1 Elephantulus edwardii | reverse complement strand
CTATGAGTCGCAGGCGACTAGACGGCACATAACACCAACAACAACATTTATCTCTGTCAACATCTATACATACAAGGATATATATGTTTTCCCTATAATTTTGAGGCACTGACACATTCAATGTTTGATGTGATCAGGCAAAAACCATTTCCAGATGAGTCTTGGGAAAACATCATTGAATGTGGTTTATTTTCCTGAAGAAATTACAGAATTGGTGTTAGTTATTAAATATTTTCTAGAATTTGCTAGTGAAGTAATTTGGGTCTGAAGATACATAGTTTGGGGAGACTTTTAACAATAAATCCTATTTGTTTAATAATTACAAAACTATTCAGATTCTCTGTTTTCTCTTAAGTAACTTTTAATATCTTCTGATAAAATAAGAATTCAGGAATCAATGGGATACCAAGTGACATGTTTCAAATGACAGATGCAGCCCTGGATGTGCCAACCAGCATATGCCAGGCAATTTGGAGTACAGCTGTCATGATGACTGACTGGAAGAGACCTATATTTTTCCATTTCCAAAATAAGATGTTCCAATAGGACATTGAAATTATTAAATAGTATCTTTAATATTACATGCAATCAAAATGCTGCTGAATCATTTAAAAATGGCTGGAAAAAGAATTATCAGATGAGCAAGCTGGATTTAGAAGAGGACACCTCACTTTCTTTGGGCACCTGGCCAGGAGAGATTGGTCCTTGGAAAAGGACATCATATTTGGAAGGGTGTATGGACAGAACAGAAGAAGGAGACCTTGGATGAGATGGATTGATTCAGTAACTGGGGGTTGGTGTGTGTAGGAATTAGTGAGACTGGCTCAGGAGAGGAAAAGATTCAGAGCTTCTGCACATGGGGTCGATATACATTGCAGGCAACTCAATGGCACATAACAACAATAATATACTATGACAGGTTTTGAAACAGGAGTGGCATCCACTACCTAAACAACATGCCTCCGGAAACTCTATGAACTTTGACAAATGCCAGTAGTTGTAGAGAGGCTTCAGCCTTTTTGTTTGTAGGGTTGCCATGAGTCATGCTTGACTCAAAGGCAATCAAAACAATCAGCTATATGGCACCAGGTATATTACTACTGATGTCAGGTAGATCCTGACTAAAAGCAAAAATACCAGAAGAATATCTATTTGTGCCTTATTGACTATGCAAAGGCATTTGACTGCATAGCCAAAACAAATTATGGCTAAAATTGAAAAGAATATGGATTCCAAAACATTTGATTGTGCTCATATGAAATCCATACCGAGATCAAGAGGCTGTTTTGCAAACAGATCAAAGGAATACTGAATGGCTTAAAATTAAGAAAGAAGTACATCAGGGTTTTATCCTTTCTCCATAATTATGTACACTATATGCTGAGAATATTATTCAAGAAGCTAGATTCTATGGAAAAAATGTGGTATCAGGATTGTAGAAAGACTCATCAATAACCGTTCTTACGTAGATGACACAATCTTGCTTGCGGAAAGTGAGGAAGACTTGGAGTACGTGCTGCAGGAGGTTAAACATTGCATCTTAATATCAAGAAAACAAAAATTCTCACCACTGGACACATAGGAAATATGATGGACTGAGAAAAGATTGAGACTGTCAATGACTTCATCTTACTTGGATCCACAATCAGACACTTTGTACCAACAATCAGGAGATCAATAGATATATTGCACTTGAAAAGTCTTTAATCAGGAACCTCTACAAATTATTAAAGAGTGACAATATTAGTTTAGGAATAAAGAGATCCTGATTCAGGATATGGTCTTTTCAGTCACCTGCTATGCATAAGAGAACTGGACAAAGAATAAGGATGACAGAAGAAAAAAATTAATGCCTTTGAGTTGTGCTGGAGAAGAGTACTAAATATCCTATGGACTACAAAAGAATAAACAGAAATGTCTTGGAAAAAGCACAACCATATGTAGTGCTGCTTAGTAAGCAAAGATGATGAAGCTTTGTCTGACATATTTTGGGCATTTTGCTAGGAGAGGTTATTTAAGGGAGAGAGTCATGCTTGGGAAGGTGGAGGGGCAGCAAAAGAAAGGAAGACCTTCAAACAGTTGGGTTAACATGGTATCTGTGCAATCAGTTTGAGGGTTCCAGAGTTTGTGAGGATTGCTCTTGACGGGCTAATGTTCAGATTAGTTGTTCACCAGGAGTCATACTCAACTAAACAGCACCTAACAACACCAACAACATGTTCTGATAATGTACTTTGCACAACTGAAAGTCTTTAAATTTGCTTGAGTTTGCTTTATGACTCAGGATATTGTTTAGATTAATGAATTCTCAATGCACTCTAAAAAATAAATGGATTCTCCGATTTTTGGAAGGAGTCTTCTATCAAATCTAGTTGATGGGTGATATTTTTCCTATATGCCATATTTTTGTTGATTTTTCTCTTTACTAGTTTTATTGACTCCTGGGAGTGGAATGTTGAAGATTCAAGCTATGATTTTGGACAGATCTATTTCTCCTTTAAGTTATGTCAGATTTTACTACATGCATTTTGAAACACTGTTGTTGAGTGCATGATCATTCTTTATTTACATTAGGACTTTTCATTGTGAGAAAAAAGACTATAAGAAAAACAAACTATTTCTAAACTAATTGCTATTGAGTCCATTCTGACTAGTAGCAACCCTCCATTGAGTTTCCAAGACCGTAAGTTTAAAAGGATTAAATTACTTATTCTTCTTCTACTGTAGAGAAGCTAGTGGAATCAAACCACTGAAGTTTGTGTTTACAGGTTCACATGTGACAAACTACAACCACTAGAGAAGTAATAATAGAGAATTTTTATTTTAGTCAAGATAGTATATAATATATAAGATTTACTAGAGGTAAACAGTTTTTAAAACCACAACTGTTGTTGTGTGCTATTGTGTCAGAACTGACCTATAGCTGACACTCTGGAGGGTTTTCAGAAGCAGTTAAAAGCATAGAAGAAGATTGCTCATCCTTCTTCTGTGGAACAGCTGATGGACTCGAACAGTCACCCTTTGGGGTTGCAACACAGCTTCTTACTACTAGGCCTCCAGTTGATGTAGGTGTTGTTGAGTCAACTAGGACTCATAGTGACCTGATAAGCAATATCTATAAACGCTGCTCTATCCTGAGCCAATCTCAACCCTACCCTCATTACCCCAATTATTATATCAATTCATCTCATTCAGGGTCTTCCTCTCCTGTGTTTTCCCTTGACCCTGAAAAGCATGATTTGCTTAAACAACTGATCCCTCCTGGATACATGCCCCAAAAATATATGAGATGAAGTCTCAAAATCCTTGCCTCCAAGAAGCAGCTTGGTTTCACCCTCTCTAGGACAGATCTGTTAGTTCTCTTGGCAGTCCATGTCATCTCAAAAGCATTGAGTCTTCTTTTATCATCCTTGGTCATTTTCCAGCTCTCTGATGCATAACAAATAATGCCTAACAAATGAAGACGATGGCCTGGAAGAGATGCACTTTAATCTCTATACTGATAGCCTTACTCTTTAGCACTCTGGAGAGGTTCCTGACAATAGATTTTCCTATTGCGATTTGTCTTTTGATTTCCTGATTGCTAGTACCAAAAGTGTTGATTGTGGAACTGAGAAAGCGAAAAGAGGTACCTTATATATAGGAATAACTATAGGAATAGGCAATTTTTAGGCTGTGAAAATAATAATATCAATTTGAGAAAAGCAGGATACTTAACTCTATTTACACTATGTCATAATGAGAAATGTATATAGCACCTTCCAAGAAATAAAAAGACACAGCTTTAGCTAACTTTGCCACCTGGAAAAGATAATTATAACGTGTATGTTTAATGATTCTTTAACAACCAGATTTTGAATGAAGATGTCAAGAACTTAACACCAACTATTTCGCTTTGCAAGAGTATTAAGATACAAATAAAAAAATTATTTGTATTTTTTTAAAAAATAAAATGCTATTGCTCCTCTAATGATTGAGTATTATGGTTAGCACAGGAATCCAGAATTAAGGTTGCATAGAGAAGTGTACTCGGGGTGGGGGGTGGGGGGAAGGGACGTGGGAATTGTATACTAATGAAGGATTTTTTTTTCTCTCTTAGGAGGGGGAAGTGAGCTGGTGGGGAGGGGTGGGAAGGGAGAAAATTGCGGCAATGAATGAATGGAAATCCAAAACCTCTGTAAAAAAATACAAATAATTTAAGAAAATAAGTTAGCTCTTTCAGAGTGTGGAAATTGTGTAATGATATCATTAATATCACATGCAAAAAAATCTTCCTTAAGATTATCCAAAAGCAACTGCAACAGCGGTACATCAACAAAGAATAATTAGAAATACAAACTGGGTTTAGAAGAGGCTGGGTAAATAAGGACATAATTACTAATTTCAGATGAATCTTGGCTGAAAACAATACCAGAGTACTATCTACAGGTGTTTTATTGACTATGCAATGCATTCGACTGTGTGAATCACAATAAATTGTGGCTACCCTTCAGAAGAATGGGAATGCCAGAACACTCCATTCTCAGTACTCAAGGACAAACTGTATGGTTCAAAATAGGAAAGGAATGTGCCACAGATGTGTCTTATCTCCATAACTTTTTAATTGAGATTAAAGTTCTTAATGTTTTCAGCTTCTTTGGCTCCACAGTTAACACTCTTGACACCAGCTGTCAGAAATTCAAAAGATGAAATGCAATAGGAAAATCTGCTGTCAGGGACCTCTCCACAGTGCTGAAGAGCAAGGATGTCAGTCTAAAACCCAAGGTTCTCCTGATACAGAGCATGGCCTTTGCAATCACTTGCTATGCATCAGGGAGCAGGAAAATGACTAAGATAGATAGAAAAATTGATGTCTTTGAGTTGTGGTGCTGAGAAGAGTATTAAATATATGATGGACTACTAAGAGAACAGTTTTGTCTTGTAGAAGGTGAAACCAGGCCGCTCCTAGGAGGCAAGGATTATTTTTACTCTTCTCTCTTTTTTCTTCCCTTTTTGAAATTTTATACTGATTTACTTACAAAGTTTGAATAACTGTTTTTCACAAGATACTTCCCATTTTCTTCATCTCCCCATCCATCAAATTGTGCAACCCTATGATTAACATCTCACACCACTCCCTGCCCATCCTCACCTATCTGCTTCCATCCTCCCCCCATCCTTGGATCCTCATACTCATTCTAAAATAATGATTTTATACAGTAATTGTCCTTGTGGGTCTTAGTGTAGTTCACTCAGCATAATGCTCTCCAGTCCCTTCCAAATTAGGTAATAATTTAAAAAAAGCATTGCTCCTGCTTGCTGCACAGTATTCCATTGTATGAATGTACCACAACTTCTCAATCCATTCATTTGTGGTTGGATATCTGGGCTCTTTCCACCATTGCTATGGTGAATATTGCTGTTATGAATATTGGTGTGCAAGTTTCCATTTGAGCCTCAGTTCTCATTTGCTTGGTGTATATTTCAAGCAATGGAATAGCTGGAGCCTCAGAATCTTTGTCTTCATGAAGCCACCTGGTTTAACCCTCTCCAGGATTAATCTGTTTGTTTTCCTAGCAGTCCATGGTACCCTCAACACTCTTCTCCAGCGCCATAGAGCTCAAAGGCATCAATTCTCCTTCTATCCTCCCTAGTCATTGCCCAACTCTCTGAGGCCTAACAAGTGATCGCAAAGACCATGGCCTGAATCAGACGCACCTTAGTCTCCAAAGAGACACCTTTGTTCTTCAGAACTTTGGAGAGGTCCCTAACAGCAGACTTTCCCATCACAATACATCTTTTAATCTCCTGGCTACTGGTGCCAAGAGTGTTGTCTGTGGAGCAAACTAAAGCTGTGAACAATCTCAATATCTTCACCATCCATCCTGATGCTGCCAATTGGTCTAGTGGTGAGAATCTTTGTATTCTTGACATTGAGCCTCAATCCATATTGTAGGCTGCAGTCCTTGATCCTCTACAGCAAGCATTGTTCTAATCTGGGTAGAAGGGAACTCTGGTGGCTTATTGGTAAGAAGTCTTCAAATAATGAAATTGTTATTCATGGCTTGGAGTTTTAAATCAGACAACCTAAAAGAAACGTAGTTCAAAATCACCAGCTGTTCAATGGGAGAAAGATGGACAATCATCTCCTGTGCAATTTACTAGAAGGTCACCTATAAGTTGATTCTAATTTAATGGTACATAACAACAACAATCTTGGTTGGAAAAAGTAAAAGACATTAAAATCCAACTACCATTTCTCATTTTCATTTTCATTATGCTATGCAGTAGGATTTTTTAAAAAACTTTAAATCTATCAATATTTTGTATAGATAGATTTCAATCTCCAAGGTACTAAAGGCTGACTTTTAATAAAAAATCAAAATCATGGCTCTGGAGTCAGAATTGAGTCATTACTGATACTCCAGCCAAAATAGTTTTTTACTAATTTTGCCATTTAACATGAATAAATTATATGATATGTCTAAAAAGAAGGATTTGGAACTTAGTGTCTCAAGATCGTGAGCATTTCCCTAAAAGGGCCAGAGGAAGTAAGAATAGTACATCTCTCACTGCTCCAGAGCAGAAAACAGATAAAGAGCCTGTAGCCCAGCCTCATGGTTCCTCTACAGCCCCACAAGCAGTAAGATGTTTGTTTGTTTGTTTGTTTATTGTTGACTCACAGATTCATTGTTGTGGTAAGGGGTTTATTGGAGAATCAAGTTAAAAATTGGGGGAGGCAAATAATATTTCACAGGACAAGTCCAAGTTTATTCCAGTAGTCCTACGGCACAATTCCTCAATTAGTCTAGGATCTGGTTTCAGTTTAGCAGTAAAATTCAAATCATCCAACAAGATTTGCCCCAGAGCAGTCATAAGTCAGCTTCACCTTAAAGTATCTGACAAGAACAGCAAAAACACTTTAACTTTGGCCAGCAAACAATGTAAGAAGCCCCTAGTCACACCTTGCCTCAGTTTCTCCACAGTAATGCCACTCTTTCTCTAACACCATCACCAGGGTGTTGTCAACAAGGTCTGCTCCAGTCTCCCTCAAATCTTGCTTGCTGCCATAAATCTTTTCGCACAGTGTGGCAAACATTCTTTCTTTTATCCTAGTCCCACTTTGTAGAAATGACGTAAAACTATATATCCCATGAAGACTTTTAAAAGAAGTAAACAAAGCTAAATTAACAACATCTTAATAAAAATGCTAGTTAATCAAAGGAAGTCTCTCATCTAGTTTTATATCCAACCACTTAAGTAAGTATGTATGTGCATATATATGTGTATATATATGTGTATATCTGTATATGCATGTGTGTGTATATATATATATATATATATATATATATATACACACACACACACACCACACACACCACACACACACACACACACACACACACACACACCACACACACCACACACACACACACACACACACACACACACACACACACGCACACACATGCCTAGTGGTAGGAAGCTGTGCTATAATTCCGAAGGTACACGGTTTCATTAGTTGCTCCACAGAAGAAGGATGGGCAATCTCATCCTATTCAATTAACTGCTTCTGAAAACCTGCTGGAGGGTCAACTATGGATCAGTTCCAACTCAATGATATATATTTAGATGGTTCTTGATCTTTGAAGGTATAGTTATGATAAATTTTATATATTTAATCTTCTTAATTTTGTTTTGTTTCTTTTTTGCAAGAGTAGAGATGATACCTACTTAGTGCTCAAATATCTGGATGAAAGAGTAAGAAATTCAATCCATTATAAATTTATGGTGGCTACATGATTCTAAACATCTGGATTTGGCAGAAGCTAAATATCTCACATTAAACATTTTCTTATTTGCTGCTGCTTTGATAAAAAGGAACTCAAACAAGTCTCACTTTAGAAAAGTGCTATAAAGGGGCAGAACCCAAGAAAACAAAACCCAATATTCATTAACAACAGTCCATCTGAGTAAACCAGCAAGGATCAGAATATTTTCATCAACTGTGAAATCAGTAGTGACTTTAGCTGTTATACCAGTTTATACACTGTCTCTATCCCTAGTCGGTTAAACCTGGTGGCTCCTGGGAGGCAAGGATTCTGAGGCTCCGTCTAACATACTTTGGACATGTTGTGAGGAGAGACTGGTCCCTGGAGAAGGGCACCATGTTTGGGAGGGTGGAGGGACGGTGCAGTAGGGGAAGGCCCTCTATGAGGTGGATTGATGCAGTGACTGGGATAATCGGGATGGGAGTGTCAGAGACAGTGCGATTGGCACAGGACAGAGTATAGGGCTGTTGTACATAGGGTCACTATGAGTCACAAGCTCACAAGCGACTCGACAGCACACAACAACAACAACAACAACAACAAAAATCCCTAGTCAATGTTGTACTGGAATACTCTATACAGTGACTGAGGCAATTGAGGTTGGTGTGTCAGAATTAGTGAGACTGTCTCAGGTTAGATCTGCTGTATATAGGGTCACTATGAGTCACAGGTGACTCAATGGCACAGAACAACAACAACAACATACTTTGAAATATACTAAATAGTGACCCTTCACTCTTTCCTGAAATGAAGGCTAGGAACTTAAGAAGGAAGAAAGCTCCTATGTCATTTTAATTCAGAAAAAAATAAAAGAGGTTTTTCAAATGCGTGTTTTCTTTTCTTTTGTGTGTGTGTGTATTTTTTGTTTGTTTGTTTTTAAGAGACTTGTATAACCATGAGTCACTTACATGGTTAATATAACCTACAATTCCTTCATTATTTTTTTGTATCACCTGTCAGACAAAAGAGGAAGTAGCCCTAGACCCATAATGTTGTTGCTGTTGTTATGTGCCGTCCAGTCGTTTGCGACTCATAGCGACC
>NW_006399796.1:13483301-13501118 GCF_000299155.1 Elephantulus edwardii | reverse complement strand
ATTCATGGCTCTCACATTCCACGTTCCAATCACTAGGGTCTGCTTACAACTGCTCCTCCTCCTTTGTATTTCCATACTTGATGGTTCTACCTAGGTTGCCCTTTCTGTTAGTCTGCGTGTGTTCTGTTGTGCATAGGGTTTTCAGAGGCCTGCTATTTCAGAAGTGGGTGGTTAATTCTTCTTCCTAGTCTGTCTTAATCTGAATGTTCAGATTCAGAGGAGTATCTGACAGACAAGCAATTTGTGGAGCAGTGAAATATAAATCTCTTATCATGGAGTTAAGCATATGCGTAACTAATGTAACTAATGCTTAACTCCAGACCCATAATAGATTTTGGTTTTAGATAAGGTGTTCCAGTGATACTGTGGTTAAGGCATTTGTTCATCAAAGAATCTGCAGTTCAAACTCACAATCGCTATGCAGGAGCAAGATGAGGCAGCCTGCTACACAATGGCTCACCACCTCGAAACCCCATGGAACAGCACTACCTTCCTGAAGGTTCGCTATGGTTTGGAAATAGAGCCAGTGAGTTTTGGTTTGAATTACAATCTGTCACTTGTAGTTCTATTCTTGCCCAGATTTCTAGAATTACAATAATTAAATCCCTTCTGTGGATTTTCTGAATTTGAGAAGTACTAACTTTGTGAGAGTCTGTGGCAACCATGCCTTTTAAAAGAATTCTCGGTTTCCCTACAAAGCTCCTTGAGTTTTGTTTGCCTAGTCCATAGGGAGTTGTCGTTATAACCCTAAGGCAGCACCACTCTGGTGGTTTTAACCCACCAGTCACTTGACTGGAGAAAGAGGGCAATCTCCTATCTAGTGATGTTAAAAAATCATTTCCACAATCATTAATATGCATTGTGTTTCATTCATGTACATATTGTTGTTGTTAGGTGCTGTTTAGCCACCTGCGACTCATAGCAACAATAATCAGTGTATGTTGGATCAATTTTGTTTTTTGTCTTCTCTGTATCCCCTTCATCAAATTCCCATTGCAATTACCTGCTTCTTCTTTGCCTCCTCCACCTTCTGATTATCATTGCAGTCTGAATGGTTTTATTGCTACTGTTCTCCAGACCTCTTTCTCCCCTTTCCCCTTCATATGAATAGTTATACATATCCTGTTTCTTTTTGCACTAGCCAATATTATCTTTACATCAATTCTTTTCAGGTCGATCCACCTTTATCCTGATCTTTACCGTTCATTGACTATTCAGTCACAAAAGGACAAATACTGCATAAGATCACTACTGTGAATACAATGGAAGACTAACCAGGAGTTGAGGGGGGATTGGGAGGATAGAGGAAGGATGTATAGTCTTTCGAATTTTTAAAAACTAATGTGTTACCTGACTCATAATTGACTTTCCAGTAGCTGTAAATTGCTAGCGAGGTGATAGCTGGTGGATTCTGTCTGCTTTGAATTAGTAGCAGAACTCCTTACCTACTAGGCCATATGGGCTCCCTATGGAACTTAGAGCTTGGGAAAATCGAATGGTGGATTACCTATTAGTTGACAGACTCGACCACAGTGATGTAGTTAAAGATCATATGGTACGCACACAACTGCTTCTGCTTCTATGTGTACGCATCTGCATCACTGAATTGAAACACTGTATTTTCATTTAGAAAACTAAAAATGAAAGAAAATGATTTAGCCCTCTTCGGGATTGCTGAACTCTTTCTGTGGCTAAAGGCTTGTAGGCTAGAAGGAGACTCCTCAGGGTGTCATGGATGAAGTGGTTCCTGGGTGTGCAGCAGTCAAAATTCACAGAGAATGTGGATAGAGAATGGGAGAGTAAAAGTGTAACAAAGGGGAGCTCTGGTGGCCTAGTGGCAAGGAGCTGCAACTACAATCCCAGTGGCTCACGGTTCGAATCCCCCAGATGCTCTGCTGGGAAAAGGTCAGATCTGATTTGATGGTACACTCACACACACACACACACACACACACACACACACACACACACAAAGTGTAACGAAATAGCAGAACTTGTAACCCCTGCTGAGACTTTGAATTTTCATTCAGATACAGCCCCACTGCTGTAGGGTGGATTCTGACTTATCAGAACCCTCTTTTTGTTTTTATGAGATTGTAAATGTTTCTGGAAGAAGACGCCTTATTTTTCTCCTGTTGAGTGGCTGGTGGATTTCAACTTCCAACCTTATAGATAGCAACCAGAAATACAGTATCAGTGCTATACAGTGTACCACCAGACTGTTTTACCCTGCATACCACAGTACAACAAGACTCCCATATGTTTTTTATAAAACTTGTTAAAAGATTCTGATTCAGGGGTGAAAATGCAAATTCTGAGTAGAAGTTTGAATTGGGAATGAACTGGTTGGATGATCTGAGAAGCAGGAAGAGACAGGGGGTGGGGGGGAAATGTATAGCTCAATCAAGTAGAGATTAGCTTGCAAACAAATTAAGCTCAGTCCCCATGATGCAATCTGTGTGTTTTAGCAATCTGGGGTACATGGGGGAGAAGCAGTGTAAGCTGCCAGTGATGCTCACATGCACCTAGGATTTCTTCCAATTGGAAGAGGTTACAAGTAATTATACTGAGGTGTTTGAGGGCTGTTTTGATGTCTGTAAGTGTGGATTGTGAGGGAAATGAAATTAAATCACTAATAATTTTAGATGATTTTTTTTTTTGCATGAGGTTTTGATAAAGCCCAGACTTTGAGTGGAGTTCTCCAGGTGTTTGGAAAGCAGTGAGGTTTGAATCACACTGCTGCCTGCACTTCAGATTTTCCCCATGGCCTTTTACAGAGGTAAAGAGAGATGAACTCTGGCAAGGTGAATAAATTAGTTTGCCAAAGAAAGTTTTAGTATGTATGTGCTTGAATACTTAATGTTTGATAGACTGTATTTAAATATGGACATTTGTTTCTAATTTTTTTTTTTTATGGAAAAGTAAAAGAAAAGATTCTTTCATTGTTTTACAAACCCTCCCCCAGGTCCCCTCCACCATGTAGCCCTCGCTCTAGTCTCCTGTGATGACAGAAATACCCAGTTATATCTCTCTTTTAAACGGTTCTCTCCCTCCTCTGTTTCAGTGCAGTATACATTATTGAACCCATCTTACTCAGTCTCTCCCCAACCCCAAGGACAGTCCCATTCTACAACAGTGGCATCATGTAATATTTGTCCTTTTGTGACTGGGATATTTCACTCAGCATAATGTTCTCCAGAGTCAACCATTTTGAATAATATTGCATGAGTTCCTTGTTTTTTAATGCAGCATAGTATTCCATTGTGCGTTGTTTCTAATTTTTAACCTTGAAATAGCAAAATATCCTATTTGTAATGTGCATATGGAATGTAAGAAAAACTGTCTTAGACTGAAACAGATGTGATATGCATAACTAGAAATAGTATACTTCTCCATTCCTCTAACCATTGTGGCAGTTGATCATGAGCAAAAGAGACTGCTACAAGTGCTGACAGCTCAAATTGCATGGAATACAGGAAGTTAATGATTTGTCTTCTTTCATTTTGGGTGTGTGTGAACTTTTTTTAAAATTTTAACAAAAGTTCACAGAAAAGTTGTATTTTCATTCATTCCTTCTTGCACATTTTCCTCTCTCCTCCGCCCCCATTTTTTAAAAAATCATTCATTGTTACATAATTTCTTCTATTCTCCTCCTCCCCCAGTTGACTTTACTATGCTCCTCTTATTCTGAACTCTTGCTATACAAATAATGTGTAATCATTTATTCATTTTAAACAGTTCTTTCCTTTGTCTGTTCTAATGCAATGTTCATTATTTATCTCCTTTTGTTTCCCCTAATCCCTACGTCAGTCTTTTATTATAACAGTGGCGTTATGCAGTATTTATCTTTTAGTGACTGAGATATTTCACTCAGCATAATGTAGGACTTGGTGATGGCAGAGAAAATTCCCTTCAGAGTTATATGGTAAGAAAGGTATCACGGAGAAAAGGGACAGCTTCAGTGAATCAGAAGTTTCCACTTGGAAAGATGTATGATTCTTGTTAGGAATAGGAATGTCCTTCTCTAAGATCTCACACCCCCTCTATAAACTTGTTGTAAAATGTGATTTTAATAAATACTTTGATATTCTCTCTGTTTTGTGTAAAAGGGCCAATTAGCATGGTGGTCAAGAGTTATGCTAGTAACTGAAAGACCAACTGTGTGAACCAATTCAGCTTCTCTGAAAGAGACTGATGTGCAATCTGCTTCTGTAAGCATCAAAGATTTAGAAACACTTTAGGGCAATTTTATTCTGTCCTACTGGGTTACTGTGAGTTTGAATTTACTCTTGTCTTGATAGATATTATTGGGTTTTGATTTTGGTTTTGGTTTTTTTTTTTGTACTTTGTGCATTAGTAGGAAGGGGTAGGTGACTTTACATAGGTAGAAGGTTGTTCTGAATGGGTTTCACTGGTGGAGTCGTAGTTTGTATTTTGCATGTTTGATTGAGGAATTATTTTTTTTCTTTCTTTTTTTTGATTGAAGAATTTTTGAGATGAGAACTAGATCAAGGATATAAGCCTAGAACACTGAACATTTAGGATTCATCCATTTTTTCTTCCATTATGGGGATAATTTTTAATTGTTAAATGTATTACTGTCATTAGGTGACAGTAAGCCAACTGCAACACATGAGCAACTCTATGAGCAGTAGGTCAAAACTTTGACCTCTCCTGCACCATCCTCACAAGTCCACTGGGCTCAAACTCATTGTTCCAGTCACTGTGACAATCCACCTTCTTGACAATCTCTTTTCCAAGTATGGTGTCTTTTTCCAAGATCTTGTGGATCCTGACAACATGTTTAAATTAAATGAGAAAAAGAAACTTGTCTCCAAGGCGGGCCCTGGTTGTACATCTTTCACATAGATTTGGTCAATGGTCAGACCATCCTGAATGTGTCCGATCTCATCTTCCTAATAGATCTGTATATATTCACCACTGCCAACAAACAGAGGCCAGAACATAGAGGAAAGAGTCTTGGAGGCCATCACTCTCATGTCTGAGATGTGTCAAAAAAAGTAGAGAGAGAAGTGCCCTGGGGGCCCCCTGGATCACCTTACAGTAAGGAAAGTGCCTCATGTGCCACTATACACCAAGAATACCAACCTGATACTGGGGTTTGAGAAGGAAAGGGGCCTGGGCAGTATTTATGGAACTTTCCCATCTCCCCAGCAGCTTTCTCTGTTCATGGGAATACAACGTCTCCCATCTAGTCACAGGAGAGAACAGATGAATTTTTAGTACCCAGTCTTGGGTAGGAAAGTGTCTTGAGCAGCATTCCTGGGGCTCTGTAAGCTTCCCAATAGCTTTGTAAGCTCAGTGGTGAACCAGCCCCTCCAGGTTAGCCTCAAGAGAGGATACAACAGAAGCAGTTAATTTTACCAATTCCTAGAAGAAATTGCCCTTCCTATCAAACTACAGAAAGGACAGAGAACTGGGCCCATATAGTTAGGCAAAGAAAGGAACCCAGCTCCTGTCACTCCAAGGACAACTGGGTGAAAAGAGTACCATAGGGAGCAGAACCATCTATAGATAACCAACAGAAAAGATTGACACTGGCAACAGAAACAGGGGCAACATTAAAAATCTGCAACTATACCAAGAGCATCATAAAGATAAGGAACTGACAAATATCTACACAGAAATTGCTTTTCCCATACCGAGAAGAACTTCACATCATGTCAAGGAAATAGCAAACAGGAGCATGCATGATGAAAAACCAAAACAAACCTTCTCCTACAAAAAAGAGATCAGACTAAACATCCAATTAATAACCCAGAGACAGAGAGGCAGAAGAAATGTATTGACATGGAGTTACATGAACTAGTGAAGAATTTAAAAATAATGGAAGAAAGAGTTGAAATAATAAATAAAGTGATTCAAGAGTTTAAAAAAATTATGAGAGAGGCTACAACTAACACAATACTAGAAACAACAAAAATGCATAAAAATGCAATCCAGAATCTCAATACTGAAATTGAAGAAATTTCAGCATACCATTGTTGTTATGTGCCATTGAATCACTTGTGTCTGAGTGACCCTATGTACAACAGCCCTGAACCCTGCTCTATTTTGAGTCAACGTCATTGTCTCTGACACACTTACCCCGTTACCCTAGCAACTGAGGCAATCCCTCTCATTCAGGGTCTTCCTCTATTGCATTGTCTTTCTACCCTTCCAAGTATGATGTCCCTGTCCAATGACTAGTTCCTCCTGGCACATGCCCAAAGTATGTGAGAGTATCAAAATTCTTGTCTTCAAGGAGCACCCTTGTTTCACCCTCTCCAGAACAAACCGTCTTGTTCTCTTACTACT
Source organism: Elephantulus edwardii (assembly GCF_000299155.1). Classification (NCBI taxonomy): domain Eukaryota; kingdom Metazoa; phylum Chordata; class Mammalia; order Macroscelidea; family Macroscelididae; genus Elephantulus; species Elephantulus edwardii. The sequence continues at coordinate 13,494,800 of NW_006399796.1, read as the reverse complement.
TACTGCATGGTATCTCCAGCACCACAACACAAAAGCATCAATTCTTCTTCTATCACCCTTAATCTTTGTCCAGCTCTCTGAAACAACAAGTAATGCAAAGAATATGGCCTGGATCAGGCACACTTTTGTCTCTAGACTGACAATATTGCTCTTCAGTACTTTGGAGAGGTCCCTGACAGTGAATTTTCCCAGTGCAATTCATCTTTTGATTTCCTGGCTGTTGGTACCAGGAGTGTTGATTGGGGAGCTAAGCAAATTCAATCTGTTAACAATCTCAATCTCTTCTCTATCATCATGCTGCTGCCTATTGGCCCAGTAGTGAGAATCTGTTTTCTTGATGTTGAGCTTCAGTGTACACCAAAGGCTTCAGGCCTTGACTTTCAAATGTCTCAGGTCCTACTCATTTTCAGCAAGCAAAGTTGTGTCATCTGCATAACACAGGTTGTTGATAAGTCTTCCTCCAATCCGAATACCACATTTCTCCTTACAGAGCCCAGCCTCCAGGATGATCTGTTCAGAATATAGATTTTAAATGCATGGAACAGTTTAAAAGTGATATATGATAGCATATTATGATTATCATAGGAATCCAGGAGTAAGGTGGCATAGTGGAGTGCATTTGGGGCGGGGCTGGGGAAGGTTCAGGTCAGGGGCATTGTATACCAATGAAGTTTATCTTTTGCTTTTCAAAGAGAGGAGTGAACTGGGGTCAGAGGGATAAAGAAAAAAGTGCAACAATGAATGAATGAAAATTCAAAATTTCTGTAAATGTTCATTAAAATGAATAATTTTTTTTTTTTAGAAAAAGGCATGTCAATAGGCTGCATCTCTGGTGTATACTTTTCTGGATTTTGAAAACATGTTCTGTTTCCTTACTCTGTTCTGAGGACTGCTTCCTGGTCCGAGTATAAGTTTCGCGTAAGCACAATCAAGTGTTTGGAATTCTCATACTTCTCGAATTAAGCTGAGTTTGCTTTTATCCACACAGTCAAATGCCTTTGAGTAGTTAATGAAACACAGATAGACATTCCTCTGGTACTTTCTGCTTTTGGCTAAGATGTATCTAAAATTACCAGTAATATCCCCAGTGCCGTGACCTCTTCTAGACCCAGCCTGAACATCTGGTAATTCTCTGTTGATGTGGTGCCGCAGATGTTTTAGGATCATTTTTAACAGGATCTTGCTTGCATATAATATCAATGACATTGTTTGATAATTCCCACACTTTCTTGGGGTCTCCTTCTTTTGGAATTCAATAGATATGGATCTCTTCCAGTCAGTAGGCCAGGTGGTGGTTGTCCTCCAGATTTCCTGGCATAACCTGGCGAATGCATCCAGGGTGGCATATAAAAGAGGTGAAAAAAGAATCAGTGATCTAGAAGACTAGAACTTCAATGGGAAATTACTAGCAGGAAAACTTGAGAAAAGATGGAAAGAAAATGAAGAAGACATTAAAATCATGGGGAATAACATTAAATAAAACAACATATGTATGATTTGAACTTCAGAACAGGGACAGGAGAAAGAGATAGAAACACTGAGGAAAATTGTGGAAGAAGTACTAGAAGAAAATTTTTCAAGTATCATTAAAAATGAGAAAATTTATAGTCCAGAAGATCTGCAAACACCAAACAGAATAGGACATAGCCCAAAAATGAAAGACATATCATAGTAAAATTCTCCAAAATTAAAGAGTAGTACTAAAAGCATTGAAAGAAAAGCACAGAGTTACTTACCAAGGAGAACGAATTAGATTGTTATGATTTCTTAGCAGAAATCATGCAAGAAAGAAGATAATAGGGTGGCATTTGCAGAATATTGAGAGAAAATGATAGTCCGCCAAGGATCCTGTAATGAACAAAGCTGTCCATCAAATATGAAGAAGAAATTAGGTCATTTACAGAAAAGCAAGAACTAGAAGAATTTGTGAAAACATGACCAATTCTACAAGAAATGTAAGGGAAGCCATTCACATAGAAACAGCAAAGGAAATTGAATGGACCAAAGCAACTAGCAACAACAGAAAAAGGAACACAGAAAAATGGCAAAAAGTAAAACCTAGCCTGTCAATAGTCCCAATAAATATCAATGACTTAAACACACTAATTGAGAGAAAAAGAATAGCAGAATGGATAAAAAAGCAAAGCCTGTAAGAGGCACATTTAAGAACAGAAGACAAGAAGAAACTAAAATGCAAAGGGTTGGGAAAAAGTATACCAAGCAGATGTCATCCACAAGAAAGCTGGACTGGCAATATTAATATCTGATAAAATGGACTTTAGGATGGAAATAAAAAACATAAAAATTCTTTATTTAGAAATAAAAAATGACACTATATAATGATTAAAGGCACAGTAGATCAAGAGGATATAATCATAGCTAACATTAAAGCGACTAATTATAAACCTGCAAAATAAACAATGGTAATATACTTGAAGTAAGAAATAGATAATACCACAATATTAGTAGGAGACTACAACACACCACTCTCACCAAATGTTAGGTCAAATAATAAGAAACCCAACAAAAGTTGTCAAAGAATTAAATTATACAGTCAGCCAACTTGAACTCATAAATATACTCAGGATATTTCCCTAAGCAAAAATTTGAGAAGAAAAAAATTATTTTCTTCTCAAGTACACGTGGTGCATTCTCCAGAACTGGCCACATATTAGGACACAAAGCAAGTGTCACAAATTTAAAAAACATTGGGTTAATACAAGCATCTTCTCAGACGATAGTGGCATAAAGCTAGAAAATAATAAGAGGATGAAAGAAAAACAAACACACACGTGGAAACTAAGTAACACCTTGCTTGAGCACTACTGAGTTAGAGGAGAAATGAAAAATGAAATAAAACATTCTTCTAAATGAGTGATAATGAAAATGTTACCATATCAATACCTCTTGGATACAGCTAATGCAGTCCTCAGAGGTCAATTCAAAACCTCTAGGATACAGCAACAACAGTTCTCAGAGCAATTAAGTTCTGAGCAATAAGCAAACACCTAAGAAAAGAAGAAAGGATCAAAATAAACTATATAACTAAGCACCTCCAGAAAATGGGAAAAGAAAAAAAAAACTGATACTATAACTTGTAGAGGAAAGGAAATTGTAAGGATATGGGCTGAAATTGATGGCACAGGAAACAAAAAAACCAAGTGAAATAATAAACAAAATTCGTAGTTGGTTCTTTGAAAGGTTATTAAAATAGACAAGTCATTTACAACTTAACAAAAAAAAATAGAAAGAAAACAACTAACTTGAATAATAAATGAAATAGGTAACATCAAAACATAACCAACTGAAATTAAATCAAGAATATAAAAATATTATGAAAAGTTATGAGCCGCTTTGTAAGAATGGCAAAAAACAAGGTCCAAGAAATTGATGGCATACCATTTGACATATTTCAACAAACAGACACTGCCCTGAATGTGCTCACCAAGTTGTGCCAAGAAATCTGGAAGAAAACCACCTGGCTAACTGATTGGAAGAGATCTATATTTGTTCTCATTCAAAAGAAAGGTGATCCGACAGAGTGTGGAAATTATGGAACAATATTATTAATATCATTTGCAAGCAAGACTCTGCTGAAGATTATATATTTAAAAAAACCCCCAACAATACACACATAAAACAAACAAACAAACAAAAACAATGACTGGAACAGAACATTAACAGAGAACGGTCAGAAGTGAAGTCTGAGTTTAGAAGAGGCTATGGCACTAGGGTTATTATAGCCACTGTCAGATGGATCTTGGCTGCAAGCAGGGAATACCAGAGGAATGTCTATATGTGTTGAATTGACTATGCAAAGGTATTTGACTATGTGGATCACAACAAACTGTGGCTGACTCTGAGAAGAATGGGAACCCCAGAACACTTGACTGTGCTCATGTGAAACCTATACTCAGACCAGGAGGCAGTTGTCAGAACAGAGCAAGGAAACACTGCATGGTTCAAAATTTGGAAGGGTGTCTGTTAGGAATGTGTCCTATCTCCATATTTTTTCAATCTATATGCAGAATAGATTATCCAGGAGGCTGGGCTCTATGAGGAGAAGTGTGGCATCAGGATTGGACTTAGACTCACCAAAAATCTGCATTATGCAGATGACACAACCCTGCTTGCTGAAACTGAGGAGTACCTGAAGCACTTGCTGCAGAAGGGGAAGGACTGCAGCCTTCAACGTGGATTGAAGCTCAACATCAAGAAAACAAAGATTCTCACCACTGGGCTGATTGGATGCGTCATGAAAAAATGGTGAAGAGATTGAGGTTGCTGATAGCTTTAGTTTGTTTGGCTTTCCAATCAACACCTCTTGGTACCAGAAGCCAGGAAATTAAAAGATGAATTGCATTGGCAATATCTGCTGTCAGAGACCTCTCCAAAGTATTAAAGAGCAACGATGTCATTCTGTAGGCTGAGGTGTGTCTGATACAGGCCATGGTCTTTGCAATTACTTGCTATGCATAAAAGATCTGGAAAATGACTAGGAATGATAGAAGCAGGGTTGATGCCTTTGAGCTGTGGTGCTGGAGAAGAGTATTGAATATACCATGGACTGCTAGGAGATCAAACAAGTTCGTGAAGAGGGTCACTGGGGTAATAGGAATAGATGTGTCAGAGACAATAAGATTGGCAAAGGATAAAGCAGGGTTTAGGGTTGTTGTACACAGGGTCATTATGAGTCACAGGAGATTCAATGGCACATAACAACAACAACATGAGTCATTTACAACTCGACAGCACTTAACAACAACAACAACAACAATGAGAGAGAGCTCTGTTGTCTTAGTGAACAGAAAGTTTTTCTACCAAGCCAAAGGTGGTTGATTTTAATCTGTGGCCCCCATGCCTGGTTTTAATTATTTTTGGCCAAACATTCTTCTAGGTGGTATAGCACTGGTCTGTCCATTTGCTGTTCAGAGGTAACTCGTGGTTGCTGTAATGCTACACATTGTGACACTAATGTGTCAAATGTGATAATTGTTACCCATGGTGGACAGTGTTTGGTGAAGCTCCCCAATTAAAACAAGTTTGGAAGCAGGAGTGGCATCCACTTCCAAAATATCTTGCCTCCAGAAACTCTATGCATTTGGAGAAATGATGAAAGTTATACGAGTATTCAAGTCTTTCATTCATAGGGTCGCTATGAGTTGCTTACAACTCGATGGCACTTAACAACAACTACAACAACAACAATAGTCTAATATGTTTGAAAACTTAGAAGAAATTATGAAGAGAAAGGGAATAGGAGAAAATCACTAGGGTAGCAGAGGTTAGTGGGCAAAGGAAAGGTGCATGAATAGAAAAGATTCCTTACACACTTGTAGCAAAGCAGGGATAATAGGCATAGTTGTGGTGATATACAGTCGAATTTGGATTGACCCATAGCTGGCCTTCCAGTCAGTTTTCTGAGACAGTAAATCACATAGACAGGAGATTGCCCATCCTTCTGTGGAGTGCTTGGTGGCTGCCAACCATGTGCCTTCATGATTGCAGTGCAGCTTCTTGTCACTAGGCCACCAGAGTTCCAAAATAGGCATAGAGCAATACTAAATAATTATTTAAAATATGATGTTCATGAGTGGTTATAGAAAACACAATGTGTATTAATGATTGCAAGCAAATCAATAAAGTATTTTTTAAATAAAAAGATTTATATGCTCTTTTGGCTATCTATGGGATATTCAATACTCTTTACCAAAACAACAATTGAATGCCATCATTTTTTTGGTCTTCCTTATTCATGATTAATTTTCAAAACACATGAAATGCTGGAAAATATCATGACTTGGGTCAGGTGTACTTTAATGACACTCTTTTTCTTAATACTTTAAAGAGATCTTTGATTGTAGATTTTTCCAAAGCCAGAGTCCTTTTAAATTTCTTGGCTATTGCTTCCATGGGTATTGATTGAGGATCCAAGAAAAAGGAAATAATTTTTTAACATATTCAATCTTTACTCCATCTATCTTGGAATTGCCTATTAGTTCAGTTGTGAAGACTTTTGTTCTTTTGATACTGAGGTGTAATCTATGTTGTAGTCTCTAGTTTTTAAAAGTCTGTCAAGATCTTTTGGTTTTCTAAGCAAGGTGGTACCATCTGTATAACATAGTTTGTTGAGTCTTTCATCAATCCAAATATCAGATTCTTCTTCATGTAGTGCAGCTTCACAAATTATTTGTGCAGCATATATTAATATTTTGCTTTATTTACAGCTTCATCTCACTTGGATCCACAATTAACATCCTTAATACAAGCAGTCAGGAGATAAGGAGACACATTGAACTGGAAAAATCTGCACTTAGGGACCTTTCTAAAGTATTGAGAAGTAGTGATGTCAGTTTGAGGACTAAGGTGTATTTGATTTGGGCCATAGTATTTATGATTACAAGCTATGCATTTGAGACCTGGACAATGTATAAATATGACAGAAAAATATTTGACGCCTTTGAGCTATGCTGTTGGGGAAGAACACTGAACATCCCATGGATGACCAAAAGAACAAACAGATATGTCTTCAAGATAGTGCAGTCAAATGCTTTCAGGAGCAAGAATAATGAGGTTTCACCTCACATACTTTGGACGTCTTACTAGGAGGGACTATTCCTTGGAGAAGGACAGGATTCTGGGAAGGGTGAAGGATTCATAAAGGAGAGGAAGATGCTCAACCAGGTGGATTGATACGGTGACCGCTACAATGAGTTGTTGTGCATCAGGAAGTGTGAGGATGGTGCAGGATAGAATAGGGTTGAGATCGTTTATTCATAGGGCTGCTATGAGTTGTACTTGACTCAACAGTACCTAACAACAACAACAACAACAATTATTTTGAGGATATTTCATTTACATAAATCTAGAGGTTTACCATGATGTTGTTGTTGTTAAGTGTCATCAAGTCATAGACTATTCATAGTGACCCTATGAATGAAAGATCTGAGCACTGTACCATGATATATAGAAAAAAACCAAAGATGCAGAATGGACCAGCCTGTCCTATCTGACATACATCAGAAATTTCCTCATTGAGTTTGATAGTGTAAGAACAGTGCCATGTTTAGGTTGCTTTCAGTTTTACAGTATATCTAAAATAAAGGGCTCAAACATATTGTCACAAAGATGGCACGGGACTTGGTAATGTTATATTCTGCTGTACAGAGCTGTGTGAATGGCACCTAACTATAACAATGATTTTCAGGTGTTCTTCTTAAGTGTCATCAAATAAGCTCTAACTTACGTGCATCGTGTACAACATACCAAAGTTCTACAAGATCCTAAACCATCTCCACAGTATCTGCTATACATAGTCCCATTGTTATAGTCACTGTGTTAATCACTCTCTTAGACTTTTTTCTCTCTTTTGCTGATTTCCATTTTTTCAAGTATAATGTCCTCCAGTTACTGGCATTCTTGATAACAAACCCAAAGTATATGAAATGAAGTTTCTTTGTCTTTGCCTCTAAAGAATGCTCTGATTTTACTTCTTCAGTTTTGTTTATTCTTTTGATAATCAATAGAATATTCAATATTATTCCCCATTACCATAGTTCATAATAATAAAGCCTTCTCCAAACTACCATATATATTACCCGTCTTTCACTTGCTTATGATACCATTGTATACACCTTGCCTTGTGAGTCAGGCATATCTTATTCTTAAATTGATATCTTAGCCTTTCCACACTTCTAAAGATTTTTCTCAATGCAATAAGTTGTGGGATTTCTTGACAGTTGCTGACATAGATATTGCTTGTGGGCCCTTTAACATCTTTAAACATTTCCTTGTTTCTCATAATGTTGCCTATTGGGCAAGTTGTGAAATTTTTACTTTTATAATATTGAGATGTAATCTCTACCAAAGATTATAAACCCTGCTTATCTTCTTCAGAAGTACTTGTAATCTTCTTCACATTCAGCAGGTAAGATTGTGTCATCTGCAATAACACACACTGTTGATGAGTCTTCCTCTAATCTTGGATCCTGATGCCTCATTAGTCTTTATATAGTCCAGCTTCTCAGATTATTTGTTTGTCATATGTATTTAATAAGTATAGTGAAAGGATACAGTCCTGATATATGCCTTTCTTGATGTTAAACCATGCCCTGTCTTCTTGTTATATTTTAATAACTGTTTCTTGGTCTGTGTATATAGGTTCTATATGGGCATAGTTGAGAATTCTGGAATACCCATCCTTCTTAATGTTATCTATGATTTTCTTTTTATGATCCCTTAAGTCAAATGCCTTGCATAGTCAATAATACAGAAGTAAGCATCTTTATGGTAGTCTCTGCTTTCAGCCAAGATCCATCTGATACCAGCCTTAACATCCTTTGTTCAAGGGTCTCTTTGTAAGCAGATTGAATTTCTGGTATTTCCCTATTGGTGTTTAGTTTCAGCCATTTAAAAAATATTTCAACAAAACTTCACAAATATAATTTGACTCACAGGTAAATTGAAGAATCCTTAAAATGTGTAATTTCAAGTAGCAAGATTTAAAAACAATTTTCAAATGGATAGATGGAGTTTTCTTAAAGACAGACATTAGACTTGGAACCAGCCCATAAATGAATTTTTACATGCATTCTTTTGTGTTACAGAGTTTTATAAAAATGAGCTTCTTCTATTCAGAATTTAGAGCTTCTCTAGAAACTCCAGTGCATCCTGTACTAAAGAGTGAGCAATGTAGATCAGGAGGTAGAATTAAAAGAGAAAGTAGCACAGAATTTTATGGTTACTAACAAGGTAAGTGATTATAAGGTATGGAACCAATTTAAGACCACTAAATTAGAGATATTTTCAATAAATAGCACTCCAATGATAGGTTAGGCAAATGTTAGCTAAAGCTATTAAATGATATATATGAAATTGTAATTATTTTGTAGTCAAATTTCTGATTTCCAGAAACTTTGTTGCTTAGTTTGCTAGTTCATCCTTGCAGTATTATAAACATTAAACACTTTTATTGAATCATTTCAGCTGTTTCTCTCAAGAAACTTCATCTGGTAATGTTTGATTAAATTTTTGTTACTCTGTGCACTCAATGTTGATAAAAATCATGTAACAATTTAACTTAATCTGCTCCTCTGTTAGGGCTATTTGATTCTGCATGTACCTGGCATTTTAAAACATTATGTAAAATCTCTGATATTTGTTGTCTCTATTAAGATTTCCTGTATTATTCTAGTTAAAACATCAATGCTCAAAAAATATGCTATTTTGGAAACTCACAATAACACAACATTATTCCAGAGATTTACCCAACCTCTTCTCTAGCCAGTTTAAAGAAATGAAAAAAAAACCCACAAAAGCTCTTTAAAATAGACTTGTGGATCAGTTTTGAAAACAGCCCCAATGTTAACGCACAACAAGAGTAGAACCATCTCTTTATCAGGAGACAACTGAAAACAGCCTGTTGTTTTGAGTCTTTTAAATCATTCCCATACAAGAATCTTAGGATTTTTCAATCTTTATCACAGTTCTACACACTAAAAATCGATATGATCAGAAACACAGCTAGGTCTAGTTAGTTGCTTTAGGACTCAGTGAAGTAGTCTTAAAGTTCAGTGATTTTTACAAGACTTAATTTTGCATAAAGAAAATGTTTGCTGTTAATGTTATGCTGTTCTCTCTCTCTCCCTCCCCACTGTGTGTGTGTGTGTGTGTGAGAGAGAGAGAGAGAAACAGAAAGAAAGAATAGTTGAGTATGTGAGTGTTTCTATTAGTTAATTTGGAATCACTTAAAATAATTCAACCACTAGGAAATTCTAAAATCTCATTTAAGACTGAGATAGTGTACTTAAGTCATTAAATTATTTTTTTCCAGACTTCACTGGGAATATATTACATTATTCGGTACTCAAGACATACAGCAATTTCAGTCTTTCATCTTATATTCAATCAGCACCTGCCAATCACATATTTAACAACAATATTTGAGTCTTAACCACAGTCCTAACTTTCTTAGACATTTGGGCAATATGATCACAGCAGGACACAAATTCATGCAAGTTATGTTCATAAAAGTTTTTACAGAAGCAGAGTGTCACTAAATAAACTAAGTTGTTCAAATCATACAGATTAACACTTTAAAAAATGTTACAAGAAGCAAGGGGGGGGAAATTCTGGTGTAGATCTATACACTTAAATGAATAGAATACAAGTGGGATGAGAGAAGTCTCATCACTAATCTGTTCCACTGATTGTGAAGATGAGATATGAAGTACAAAAGAGTGCCCAGAAGATGGAAGATCTCCACAAACTGTTCAGTCTGAAACTGATCAAACATGAGACAAAAATGCATTTAGTAATATGTAGTGATAGAGATCTAAAAAAAACCCCATGGCAATATAAAGAAGAATTGGTGGTTAGAAAATATTGTACTATTAAGTACTTGGGTCATAAAACTTGGAAGACAAAATGCTGGTTTTGAATTAAAATATATTTTGAATGGCTTAATCAGTTTTAAAAAATCTTATGTATGAAAAATTACATCTTAGACCTTTTAAAAAAATATAAATGGTGACTATATACACAGATTTTAATGAAGTATACAAGAATCAATTTTTTTATATCTGTGGAAATAGACAGTGATGAATTTCAGTATCAGTAGTCAGAACAAGATCAGGGGTCTATTGCTTAAGAGATTATCAATAGTTCATTTGCAAATTCAATATTTTTGCCTCCAAGGAACACTCTGGCTGCACCTTCCTCAAAGACATATTTATTTTTTTGGCAGTCCATAGGATAGTCAGCTATCTGCTTCAACACAACACAAGGGCATTAATTCTGCCGTTTTTATTCATTTTCCAGCTTTCAGATACATAGCAAGTAACTAAAAAGACCATGGCCTAAATTAAGAACACCTTAGTCCTCAAAATGACATCACTGGTCCTCAACCTTTTTGGAGATCCCTAACTGCAGACTTCACCAGTGCAATACATCTCCTGGTCTCCTGACTGCTGGGACAAAGGTGTTGATTGTAGATACAAGTAAGATGAAATCATTGACCATTTTTATGCTTTCTCCATCTATCATGATGTTGCCTATAGGCACATTGGTGAAAATCTTTGTTTCCTTGACATTGAGATGCAATCCATATTGAAAATTGTGTTCTTTGATCTTCTACAGCAAGTGCTTAAAGTCTTCCTCATGTTCAGCAAGCAAGGTGTTTTGTTGTTGTTGTTGTTATGCGCCATCGGATCATTTACAACTCATAGCAACCCTGTGTACGACAGCTCTAAACCCTGCTCTAGCCTGTGCCAATCGCACTGCCTCTGACACACCCATCCCGATTACCCTAGTCACTGAATCAATCCATCTCCCCGAGGGGCTTCCACTCTTGGGCCATCCCTCCACCCTCTCAAGAATGATGCCCCTCTCCAAGGACCTGTCCCTGCTTGCAACATGCCCAAACTATGTCAGACGAAGCCCCAGAATCCTTGCCTCCAAGGAGTTGCTTGGTTTATCCTCTCCAGGATGAATCTGTTTGTT
>NW_006399796.1:13475835-13479960 GCF_000299155.1 Elephantulus edwardii | reverse complement strand
CTATTTCTTCTTCTTTGGCTCTGGTTGTTGGTGCATATATCTGAATGATAGTGGTATTTACTGGACTTCCTTGTAAGCGTATGGATATGATCCTGTCACTCACGATGTTGTACTTCAAGATGGATCTAGAAATAACTTTTTTTACTATAAAAAAGTCATTATGCTGAAGTCATAGTGTCTTTAAATCTCATTGGGCGTAGAGTCTTTCTCTCCTTCGCTGGTCCTCTATTTTTCCAATCATGATGTCCTTTTCTAAGGAAAAGCTTCACCTAGCTATGTGTCCAAAGTATGAAGGATAAAGGTTTGTCATCTTTGCCTCAAAGGAACACTCTGGCTGCACTTATTCCAAGATATATCTGTTCTTTTGGCAGTCCATGAAATATTAAGTACCCTTCTTCAGTACCGCAATTCAAAGACATCAACTTTTCTTCTACTATCTTTATTTATTATCCAGCTTTCTGATGCACAGCAAGTGATGACCTGGCCATGACCTGAATCTGGCACACCTAAGTCTTCATATTGACATTATTGCTCTTCAGTATTTTGTAGAGGTCTCTGACAGCAGACTTGTTCAATGCAGTATGTCTTCTGATTTCCTGAGTGGTGGTTCCAATGGTGTTGATTGTTGATCAAAGATTAAATAATTGATAGCTTCAATCTTTTCTTCATCTGTCATGGTGTTGACTATTGGTTCTGTGTTGTCTTGATGTTGAGATGTAATCCATAATTCCTTGATCTTCTGCATCAATCATTTCACATCCGCCTCACTTCTCAGCAAGCATAGTAGTGTAATTTGCATGAAGCAGTTTGTTGTTGAATCTTCTTCCAATCCTGATACCATATTCTTCTTTAGAGTCCAGTTTGGTAAATTATTTGCTCAGAATATGTATTGAATAGCTCTGCAGACAGGATGCAATCCTGATAAAAACCATTCCTGATTTTAAATCGTGCAGTGTTCTCTTACTCTGTTCAAATAACAGCTTTTTGATCTAGGTATAGATTTCTCATGAGCGCAATTAAGTGGTCTAGGATTTACATTTTTCTCAATAGTTGCAATGCAACCCCAAAGGTATGCATTTCAAATGCACCAGCTATTCCATGGGAAAAGGATGGGCAATCTTTTCCAATGTAATTTACTGCTTCTGAAAACCCACCGGAGGGTGACCTATGGGTCAGGTCAGACTTGATGGTACACAACAACAACATATATGGAGACAGGATGAATCCCTGACACAGTCCTTTCCTGATTTTGAACCATGCAGTATGTCGTTGATTTGTTCTGAGCATATTTCCTGGTCTGAGTAGAGATTTCACACAAGCACAATCAAGTGTTCTGGGATTCCCATTCTCCTCAAGGTTAGTCACAGTTTTTGTGATCCACACAGTCAAATGCCTTTGCATAATCAATGAAACACTGATAGGCATTCCTTTGGTACTCTCTGCTTTCTAGTAAAATACATCTGACATTGGTGAATCTCTATGCTGAGTAAGTAATTCATGAAGCCAGACTTCATGAAGAAGAATGTAGCATCAAGGTTGGAGTAAGACTTACCAATAACCTTTATTATGCAGATAGCACAAACTTTCTTGCTGAAAGTGAGAAAGGCCCTTGCTCGTGAAGATCCTTCAATATGGATTAAATCTCAATACCAAGAAAACAAATGTCCTTACTCCAGGACCAAAAGTCAAGATTATGATAGATGGAGAAAGCATTGAAGTGGTCAATAATCTAATCTTCCTTGAGTCAACAATCAACACTCTTGGTACCAGCAGTCAGTAAATCAGGAGGCACATTGTACTGGGCAAATCTGCTGTCAGAGACCTCTCCAAAATGCTTACGAGCAATGATGTCAGTTTGAAGATGAAGGTGTGCCTGATTCAGGTGTTGGTGGAATTCCCAATATCAGATACTGGACAATTAAGGAGGATGACAGAAAAGCTGATGCCCTTGAATTGTGGTGCTGGAGAAGACGCAATATCCCATGATCTAAAAACAAACAAACAAAAAAAACATACAAACAGACAAAAAACAAAAAAACTCAGATATATCTTAGAAAAGGCACAGCCAGAGTGTACCTTGGAGGCAAGGATGATAAAGTTTTGTCTTTCATGCTTTGGAAATGTAGATAGGTGAAGATATTATAACAAAATTATAATTTCTCAATCCATTCATTTGTGGTTGGATATTTGGCCTATTTCCATTCAATAAGGAAATCAAAGCTATCAAATGAGGAAACGATAACTTCTTCAACAAATCGTGCTGGCAAAACTGGACTTCCACCTGTAGAAAACGAAAATAGAATCCACATCTCACACCACACACAAAAATCAACTCAAGGTAAATTAGACACCTGGGAGTAAAGCCCAAAACCATAACGTTCATAAGAGACAAACTGGGATCAAGCTTAGAAGCACTAGTCCAAGGTATAAAAAGACTCCCAAATACAAACAGAAATGCACAGTCTGACGAGGATGAAATTGATGAATAGGTCCTTCTAAAGATTAAATCCATGTGTGCATCAAAACCTTTTTCCAGCAGTGTGAAGAGAAAACCTACAGACTGGGAACAAACATTTGGCAATACCAACTCAGTCTCATAATGAAAGTTTACAGAATACTCGTGAGCCTCCACAAGAAAAAGACTCATAACCCAATTACAAAATGGGCAAAACACATGGAAAGAATTTTCACAGAGGAAGATGTTCGAATGGAAGACACACAAAGAAACGTTCCAAATCACTGGCAATAAGAGAGATGCAAATCAAAACCACAATGAGGTACCATCTCACTCTAGTAAAAGTGGAAAATTTTGACAGGGTAGCAAGTAATAAATGTTGGATAGGATGTGGCAAGAAAGGAAGTCTTATACATTTGTTTGTGGGATTTTAAAATGGTACAAATATTTCTAGAAGGCAGTTTGGCGTTTCCTCAAAAAGCTGAACATAGAAATTCCATATGACCCAGCTATTCCACTACTTGGAATATACTCTGAGAAAATGAGAACAGAGGCACAAATGGAGATTTATACACCAGTGTTCATAGCAGCACTATTCAACATCGCTAGAAACCTAAATTTTAATTAATACTCAGTAGAAACTTCATAAAAATGCAATCATAATGAGATACTTTAAATTTTTCTTATATATAAACAGATCTAATTCAAACACAAAAATTAAGCAATTATATAGAGAATCCCAATAAAATAAATTTTACTATAACTAATTAATCTTTAATATAAAAAATTAATCTGTGTGTGTTTGTCTGTGTGTGTGTGTCTTGGTGGTGGGTACCACTGAGTTGATTGCAAGTCACAGTAAATCCTTGTGTGAGAAAGAACTTTTCAAGGTTGTAACCTTTCAGAGGATTGACCGACATATTTAAAAATGTGCCTCTAAATGGGTTTGAATCATCAACTTTAGGAATTCAATCCTTGTTCCATTTTGGGATTTCTTCATATATCTCTATAACTATGTTGGAGTACTCACCAAAAGATCAGCCTTTCAGGCCCACTACAAGCAACTCTTCAGGTGAAAGACAGTCTCTTAAATAAAAATTGACAGCTTCAGAAACCCAAAGGAGTTTTACCATGATGATGAGCATGAGTTGGAATTGGCTATGAACACCAACAAGCACATATATGTATCAATATCTAAGGAGTTTCAATAGAGTCGTTGTTATTGAGCTACTAACAAAAGGGAAGCACATCTTTAACAGTTGGAATCTCTCAGAAACTGTGAGAATGAAAATGGGCAATGTCTCAAAAATACTGTAGCCTTAAAAAGATACAGAAATCAATATAAGTTGGAATTAAATTGATAACAGGTTTTAGATTTTGAGAAATATATATACAGCTTTTCTTTATTGATAACTGTATCTTTATATATACCTAATTTAGTATGCCAGGGATGTGTCCTGTCTCCACACCTTTTCAACCTGTATGCAGGACAGATTATCCAGGAGGCTGGGCTCGATGAGGAGAAATGTGGTGTCAGCATTGGTGGAAGATCTATCAATCTGCGTTAAGCAGATGACACAACCCTGCTTGTTGAAACTGAGGAGGACCTCATGAACTTGCTGTAGAGGGTCAAGGACAGCAGCCTTTAATATGGATTGAGGCTCAATGTC
>NW_006399796.1:13472034-13475430 GCF_000299155.1 Elephantulus edwardii | reverse complement strand
TTTGGACATGTTGTAAGGAGGGACTGGTCCTTGGAGAGGGACATCATGCTTGGGAGGCTGGAGGGACAGCACAGGTGGGGAAGGCCCTCTATGAGGTGGATTGATTCAGAGACTGGGGTAATCGGGATGGGTGTGTCGGAGACAGTGCAATTGGCACAGGACAGATCAGAGTTTAGGGCTGTTTTACCTAGGGTCTCTATGAGTCGCAAACGACTGAATGGCACATAACAACAACAACAACAACAACAATTTAGTTTGCTTGGCTCCCCAATCAACACTTTTGGTACCAGAAGCCAGGAATTTAAAAGATGAATTGCACTGGAGAAAATCTGTTGCCAGAGACCTCTCCAAAGTACTAAAAAGCAACAGTGTTAGTCTGGAGATAAGGTGAGCCTTATCCAATCCATAGTACTTGCAATTACTTGCTATGTATTAGAAAGCTGGACAATGACTAGGGGTGATAGAGGAGAATAGATTGCCTTTGGGCTGTGGTGCTGGAGAAGGGTATTGAATTTACCATTGACTGCTAGAAGAATAAACAGCTTTGTCCTAAAGAGGGTTGAGAACAGGCTCCTTCTTGGAGGCAAGGATTCTGAAGCTCCATCTGACATGCTTTGGACATGTTGTAAGGAAGGACCAGTTCTTGGAGAGGGACGTCATGCTCTGGAGGGTGGAGGGACAGAGAAAGAGAGGAAGACCCTCAATGAGATGTATTGGTTTAGTGACTGGGCTAAAGGGGATAGGTGTGTCAGAGACAATAAGATTGGCCAAATAGAACAGGGTTTAGGGTTGTTGTACCATATGGTGACTATGAGTCATAGACAACTCCCCAGCACATAACAACAACAGTATATCCATATATCAGTACATAGCCTTCTGTTCCAGTCAAATCCCTCATCTAAAAGGCCATAGCATCTACCCAAGGCTCCATTCTTTCACAATGACACCGGCCTCAGCATTCCCCTAGAGCTGATGACTGGGATTCAGACTTGGAGCCCCCTAAACTGTAAGATTTATCAGTCAATTTGTGTATTCGGGATTGATCTGCATATTCTTTATGACTATCTATCTTAAGTATCTTTCTTCTTTTATCATTGTTCTTAATAGTGCAACACTTCTTTGTCTGGTTGCTATAATGAGGTAACTTGTGGGTTTCTGTGACACTGAGAATTATGCCACAAAATGTGAAGGATCTTTTGTGAAACACAATGTATTCCCACTTTCTAAATAAATCACTATAAAATTTTTAAAAAGGGGGGAAAAGTAAACTATGTCATCCGTGTGTCAAATGCCAGCAGGCTCAACCACAACCGACAGATTTTAATAGAGTTCCCAGATTAATAAGACGGATGTCACTCCTGTTTCCAACAGTAAACAGAATTGGCCACTGATGCTTGCTTCTTAAATAGCAGGCCTCTGAAAACCTATTCACAATAGAGGAACATGGATAGTTGATAGTATGAGGGGTAGAGACCAGGTTGGAAGTCAATCAAAAGGAGGCGAAACAAGTGTGAACATTTTTAAATAGTTGTATGTATACATAAAATGTATACATGGAGTACATATGTATATGAATATCAGAAAACTGAAAGTAGTGGACAATAAAATGGAATGAGTGAACATCAACCTTCTAGATATTAGGCAGATGAGATAGACTAGCTTTGGCACTTTGAATCACACAATCACATAGTTTTTTACTAGGAGTAAAAACAAAAGAATGGTGTTGCATTCACAGTTAAAGATACAATTTCAAGTTCTATCCTGAGTATAATATTGTGAGTGATAGGATATTATTTGTATGCACACAAGGAAGACCTGTTAACATGATTATCACTCAAATATACTCACCAACGTCGAAAACTAGAGAGGAGAAAATGGAAGATTTTTATCAACTTTCACAATCTGAAGTTGACAAAACATGCAATAAAGATGAGCAAATGATAATTGATTACTGGAATGCAAAAGTTGGAAACAATGAAGAAGGAATGGTAGTAGCACAGTAAGGCATTTATGACAGAAAAATGAGGCTGGAAAGCAAATGATTGAATTTTGTACATCCAGTAATTAATTCATAGAAAATACCTTTTTTAAAAAACACAGAAGGTGACTTTACACATGAATCTCACCTGAGGGAATGCAAAGGCTAAGATTGACATCTGTGGAAGGAATAATTGGAGAAGCTCAATATCATCACGAGTCAAAATTAGGCCAGGTGCTAACTGTGGAAAAGATAAAAAATTACCTATGTGCAAGTTCAAATTGAACCTGAAGAATATTAAAACAAGCCTGTGAGAAACGAAATATGATCTCTTTGAAGAATATATTTGAAGCATTAAACACCAATGATGAAAAGCCAGAAGAGTCATGGAATGACATCAAGGATATCATGCATGAAGAGAGCAAAAGGTCACTACAAAGACATGAAGGAACAATGATTTTGTAAATTGCTACCTTACATGAGAGAGAGTGGAGAGCATTATACTGAGTGAACTAACTCAGTCTCATAAGGACAAATACTTTATAGGACTATTATTGTAGAATGGGTACAAGGACCCAAGGAGGCAGCTTAATCATAGGGTCACATAATTTGATGGGTAGAGAGAGGGATGGGTAAACAAGGGGAAAGATTCGGTGTGAAAAACAATGTATACAAATTTTATGAATATTGTATTTATACCAGTATTTTTTAAAAAAAGAGATAAGAGAAAAAAACAAAAGTACACTAATGCATCAAGAAGCCAAAATAAACAGAGATTTCAAAGGGAAGCCAGAGAAGACAAAGTAAACTATTAAAACATAATATGTAAAGAGCTGGAACTGCAGAATTAAAAGGGAAGAACTTGCTTGGTATTTCTCAAGCTGAGAGAATTGAAAAACAAATTCAAGCCTTGTAATACTGTGATATTTTATGAGAAAAATCTTAAATGACCTAGGAAGCATAAAAAAAAGATAGAAGGTCCAGAAGAAAAAGATTCAAGACACAATTACACACTGAGCAAAAGAATTGGAAAGACTTTTCACAGAAGAAGATATTCAGATGACCAACAGATGCATAAAGAAATGTTCAAAATCATTGGCATGCAAATCAAAACTATAATGAAACATCATCTCACCCCAGTAGCAGTGGAAGTGGTGACGTTTAGCAGGGAAGCAAACAATAAATGTTAGAGTGGATGTGAAGAGGTAGGAATTCTCACACAATGTTGGTGGAAGTCTTAAATGGAAGGCAATTTGGTGTTTTATAAAAAAGGAACCTGAACAAAAAAAAACCCATATGATCTAGCTATTCTGTTACTAGGATTCTATCCCAAGGAAATTAGAACTGAGACACAAATGGAGATTTGAATACCAAGGTTCATAGCAACATTATTGACCATCTCAAGAACATGGAAATAA
>NW_006399796.1:13469578-13471539 GCF_000299155.1 Elephantulus edwardii | reverse complement strand
TTAAAGGATGGAAAGAATACACAGAATCATTCTGTCAACGAGAATTGGCCAACACTGAAATATTTCAGGCGGTAACATCTGACCAAGAGCCATAAGTAATGAAGGAAGACCTTCAAGATGTACTGAAGGCATTAGGAAAAAATAAGGTCCTAGACATTGATATGTTACCAATTGACATGTTTCAGTGCAGTACTAGATACTGTCACCTGTCTATGCCAAGAAATTTGGAGCTCAGCAGCCTGGTCGACTGACTAGAAAAGATGAATGTTTGTTTCCATTCCCAACTAATAAAATCAAACAGGATGTAGACAGCAGCAAACAATATCATTAATATATCATGTAAGCAAACTGCTACTGATGATCATTCAAAAAAACATCTAAAACAGTACATTGACAGAGAATTGCCAGAAATTCAAGCTGGGTAAAGAAGAGACCATGGCACCAGGAATATCAGTGTTGATATTAGATAGATCTTGGCTGAAAGCAAAGAATACCAGAAGAATGTCTATTTGTGCTTTATTGATCATATCAACACATTTGATTGTGTGGATCATAACAAATTATGGTTAACATTGGGAAGAGTGGGAATCCCAGAACATGTAATTTGTGCCCATGTGACAGCTTTACCTGGACCAAGAGGCTGTTGGGTAAACAAAGTAAGAGAACATTGTTGTTGTTGTGTACTGTAAAGTTGGAACCAACCTATAGCTGATCCTCCAGTAGGTTTTCAGAGGCAGTTAATAGCAGAGAAGGAAATTGCCCATTCTGTTCTCATGTAGCAGCTGGTAGCCTCGAACCATGTGCCTTTGGGATTGCAACACAGATTCTTGCCACAAGGTAAACAGAGCTCCATGGTTTAAAATTATGAAAGGTGGGCATCAGTGTTGTATCCTTTCTCCATAACTATTTAATCTGTATGCTGAACAAATCGTTCTAGAACTAGAAATCCATAAAGAAGAATGTGGCATCAGGATCATAGGAAGACTCACCAAGCATACGTTATACAGATGACACAATCTTGATTTCTGAAAATGAGGAGAACTTGAAGCAATTGTTGCAGATGACAAAAAAAAATACAGCCTTCAATACAGATTTCATCTCAATGTCGATAGAACAAAATTCTCAATGCTGGACTGATAGGAAACATCATGACACATGCAGAAAAGATTGAAACTGTCAACAACTTCATATTACTTGGATATACAATCAATACCCTTGGTAGCAGCAGTCAGGAAATCAAAAGACAAATTGCCCTGCAAAAGTCTTCAGTCAGAAACCTCTCCAACATGTCAAGAAGCAGTGATATCAGTTTGAGGACTAAGGTATGCCTGGTCCAGGCCATGGATTTTCAATTACTTACTGTGCATCTGAGAGATGGACAATGAATAGACATGAAAGAGAATTATTGCCTGTGAGCTGTGGTCTGGAGAACAGTACTGAATATCCCACGGATTGTCAAAAGAATAGACAGCTATGCCTTGGAGAAGGTGCAATCAGAGTGTTCCTTAGGAGCAAAGATAATAAAGCTTCCGGATGTTCTCTGTAAAAAAATCCATGTCTTTTGCTCATTTTGTAATTGAATTATCAGTCTTTTTCTTCTGGAAATGGAGGCGCTGCAGGATTCTGTAAACTTTCGTGATGAGAAATTTATATGAGATGATATTGCCAAATGTTTGTTCCCAGTCTGTAGGTCTTCTTTTTATCCTTTTGGAAAAAGTTGTTTAAAATATTTTTATTGCTTTTTTATAATAATACTTTTACAGCTGTTTTATTTATATATATTGTTTCCTACAATCTTTCATTTAAGTTGTGTTTCATACAATCATATTATTTTATGTTGTTTGTTGTTATGTGCCGTCGAGTCGTTTGTGACTCATAGCGACCCTATGCACAACAGCCCTAAACCCTGCTCTATCCTGCGCCAACTGCACTGCCTCTGACACACCCATCCCGATTACCTC
>NW_006399796.1:13466960-13468417 GCF_000299155.1 Elephantulus edwardii | reverse complement strand
AAAGGTCAATAATGGTGTTATGAATATTGGTGTGCAAGCCTCTACTTGTGCCTCAGTTCTCATTTTTGTGGGGTATATTCCAAGCAATGGAATAGCTGGGTCATAAGGAATTTCTATGTTCAGCTTTTTGAGGAAGTGCCAAGCTGCCTTTCAGAATGGGTATACCATTGTGCAATCCCACCAACAATGTATAAGAGTTTCTATTTCCCCAAATTCTCTCCAACACTTATTACTTGCTGTCCTGTTAAACTTTGCCACTGCTACAGGAGTGAGATGGTATCTCATTTTTGATATGTGTCTCTCTTATTGCTAGTGATTTTGAGAATTTCTTCATGTGTCTGTTGGCCATTTGAATATCTTCCTCTGTGAAATTTCTTTCCATGTATTTTACTCATTTTGTAATTGTGTTCTCAACCTCTTTCTTGTGGAGGCCCAGGAGTATTCTGTAACTTTCATTATGAGACTCTTGTCTGAGCTGTTATTGTCAAATGTTTGTTCCCAATTGGTAGGTTTTCTTTTCATACTTTTGGAAAAAGGTTTTGATGCACACAGTGATTTAATCTTTCAAAGGTCAAATTCATCAATTTTATCCTCTTCAAACTGTGCATTTCTGGCTGTTTTTAGCAGTCTCTTTATACTGTAGTATAGGCCTTCTAAGATTGATCCCAGTTTATATCTTATGAACTTCATGGGTTGGAGCTTTCCTCCCTGGTCTCTTATCCACCTTGAGTTGATTTTTGTGAATGGTGAGAGATAAAGATCCTGTTTCAGCTTTCTGCAGGTGGTAGTCCAGTTTTGCCAGCACCATTTGTTGAAGAAGTTGCCATTTCTTCATTTGGTTGCTTTGATTTTCTTGTCAAATATGAGTTGACTATAAATAGGTGGGTCTATTTCTGGATTCTCAATTCTGTGCCATTGGTCTATGTGCCTGTCATTGTACCAGTACTATGTTGTTTGGTATACTACTACTGTGGAGTAGATTTTGAGGTGAGGGAGGAATATGCCTTCCACTTCATTTTTGTTTCTCAGAAGTGTTTTGTTTATTTGGGGTCTCTTGCCTCTCCAAATAAACTTGACAATTTCCATTTGGACCTCATTGAAAAAGAAATTTGGTATCTGCATTGGAATTTCTTTGAACATGTAGATTGCATTTGGTACGATTGTCATATTCACAATATTGAGTCTTTCTCCATGAACAGGGCACATTTTTCCATTTCTTTAGGTCTTTTATTGTGTCTTGTAGACATTTTCTGTAGTTTTCTTTGTATAAGACATTTGTATCTCTAGTTAAGTTCATGCCCAACTATCTCAATTTGTGCTTAGCTATTGTAAATGGTTTTGTTTAAAATTGGTTATGGTCAAACATTCTTCTAGGTGGTATAGCACTGGTCTGTCCATTTGCTGTACAGAGGTGACTCATGGTTGCTGTGATACTGAACACTGTGAGCCTGATATGT
>NW_006399796.1:13464867-13466300 GCF_000299155.1 Elephantulus edwardii | reverse complement strand
TATCAGTTATTGGATTTTGTCAAATTCCTTTTCTGCATCAATTGTTAAGATCATTTGGTTCTTATTTACTTTGCCAATATGGTGAATTATGTCAATTATTTTTCTTATATTGAACCATCCTTGCATATCTGTTATGAATCCTACTAAATCTTGGCAAATTATTATTTTTTTAATGTTCTATGTTGTTGCTGTGTTTTGTCCCATTGAGTTGGAATTGACCCATAGGTCAAACCCTAGTGGGGTTTTTCTGAGGCAGTCATATAGAAAATTTTCCATCTTTCTTCCACAGAGCAACTGCCTGATTCGAACCATGTGCCTTCAGGATTGTAGAACAGAGTCTTACCCAGAGTCTCCTATCAATAGAGAACTACTAGAAATAAATGCTGGGTTTAGAAGGCACTAGGGACATCGTTACAAACGTCAGATGGATCTCGACTGAAAGCACAGTACCAGAGGAATTTATCTGTGTTTCATTGACTATGCAAAAGCATTAGAATGTGTGGATAACAACAAAGTGTAGCTAACCTTGACAAGAATGGGAATCCTAGAACATCTCATTGTGGTCATGTGGAAGCTATACTTGGACCAAGAGGCAGTCATCAGAACCGAGCAAGGACATATTCTTTGGTTCAAAATTAGAAAAGAAATGCATCAGGATGTTTCTTGTGCCCATACCTTTTCAATTTGTGTACAGAACAGATCAATCAAGAGGCTGGACTTTATAAAGAGAAATGTGGTGTCAGGATTGGAGGAAGACTCATCAACAACCTACATTATGCAGATGACACAACCATAGTTGCTGAAACTGAGAAAAGCCTGAAGTATTTGCTGCGGAAGGTCAAGGAACATAGTTTGCAATATGGATTGAAGTGCAACATCAAAAAAACAAAGATTCTTACCAGTGGGCCAATAGGTAGTATCATGACAGATGGAGAAGATATTGAGATATTTAACAATTTCACCTTGCTTGGTTCTAAAATCAACACTGTTGGCACCAGTAGTCAGAAAATCAAAAGACAAATCGCATTAGGAAAATCTGCTCTCATTGACCTCTCAGTAGTGCTGAAGAGCAAGAATGTCAGCCTGGAGACTAAGGTGGTCTTATCAAGGCCATGGTTTTCACAATTACTTGCTATTCATCAGAGAGATGGATGTCAACTAGGGTTGACAAAAGAAGGATTGACACCTTTAAATTTTGGTGTTGAAGGAGAGTTTTAACATACTATGAACTACCAAGATAATTAATAGGTCTGTTGTGGAGAGGGTGAAATCAAGCTGCTCCTTGGAGGCAAGGACTTTGAGACTCTGTCTCACATACTTTGGGCTTGTAGCCAGGAGGTACCAACCTTTAGAGAAGGATATCATGCTTTGAAGGGAGGGAGACACTGGGTGAGATGGACTGACACATTAACTGGGGTAATGAGGGTGGGTGT
>NW_006399796.1:13454687-13464457 GCF_000299155.1 Elephantulus edwardii | reverse complement strand
GATAGAAAACCTTGACTTCCTCCTCTTTGGTT
Source organism: Elephantulus edwardii (assembly GCF_000299155.1). Classification (NCBI taxonomy): domain Eukaryota; kingdom Metazoa; phylum Chordata; class Mammalia; order Macroscelidea; family Macroscelididae; genus Elephantulus; species Elephantulus edwardii. Next base: position 13,464,425 of record NW_006399796.1, on the reverse strand, counting down.
TTATTTGCTGGTGCACATATTTGAATAAAAATAAAAACCATAGAGAGGTAACTGGACCATCTTTCTCATTGCTGGAGGTCAGCTTCAATGCCCCAAGGTCTAAAAGCCAAAGAAAATTGAAACATGTCCACAGGAACCAAAATACTACCTTAAATCTATCCCACCTGAATTTTAAAATAATCTTAAGAAAAGATTTGAAGCATTAAACACCTATGATAAAAGACCAGAGGATATGTGGAATGACATCAAAGATATTATCCATGAGAAAGCAAAAAGATTCTTACAAAGTCAGAAGAGAAAGAAAAAGAAAAAGCACACACACAAAACCCACAAAATGGATGTCAGATGTGACTATGAAAATTGTTCTAGAGTTTTGAGAAGCCAAAACATAGAGAAGGGATGCTGAAGCAAATTAGCTGATTACAAAGAGAACTCAAGAAGACAAACCAAAATATTATAACAGGATTTGCAAAGATCTGGACATAGAGGATGAAAAGGAAAAAACTCATTTCACATTTCTGAAGCTGAAAGTCAATTTAAACTCTAAAGTTGCAATAGTAAGAGGTGCTAAGGGGAAAATATACAAAGTCACTGCATAAAAAGAATTGGTTGACACTTAAATATTTCAAGAAGTACCATATGAACAAGAATCAATGATAATGAAGGGAGAACTTCAAACTGCACTGAAGAAATAAGGAGACATTGATGGAATGCTAAATGGTATTCTTCAATGAACAGATACATTCCTGGACAAGCTCACCAGTCTACGCCAGGAAATTTGGAGGGCAGCTGTCTAGCTGACTAACTGGAAGAGGTCCATATTTGTTCACATTCCCAAGAAAGGTAATCCAACAAAATATAAAAAACAAATGGACATGCAAGCAATATAATGCTGAAGATCATAAAAAATTTACTATAACAGTACATAGTCAGAGAGGTGCCAGAAATTCAAGTTGTGCTTAGAAGAGGCCATGTAAAACAAGGATATTATAACTGATGACAGGTGGTTCCAGGCTAAGAGTATAAAGTACCAGAGAGTATTTATTTTTGTTTTATTGACTATGCAAAGGCATTTGACTAAGTGAATCATAACAAGTTATGGCTAACATTGAGAAGAATTAGAATCTAAGAACACTTAATTGTGTTCAGAAGAAACCTAGACCTAGACCAAGAAGGTATTGCCTTAATGGAACAAGGAAACCCTGCATAGTTTAAAAATCAAGAAAGGTGCACATCAGGGTTGTATCCTTTCTCCATAACTATTCAATATATATGCTGAGCAAATTACTGAAGAAGCTGGACTCTGAAGAAGAATGTGGCATCAGGATTAGAGGAAGACTCTTCAACAACTTTTAATGCAGAAGACACAACCTTACTAGATGAGAGGGAGAAGAATTTGAAGAGCTAGCTACAGAAAATCAGAGACTACAACCTTCAGTGTGGATTGCATCTCAGCATCAAAAATCCTCACCACTGAGACATCAAAATAAATGGAGAAAGGATTGAAATTGCCAATGATTTTACTTTACTTGATCTACAATCAACACCCTTGGTCCCAGCAGTCAGGAGATGAATAGAGGTATATCACCAGACAGATTTGGTGTCAGGGACCACTCCAAATTAGTTAGGAGAAATTATGTCAGTTTGAAGACTAAAGAGGACTTGACTCAGGCCTTTTAAATTACTTTCTATAGATATGAGAGCTGGACAATAAATAAGAATGATGGAAGAATTAAAGTCTTTAAAATGGTGGGGTTTTTTTGGTGGTGTCTGTGAAGAGTATTGACTATTCCATAGACTGCCAAAAGAACAAATAGTTATATCTTGGAAAAAGTGCAGCCAGAATGTTCCTTGGTGTCTAGAAAAGCTTCATCTGACATATTGTAGGCATGCTGCTACATGGATATTCTTTGGAAGAGACCACAGCATGGGCTCAAGTGATGACTAGTATGGAATAGGACAGGGTTTCAATCTGTTGTTAATAGGGTCCCTACGAGTTTTGCTTAACTCAATGACACTTACCACCAACATATTCATATCTATTCTTTATTTATAAATGTCTTGTGAAAGATTAGAGCTTGTTGTTCCTGTTAGGTCCTGTTGAGTTGAATACAACCCCTAGCGACCCTATGAAAAACAGATCGGAACCCTGTCCTATCCTGTGCCATCCTCATGCTTCCTGACACACTAGAGCCCATTGTGGCAATCAACCGTGTCAATAAACCTCTCCTTTTCCTCTCCTTCGCCAACCCTCTACCTTTCCGAGCATCCTGTTCAAAGAATAGTCCTTCCTGGCAACTTGCCTGAAGTGTGTGAGGCAAATCCTCATCATCTATGCCTCCAAAAATCGCTCTGGTTTACCCTCTTCAAGACATATTTGTTTGTTCTTTTGGCAGTCAATAGGATGTTCAGTACTCTTCTCCAACACCACAACTCAGATTAGAGGTTAAAAGTCAGAAAAAAATGAAGAAACCCTTACTGAGATGATTTGGTACAATGATGGCTGTAATTATTGACTAATATAGCAAGGATTGTGAGAAATTTTGTGTAGATCCTGGTACTATCTCATTCAGTTGCACATAGGGTATTATGAATTAGAATCAACTGGGTTGTATTTAACAAAGATAGTAATTCTCAACATTATCTTAGGTGAACTGCCCAGAAGATAAGATTTTTTTCCCTTGTCATTTTAGTTGTTCTTTTTAATCTGAATTTCAAATAGATTTGTGTCTCCTTGTATTGCAAATACAGTATAATTTTAAAGATGTCTAGTGGTTTATATCTACACATATATTAAAAGATGGGAAGCACTGAGCACTGTGAGCTTACATATTCATAATAACTGTCTAACTAATGTTTTCTCCCTTCAGTATGCTTCAGACGAAGCCACACTATATTTTCCATCCCACTTATATATATTATAAATCACTTTTTAATATCTTTTTATCTGTATAAGAAAAAAAAATCATTTGTATTATAGACATGTAAATTTAACTTAAAACTTCAAAACCTAGTTTGAGGTTTGATATTGTCGCCATAAATCATATACAATAACATTGTAAATGAGATAACTGTAACATTATATTCTCTGGGCAAGGTTAATAGATTCAGTTCAAGTCTAGCAAGAAATTGTAGCTGACACTTTCCTATTTCTTTCAGAAAAAGCCTTTATAAATCCTCAACTTCTAAATTGGACTGGATTAGGTCCCAGTGGAGAAAATCCTAGATTTAGTGTTTTTAATTTCCTAAGTTACTGAGTAGGAACCAACTTTATAACTGTAGTCAAATATGACTTGGGGACTTTAACAGTTTGGTTATTTTTGTTATCATCATTCCATTCTAATAGTAAAACTATTTCTATTAATAATTACAAAGCAGCTATGATGATAAAAGTAATAATAGCATGTATTTAAAGGAGATAATACAATGCTGTCAATTTGGTTAACCTGTGCTAACAGTGGCAAGAAATAGAAACAAGATTTTTATCCAAGACCTATTCTGGGTGACTAAACAAAACACAGCAAGTCTACCTTTTTCACTTGAAATTCACAACTCTTTACCCTGCTACCAGAATATTTACATTCTACGGTGGCCTCTTTCTTGCTGCTGTCAAACTCTCCTCTGAGAAATGGCACAATGGGCAACCTTAATCATTTTCTATTGTGGAGAGAGAAAAAAAAATCTGTACCATGATGCTGGAAGCCAAGAAAGCTCAATTTGGTAATGCAGTGCTTAAAAGGGGAATTTTTTCCACATGCCAACTTATCGTCAAGAACTGGGTGTAAGAGTCGCCAGACACTGAGTTATTCCTAAGAGAGCTGGGAACTGACTAACCTCCAAGGTCAGAAGATTGTTGTACAAAAGAATTCCTCACAATGTGAGGTTTCCTCTCCTTTCTATTTGCCAAGATTATTTTGTTTCTTATTCCTAGAAGCCAAAATTGTTCAAATGGTGTTTTTAGTGCCAAAAGATTCTGTGATTTTGTTTTCCCATACATCTTTTTAAATTATTTTCTATTTTCTTTGATTATTTTCTTATGCTGCCAAATTGCTGCTCCATTTGTCTTTCAGGATCCAAATGCATGTTTGGTCTTTTTTTAACTGACATTTCAAGTATTTTCATAATAAGTTAGATTTATCAATCTACATTTTTGTCATCTTCCAATTTGTTCTTTATTTTTAACTCATTCCTGTCTTTATTCCTCTCCTGCTTATCTTGAATAGCCAAGATTTCTCCAAATCTAGATGTAACCATATGTTGTACTGAGTCTGTATGATTGACACATGGGTCAAAACCTGACGATTAAGCCTTTTCTTGGATAATTCCAGCCTACATTTGCTCCTGTCCTGCTTGAGGAAAGAATGTATGATCAAGAGGCAATGGTTATGAAATTGGAAGTGCAGGCTGTTCTGAAGGACTTGGCAAAAAATAAAGCCTAGGAATTGATCAAATACAAATTGACATATTTCAACAAAAAGATGTGATCACCAAATTGTGCCAAGATATCTGGAGGACAACTACTTTCCTAACTGACTGGAAGAGATCCATATTTATTCTCATTCAAATAAAAAAAGTTGACCCAATAGAGTGTGGAAATTATCAAACAGTATCTCTAATATCACACACTGGCAAAATCCTGCTGAAGATTATCTAGAAAATACTTGAACCGTGTAATGCCAGAGAACTACCAAAAATACAAGGTGGGTTTAGAAGAGGTCATGGCACTAGAGACATTATTGCCATTGTCAGATGGACCTTGGTAGAAAGCAGAGAGTTCCAGAAGAATGTCTATCTGTGTTTCATTGACGATGCGAAGGCATTTGACTGTGTAGGTCACAACGAATTGCAGCTAACCTTGAGGAAAATGGGAATCCCAGAACACTTGAAAGTGCTTACGTGAAACTTACACTGAGACCAGGAAGCAGTCCTCAGATTAAACAAGGAAACATTGCATGGTTTAAAATCAAGAAAGGAGTGTTTCAGGGATGCATCCTGTTCCCATGTCTTTTCAATTGGTATGCAGAACAGATCATTTAAGAAGCAGGGCTTTATGAAGAGGAATGTGACATCAAGATTGGAGGAAGACTGATCAGCAACCTACTTTATGTAGATGGCATAACCTTGCTTGCTGAAAATGTAGAAGACCTGAAGTGCTTGCTACAGAAGGTCAGGGACTGTAGTCTTTAATATGGATTGAAGCTTAACATCAAGAAATCAAAGATTCTTGGCACTAGGTCAACTGGCAGCAACATGGATGGAGATGAGATTGAGGTTATTAGCAATTACAGCTTGCTTGGATCCACAATTAAATCTCCTAACACGCTAGTGTCAGGAATCAAAAGGCTAATTGCACTGGGAAAATCTGCTATAAGGCACCTTTCTAGAGTGTTGAAAAGCAAGGATGCCAGTCTAGAGACTAAGGTGTGCCTAATCCAGGCCATAGTCTTCGCAATTACTTGTTATGCTTGAAAGAGCTGGACAATGACTAAATATGACAGAAAAAGAATTGATGCCTTCTACTTGTGGTGCTGGAGAAAGTCTTGAACAAACCATGGACTGCCAAGAAAACAAATAGGTCTGTCTTGGAGGTGATGAAACCAAGTTTATCCTTGGAGGTTAGGATTTTGGAGTTCTGTCTCACATACTTTGGACACGTGGCCAGGGGAGATCAGTCCTTGGAGAAGGACATCATGCTTTGAAGTTTGGAGGGACAGTGCAAGAGAGGAAACCCCAGATGAGATGGATTGATACAGTAACTGGGGCAACCGGGGTTGGTGTGTCAGAATTAGTGAGATTGGGTAAGGACAGGGAAGGGTTCAGAGCTGCTGTACAAAGGGTTGCTATGGGTTGCAGACAACAACACATAACAACAACAATATAGTATATTGTGTTTTTTTTTTATTTAAACCTCTTGCTTAGAGTCAATAAAACGTCATGGAGGGCTTTTGTATTTAAGTCAGTTTTTATGATATTTTGGAGGAACAGTCTTCTAAGTGGTTCAGCAGTCTTCTGTCACTTTGCTGTACTGAGGTAACCTGGGGTTGCAGTGATGTGGAACCTTGTGCAACTAGGGTGTCAAATGCCATAATATTTACTTGTGGCAGACAGTGTTTGGTGGAGCTCCCAATTTAAGACAGGTTTGGAAGTAGGTGTGGCATCCACTTCCGACGCAACATGCTTCTGGAAAGTCTATGGACTTTGAGAAACGACAATAGTTATAGAACAGCTTCAGATCTTTTCTTCATAGGGTTGCTATAAGTTGTTCACAACTTGACAGAAATGAACAACAATGACAGAATTTAATATTTAAAGTTTTTCAATTAATATTCTGGTTATACCTTGTACTAGTAGTATTACTAGGATTGATGTCAGTGAGTGAAGTAATTCATGGTCCTGCCTTCCCACCTCCACACCATCATGAACCTCCTTCTATATCAGATCATGCAGAATCCTTATTGATATTTATTTTAATAAGAAAATCTTTAATAATTTAATATGAGATACATATAGTCACAAATTGTTTAAATGTACTATGTCTGAGATTATGAAAATTGTTGTGTGCTGTATAGTCAGCATTGACTCATAGCTGACTCTCCGACAGGTATTCAAAGGCAGTAAATCATACAGGAAAGAGATTCTCAGATTACATTAATATTAACAACAAAATTGTTGTGTTGAATCTTTCCATGTTGAGTTTGAATATTATTTATTATTGCATTTTAAAATTTTATTTTATATTGGTTTATCTACAAAGTTCATATAAATCATTACTACATAATTAGTGAGTTTATATTTGTAATATTTTCCCTTTTGTTTTGCTTTATTCGTGACTTCATTCTCAGAGAAAGTTATCAATATAGGTTTATAAATATTAATCATCACAACATGGCAGCTAAAATTTGACAAAATCAATAACTACTAAAACAGGAACAATAAAATAAATAGCACTCGTTTGTAAAGTGTGCAGCCAAGACTATGTGATCCGAAGCATCATTGTAATTGGGTAGTAGGACATCTCTGATCAGAACATTTTTAGTTGGCTTAAGAAATAAAATAGGGCTGAATTTTAGCATTAAAGTTCTCTTTACACATAATTAACTACATGAATGCCTTTATCTTAATAATAATATATTTTGTGGAAACATTGGGGAAGTCTATATAGGCAGTTACATGCCACTTATTCTGACAGTTTCCCAGAACAGTCTAGCTCCCACAGTGACTCAAATTCCTTGGACACTGTTTATTTTTGCCTCATCCGACCCCAAGGTCCTTTAAAACCCAAACTAAATCTTCTGTCTCTGAGCCAATTCTGATTTACCTTACATCAGTTTTCCGAGGCTGTAAATCTTAACCAGGGGAAACTGCCTAGCTTCCTCTTGAGAAACAGCTGGTGGATTCCAACCATTGACCTTTTATTTGGCAATCAATCTAACAAGTAACATATTACATAACCAGGGATCTTCAAGTTGATTCAGGTAAAGGATAATACATCTTGTTACTTTTATGTTTTCTATTTAATCAGTGCCATTCTAGATGTATAGTTAGTGACAGTTGAATCTAAGTAAATTCTTTGTTGTTGATGTTGTTGTTGTAAGCCACAAGTCTCTTGAGACTCATAATGACCTCATGTACAACAGACCCGAAGCCTTCTCTATCCTGAGCTAACTTCGTTGTCTCTGACACACCTATTCCAATTACCTTAATCACTGAGTGAATCCATCTCTTCCAGGGTCTTCCTCTCCTGTGCTGACCCTCCACCTTTCCAAGCATGATGTCCTTTTCCAAGGACTAGTTCTTCCTTGTAACATGCTAAAAGTATGTATAGGATGTAAATTATCTTCTTAAATTAATTTTGGAAGTTTTCAACTGGAACATCTTTTCTCTTTGTCTGTTACTAGGTTGTAACACTAGGTGTTAATACAACAAATTTCTCATTGTTATTATATTGGCTTAATTTTTTGTCTAGGGTGATTTGAGAATTATTAATAATGCTATATTTGAACATCTTTGTTTCCTTAACAAGGATAATAATCTTTACGATACTCTCCACTTCTGGTTTAAGGAAATGTACTGTCAAAACCAAATTGTAGTAGACCATTAAATAGATTTTAGAGACTATAAATTGCACTGAAGTAAACTGCCCATCTTTCTTCCAAGGAGAAGCCAGTGGGTTCAAACCACTTGCCTTTGGATTTTAGTGCAACTCTCTATTAGGCCATGGAAACTATCTCTTATATTTACCAATCCTAATACCACTGCTTGGTTAAAACGTCTAACTTTTAAAGGCATAGATAAGTTAGTCTTAGTTGTTTGTTTATTTTTTAATTTACTTTTAGTAATTCAAAGAATACAGATAGCAAATTACGGTATTTAATGCTTAAAGATCTCATTAAGAGATACCTATATTGTAAATGAAATTGTTAACAATCTCAATCTCTTCTTCCTCTATCATGGTGCTAACAATTGGCCTTCTGGTGAGAATCTTTGTTTTCTCAATGTGAAGCTTCAATCCACAATGAAGAATAAAGTTCTTGACCTTCTGCATTAAATCTTTCAGGTTCTCCTCAGTTCCAGCAAGCAAGATTCAGCAACCTGCATAACACAGGTTGATGAGTCTTACTCCAATCCTGAAGCCTCATTCCTCCTCATAATACCAAATGGTCTGTTCTGCACATAGATTAAATGGAAATCCAAAGTCTCTGTAAATTTTCATTAAAATGAATTTAAAAGAAATAAAGGTATGGATACAAGATGCATCTCTGATGCACTCCTTTCCTGATTTTGAACCAGACAGTGTTTTCTTGCTCTATTCTGAGGACTACTTCCTGGTCCAAGTATAGGTTTCACATGAGCACAATCAAATGCTCTGGGATTCCCATTCTCCTCAAAGTTAGCCAAATCACACTGAGAAAATATGTTGTCAGGGACCTCTCCAGAATAACAAGAAGCAACACTGTAAGTCTAAAGACTAAAGTACACCTGATCCAGGCCATGGTCTTTGCAATTACTTGTTATGAATTAGAGAGCTGGACAATAACAATGATTCTATGCCTTTAAGTTGTGGTGCTGGAGAAGAGTCTTGAACATACCATAGGCTACCAAGAAAATAAGTAAATCTGTTTTGGAGAGGGTAAAACCAAGTTTCTCCTTGGAGGCTAGGATACTGAAGCCCTGTCTCATACTTTGGGCACATGGTTAGGAAGAACCAGTCTTTGGAGAAGGACATCATGTTTGGAAGGGTGGAGGGACAGTGCAGGAGAGGAAGACAAACAGATGAGATGGATTGATACCAATAACTAGGGCAATGGGGGTAAGTGTGTTGGAGTCAGCGAGACTGGCTCAGGCTTCAGAGCTGCTGTACATAGGATCGGTATCAGTCACAGGCAATTCGACAGCACATAACAACAACAATAACAACATATTCTAACTAGGTACAATGTGGTGTCCCAAGGCTTATGACAATTACTTTCACAAAAAGATTGACCAGGAAAGAGAACAGTATTAACATCTGCTAGATGGAGTAAAATATCACTGTGTATCTTCCAAATATTGGGCTCATAAAGTAAAACTAATATTTCTGATAATAAAAGTTAGACATCACCATTGAGAGATTATCAATTTTTAGGATTATAATTTTTAAGTCCTTATCAATTATATAACTCATCCAAACAAGAAATAGTTTTTACATTATTGTTAGAGACTTCTTCTAGGGTCTGTTATTAATTTCATTATTTTTTT
>NW_006399796.1:13450249-13454456 GCF_000299155.1 Elephantulus edwardii | reverse complement strand
ATTATTTTTAAAAATAAATTTGTTTGGTATTTGACAAATAATCAAAACCTATTAAATAGGGGGGGAAACCACTTCTTCAACAAATTGTGCTGGCAAAACCAGACATCTGCCTGTAGAAAACTGAAGTAAGAACCATAGCTCATACCATAACCCAATTACAAAATGAACAAAAGACATGAAAAGACTTTTGACAAATTTAAGACATTCAGTTGGCCAACAGACACAAGAAAAATTTTCAAAATCACTGACATTCAGAGGGATGCAAATCAAAACCACAATGAGATACTCTCTTACCCTAGTTGCAGTATGAAAGTTTAACATGACAGCAAGTTTGAAGATGATGTGGAGAGATTGGAACTCTCATGTATTGCTGGTGGGATTGTGAAATGGCAAAATCACTCTCTCTGGAAGGCAGTTTGGCTTTTCCTCAAAAAAATGAGCAAAGAAATCCCTCATGGCCCAGCTACTCTGGCGCTAGGAATATATGCCCCAAGGAAAATAGAACTGAGACACAAACAGAGATGAGAGTATACAGTTGTTCTTAGCAGTGTTCTTCACAACAGCAAGAAAAATGGAGATAGCCTAAATGTACATCAATAGATTACTAGATTGCAAAATTGTGGTATATTGACATAATAGAATACTATACAGCACTAAGAAACATCAACTTCAAAAAAGAAAAAGAATCTGTCTCAGAGGAAGTACGATCAGGATGCTACTTTGAAATAAGGGTCATAGACCTTCACATTACTTTTGGTGCATTGTAGAGAGGTAATAATCCTTTGAAAAGGGGTCATCCAAAGAAATGAAGATTCTACACAAGCTAAATAGACACAACTGCAATAATGGGCTTGAGTCTGGCAGATATCTGACAAATAACAGCATTATTCAACATCGCAAGAACATGGAAACAGCCCTGATGTCCAATCACAAATGAATGGATTGAGAAGTTGTGGTACATTCATACAATGAAATACTATGCAGCACAGAGAAGCAATGATTTTGTAAATTATTACCTAACTTGGGAAGGACTGGAAAGCATTATGCTGAGTGAACTAATTCAGTCCTATAAAGAAAATACCGCATAAAACCATTATTTTAGAATGAGTATGAGGATCCAAGTGCAGGGGAGGTTAGGAGCAGAGGGGTGAGGACGTGCAGCGGGACAGGATTAATTATAGAGTCGCATAATTTGATGGGTTGGAGGGGTGAGGGAAATGGTAAGGATTTGGTGTGAAAAACAATGTATTTGAATTTTGTGAACAAACTAGTATAAAAAATAATGTAAAATAGAATGTATACAAATGGTTGTATTAATTGCCTAGTAAATGAAAGATTATAAAAAACAATGTATATGAATAAAATATACTGTAAAAGTATTATTACATGAAAATCAACAAAAAATATTTAAAAAAAAAGAAATCAAAAGACATGTTGCATTGGGAAAATCCACTGTCAACGTCATCTCCAAAGTCCTAAAAAGCAAAAAATGCCAGTATAAAAACAAAGTGCATAGAAGAAGAATTAATGGCCTTGAATTTTGGTGTTGACAAAGAGTACTTAATATACCATTGACTGCCAAAAAAGGAGCAAAATTGTCTTAATTGAAGTGCAACCAGAGTGCTCCTTAGGGAAAGGATTGTGAATCTTTGTCCCACTCGGAGACTATTCTTAAGAGAAACGAATCCTTCAGAGAGTCATCATGTTGGGAAAGGTAGAGGATCTGAGACAAAGAAGACCCTCAACAAGGTGAATCAACTCAGTGTCAACCACAACATTCTTAGGAACGACAGAGTGTGAGGGTGCTGCAGGTTTGGACAAGATTCAGATCTGTTGTTTGTGGGGTTGCTATGTAGTTGACTCAAAGGCGCCTCACAAAACCATGAAACACTTTTGCAAAACCAATGATTATCAATTACAAATATTTCAATATTGTAAACAATCAAAGACTATATACATGGGCCTCACGAATGAAATATGTAAGAATAAAAGTGTATCTATGGGAAGAGATGATGCAGAAAGTAAATATCAGTCTGAACATTTAGTATAAAACATATTAATTACCTTAATAGGTCACAGAGGAATTTTGAATAGGGGAATTATTTGAAGGAAATTACCATGTCTTGTAAAAGAGTGAGCCTTTCAATATTAACGTTTAATGAGCAAATCACGACCATTATTTCTTTTGCCTGGAAAGTGTTCCACGGCCTAGGGCTAGACACAGAAAAACAACTAAATTCAACAAGTTATGCTTAACCTAAAGTACATTCATACATATTCTATGATTCCTCTCAATCCCTTAGAGAAGTCTGATATCAAGAAAAGTATTTCCATTGAAAAGACAGCATTCAAATTATCTCTGCAGCTGATACAGCTGAGAAATCTAACAGTAGGATAATACAAGAACATTAGGCTTAATCCTGATTGGAAAGACATTCCTTCAAATTCAGATTGACAGAAAGGAAGAAGGAGGAGCAGATATAGAGGGCTAGGTCTTTGTCTATTTGCACTGTGAACCAATCTCATATTATCTCCAAGGAGTCAAATGTAGCTAATTTTGCAATATTCAGCAAGAATATATCAAGCTAGGGTTAAAGGACTCTTTTATTTTATTGCATGTGACTTTGGAGAACTTAATTAACTTGTTCTCTCCATTTTACCAAGCTTAATAAATCAGAGTAGTAAGGGGAAAGGAAGCTTTTCCCCCTCTAACTAAACACACTGAAAAGTAAATAAAGTAATGAGGATTAAAAACTGCTACAAAGTGAAAACTTTTATAGAAATGTACTTTACCAAAACAGGTGAGGTCCATAAATTTTCAGATGATCTAGTAAAGAATCTTCTCCATCTGCAGATGCTTAACTTCCTGTTACATCTACAACTATAAGCACTGCTCTAAAAAAGAAGAGTGTCTTGAATAAGAAGTAAATTAGCCTATCTCAGGGAAAAGAACCACAATTAGCAGCCATAAAATTTGAGAGAGATACATTCTAGTGTAAGAAATTCAGCACATGGAGAAAACAGTGATTTCTTTCCATAACTCAGTCTATTCCCAAGATCTTTCTAATGGAGACACTACACACCTGAACATTCCTTGTCATGCTATTACCCTATCCCATCCTGAGCTAACCCACCACTACCAACAGGTGTGTACACCTCAAATGTGCCTGTTCTGTTCATTATGTAGCAAAGAATCATGAATCTTTCTTTTTGCCAGATAGAAGTAACAACAGAATTTCATTTTAAGTAAGCCTCTGAGTACAGTTAGGTCACATGTCTCAATTTTCAAGCCTACTGTTTTTTTCATTAAACCCTCTTTCCACACTCCGATCTCTGCTGATGGATTTCTGTAATAATGACAAGATATAAGTCCGTTATCTGACATGTCATTTCCAAATACTTTTCCCCAGTCTGTAGCTACCCTTTTTACCCAGTTGGAGAAGGTTTTGGATGTGCATAAGGATTTGATTCTTAGAAGGTCCCATTCATCTATTTTTCTCTTCTCCTGGTTGTAGGTTTTTCAGGATACTCAGAAAGACTGTTTATGTTGTGAATTAGGACTCCCAGAGTTCTTCTAAGCTTTTCTTTAATGAAATTTATAGTCCATGGTTTTAGTCCTAGGTCCATGATCCACTTAGAGTTGGTTTTTGTGTATGGAGTGAGGTGTGGATCTTGCTTGAGTCTTCTGCAGATAGTTTTCCAATTTGCCAACACCGTTTGTTAAAAAGGCTGTCATTTCACCACTTACCTGATTTTATCGACTTGTCAAAAATCAGTTGACCATAAGTAGATGGGCTGGTTTCCAGGTTCTCAATTCTATTCCATTGATCTCTGTGTCTGTCATTGTACCAGTACCATGCTGTCTTTACCACTATGGCAGTGTAGTAGGGTTTGAAATCATGGAGGTGCCTACCTTTTTTTGATTTTTAAGGAGTACTTTGCTTATTCGGGCTTCTTTCCATTCCAAATGAAACTGGAAATTACCTTTTCCATCTCCTTAAAGAATGGGATTGGTATTTTTATTGGGATTAGATTGAAGTATAAATTAACTTTGATAGTATTGCCATTTTCACAATATTGAGTCTCCTTATCCATAAGCAAGGCATATTCTTCCACTTGAGCACCACAAGATAAAGGAAAATAATCCAACTGAAAAATGGGCACAGGATATGGACAGACACTTCATCAAAGAAGACATTCAGATGGC
>NW_006399796.1:13419337-13446009 GCF_000299155.1 Elephantulus edwardii | reverse complement strand
TGAAGCTGAATAAGACCTGAATCACTTGCTGCAGTAGATCAAGAAACTGTAGACTACAATATGGACTGAAGCTCAACATCAAGAAGACAAAGATTCTCACCCCTGGGCCAGTGAGCAGCATCATAATAGATGGAGAAGAGGTTGAGGTTGTTAGCAATTAGAGCTTGCTCAGATTAATAGTAAACACTCTTAATACCAGGAGTCAGAAAATCAAAAGACAAATTGCATTGGGAAAAATCTACTGTCATGGACCACTCCAGAGTGCTGAAGAGCAACGATGTCAGTCTACATACAACGGTGCACCTAAACTTGCCCATGGTCTTCTCAATTACTTGTTATGCATCAGAGAGCTAGACAATGAGTAAGGATGAAAGAACAATAGATGCCTTCGAGTTGTGGTGCTGGAGAAGAGTCTTGAACATGCCATGGACTGCCAAGAAAACAAATAGGTCTGTCTTTGAGAGGGTGAAACCAAATCTCTCCCTGGAGGTTAGGATTTTGAAGCTTTGCCTCACTTACTTTGGGCACATGGCCAAGAGAAATGGGTCCTTAGAGAAAGACATAATGCTCAGAAGAGTGGACGGACATCCCAGAAGAAGGAGACCCTAGATGAGATGGATGGATAACCATTACTGGGGCAATTGGGGTTGGTGAGACAGGGACAGAGAAGGGTTCAGGGCTGCTGTACGTAGGGTCACTATGCATTGCAGGTGACTCAACCAATAACATTCTATGACAGGTTTGGAAGCAGGAGTGGCATCCACTTCTTAAATAACTTGTTTCCAGAAACTCTATGAACTTTGATAAATGTCAATAGTTGTACAGGGGCTTCAGGCCCTTTGTTCATAGGGTAGCTATGAGCCATGCTCAACTCAAAGGCAATCAACAACAATACAGCGTTGAGAACCCTACAGAGTTATAGGAGATCTGAAAAATCCCTATTATCTCCTTTGTCAGTTAACACTTTTCTCCCAGACGTCCCTCAGCTACCTTAACATCATCTTTTAGGATAGGATATCTTCAGTCTCAAACCCACTTTGGGGTCTGGGTTTTAAATTTAGCCTCCTAATACTGCGTTGGGAACTTCACAGAGCCACACAAGATGGTTTCTGAGATCTCCTTAAATCTTCTTAATCAGTTAACAACTTTCTCCCAGAAGTCTGTTGGCTTCCTTAACATAAGGCTTTCAGTATCAAACCTGTATCAGATCAAATAAACACCACCATCACATCAGATCTAGAAGAGACCTATCTGGACCTTGGAAATACCACATTGTGTCAGCAATGTAAACAGAGACAATAAGTCACAAAATTTAGTAGAAGCACTGGGGCAAGGATCAGTACTGCCTCAAGAAAAATTTTTTCCCTGAAGTTGGTACATGGGTTTTGGATTTGTTGTTGTTGTTAAGTGCCATCAAGTCATAGACAAATCTTAGCAACCCAAAAATGAAAGTCCTGAACAAGCATAATTTTCATTGTTTCTCTAAGTTCATAGAGTTTCCAGAAGCAAGCTATTTCAGAAGTGGATGCCACTTCTGCTTCCAAGACTATTTTGAGAGCTCCACCAAACACTGTCCACCATGGTTAACCATTATTGCATTTGACATATCAGTATTACAGTGTTCACCATCACAGTGCGTTAATTCTGTACTGCAAATTAACAGACCAGTGCTGAACTACTTCCCAAAGGCCACAGCCCCAAGTGCCTGAATGTCTTTTACATAGAGGCCAAATCCATTCAGCTCACACCCAATTGCAGCAACAGTGCACACCCAAGCATCAACCAAGATAGAAAACAAACCTTTGTAGAAGGTTCTCCACTCATCTTCCTGAACTGGAAAATAGCCCCAGTGTGAAAGACCTGTAGGACCGTGTGGTGCAAAACATCACAGAAGTGACTTGTGGACTAAGCTATCTTATTAAGAGGTGGCTGGGGAAGGGAGGGTTTGACCAGGAAGCTGGGAGTGCAAAAAATGGGGATGTAGCAGTAAAGGAAAGGACAAGACACACACTGGGAGTGGGGGGTGGGCAGGGGTGGAGACAGTGCTTATATTGGTAATTTCTGTAAGGGAAGTGTCTTTTACCTGTTGGGTAAAATGCTTGTCTGTCAGATATTGTTCTAAAGCTAAACATTCAAATTACAACAGACTAGGAAGAAGGATTGGCCATCCACTTTGGAATACAACAGGTCTTCAAAAACCCTGTGTACAGCAGAGTGCACATAGAATAGACTAACAGATATAGCAACTGAGGCTGAGCCATCAAATTTGGAAACACAAAGGAAGATAAAGAGTTGTAAGAAGAAATTAACAGTTGGTATGTGGAATGTTCGAAGCATAAATGTAGGAAAAGAGACATTGTAAAGAAAGGAATGGAATGCATAAATATTGATTATTAGGTATTAGTGAAATAAGATGGATTGACATAGGACAATTTGAATCTGATGATCATATGATCTACTATGCTGGAGATGAAAAAGTGAGGAAAAAATAGGTCACTTTAATTGTTAAAAAGGCCGGGAGTTTTGGTGGCCTAGTGGCAAGAAGCTGCACTGCAATCCCAGAGTAAGTGGTTCGAATCCACCAGATACTTTGCTGGAGAAGGAGGGGCAATTTCCTCCTGTCGCTATGAGTCACCCATAGATAGAGATCAATTGGCCTAGAGGACAGAAAGTCATACTCTCAAGCAAAAGGTGTGTTACTCTAATCCATGGCCCTCAGGCCTGCCTTTAATTGTTTTTGGTGAAACATTGTTCTAGGTCATATCATTCAGGTATGTCCACTTGCTGTACAGAGGTAGCTTATGATTGCTGTGAAGCTGAACCCGGTGACACTGATGGGTCAAATGCAAGAATGATTATCCATGTTGGACAGTGTTTGGTGGCACTCCCAGACTAAAACAAGCTTGGAAGCAGGAGTGGCATCTACTTCCATAATAGCTTGCTATTATGGAAACCCTATGAACCTGGAAAAAGGACGAAAGTTATACAGGTGTCCAGGACTTTCATTTATAGGGTTGCTATGAGTTGCCTACAACTTGATGTCACTTAACAACAGCACCACCAGTCAGATCTGATTTGATGGTACACACACACACACACAAAATAATTAAAAGAGCCATTTCTAGATCCATCTTGAAATGCAATATTGTGAGTGACAGGATAATATTCATATGCATACAAGGAAGACCTGTTAATGCCACTGTCATTCAAATTTGTATGCCAACAACCAGAGCCAAAGAGGAGGAAATAGATGATTTCCAATAATTGCTCCAGTCAGAAACTGATTGAACATGTAACCAAGACGCATTAATAGTAATAATGGCTGACTGGAATGCAAAATTTGGGAACCAGGGAGAAGGATCAGTCAGTACTCTAAAATATGGCTTTGGGGTCAGAAATGAGGCTGGGGATAGAATTCTGCACAATGATTTATTCATAGCAAATACCTTTTTTTTTAGCAAATACCTTTTACAAGAAGCATTAACACAGGTTATACACATGGATTTTACCTGATGGGATGCATGATGCACAGGAATTAGATCAATTACATCTGTGGAAGAAATTATTGGGGAAGTTCAGTATCAACAATGAAAACTAGGCCAACTGCTGACTGTGGAAAAGACCATCAACTTCTCATATGCAAGTTCAAATTAAAGGCAAAGAAAGTAAATCATATCCACAGAAATAAAAATTTCATATTGAGTCTATCCCCCATTAATTTAAAAATGAACTCAGGAATAGATTTGAGGCCTTGAACACTAATGAACAAAGACCAGATAAACTGTGGAAAAATATCAAGAATATCATTCATGAAGAATGCAAAAAAGTAATTTCTAAGAAGGAAGAAGAAGAAAAGACCAAAATGGATGTCAGAAGAGACTCTAAATATTTCACTAGAGCATCAAGAAGCCAAAGCAAAGGGAAGAAATCAAGAAGTTAAGGAGCAGAATAGAAGATTTCAAAGGGCTGCTTGGGAAGACTAGGCAAAATATTATAATAAAATGTGCAAGGAGCTGGAAAATCAAAAGGGTTGAACTTGCACAGCATTTCTTAAACTGAAGAAACTAAAGAAAAAAATACAAGCCACAATTTGCAATGTTTATTGATGCTATAGCAAGAATATTGAATGATTCAAGAAGCATTAAAAGAAGATGGAGGGAGTATACAGAGTCATTATACCAAAAAGAATTGGCTGACACATAAGAATTTCAAGAAACAACATGATCAAGAGGCAATGGTGATGAAGGAAGAAGTTCAGGTTGCTCTAAAGGATTGGCAAAAAATAAAGCCCCAGGAATTGGTGAAATACCAATTGGCATATTGCAACAAAATGATGGTGCCCTGAATGTGCTCATCAAGTTGTGCCAAGAAATCTGGAGTTGAGTGTAAAATAGTGCAACCACCATGGAAGCCTGGATGGCACTTTCTTCAAAAGTTGCAAATAGAAATGCCATTTGACCCCTCACTTCCACTACTGGAATATAAGAAATATAAAGAAACCAGACTGCCACCCAAGCAGATATATGTTCAACATATGTTTATTGCAGCTTTGTTTACAATAGCAAAGAGTTGGAAACAAACCAAGGGCCCATCAACAAACAAATTTATAGAGAAGCCTTGGTATACTCACATAATGGAATACTATGTTGTATTGAAAAACAAGGCACTTCTTATGAAATATTACACAAAATGGGTGATCCTGGAGGACATTATGCTTAGTGAAATATCTCAGTCACAAAAAGACAAATACGACATAATGCCACTGTTATAAAAGAGAACTAACATAAAGGTGGTGAGGAGACTGAGAAAATGGGATAAATAATGTATATTGCATTGAAACAGAGGAGGGAAAGAACTGTTTAAAAGGGAATTATTATTAGACATTATTGTCATGACAGGAGTACAAAATGAAGGTAGCACAGTCGTGTGCACTTGGGAGGAGGGATTAATAATGAAAGAATTTTTTATTTTACTTTTCAAAAAGAAAAACGAATTAGGAGGACAGGGAAAAAAGTACAACAATGAATTAATGTAAATACAAATTCTCTGTAAACTTCCATTAAAATAAATTTAAAATTATATATAAAAAAGAAATCTGGAGCACAACTACTTGGCCAAATGACTGCAAGAGATACATATTTATTCACACTCCAAAAAAAGGTGACCTGACAGAGTGTAGAAATTATCAAACGGTATCACTAATATCATATCCTAGCAAATTCCTGCTGAAGATTATCCAGGAATGACTGAAACAGTTAATTTACAGAGAACTACCAGCCAGAAATATAAGCTGTCTTTAGAAGAGGTAGTAACACTAGAGACATTATTGTCAATGTTAGATGGATCTTGGCAGAAAACAGAGTGTACCAGAAGAATGTCTATCTGTGTCATTGCCTGTGCAAAGGCATTTGACTGTGTGGATCACAACAAATTGTAGATAACTTTGAGGAAAATGTGAATCCCAGAACTCTTGATTGTGCTTACATGAAACCTATACTTGGACCAGGAAGAAGTCCTCAGAACAGAACAAAGAAACAGTGCATGGTTTAAAATAATAAAAAAAAGAGTGCATCAGGGATGCATACTGTCCCCATACCTTTTCAATCTGTATGCAAAACAGATCATTATTAAAGCAGAGCTTGATGAGGAAGACTGTGGCATCAAGATTGGGGGAAGACTCATCAAAAACCTACTTTATGTAGATGACACAACCTTGCTTGCTGAAACAGAAGAGTGAAGCACTTGCTGCAGAAGTTAAGGACTGTAGTCTTCAATATGAATTGAAGCTCAACATCAAGAAGACAATGATTCTCACCACTGGGCCAGTTGGCAGCATCATGATGGATGGAGAAGAGATTGAGGTTGTTAGCAATTTCAGTTTGCTTGGCTCCACAGTTAACACTCTTAATTAACACCAGCAGTTAGGAAATCAAAAGAGGAATTACATTGGGAAAATCTTCTGTCAGGGACCTCTCTAGAATGCTGAAAAGCAAGGATGTCAGTCTAGAGACAAATGTGCACCTAATCCAGCTTCACAATTACTTTTTATACTTCAGAGAGTTGGACAGTGACTCAGAATGACAGAAGAAGAACCAATGTCTTTGAGTTTTGATGCTGGAGGAGAGTCTTGAACATGCCATGGACTGCCAATAAAACAAATAGGACTGTCTTGGAAAGGGTGAAACCAAGTCTCTCCTTGAAGGCTAGGATTTTGAAGCTCCATCTCACATACTTTGGGCACATGACCTGAAGAGACTGAAGTCCTCAAGGAGTGAAGGACACTGTGCTCGGAAGGGTGGAGTGACATGAATGTGCAGGAGAGGAAGACCTGGATGAGACAGATTGATATAGTAACTGGAGCTGTGAGGGTTGGTGTGTCAGAATTAATGAGACTGGCTCAGGACAGGAAAGGGTTCAGAGTTGCTGTACATAGGGTTGCTATACATTGCAGGCAACTAAACGGCACATAACAACAACAAAAACAACAATCATGAATATTGGTAGGATTGTCATGTATAATATTCTGAATCTTAATAACATTTTTTCCATTTAGTTAGGTTTCTTATAGTAGTGTGTTGTAGTTTTCCTGATATTTTGGTTTTTAGTTAGGTCATCACAAATATTTCACTTTGTAGTTGGCTGTTGTAAATAACATTGCTTTTTTTAGCTTTCTATTCCATGTTTTCTTTGTTGGCTGTAGAGAAATTTGACTGACTTTTGTATATTGGTCTTGTATCCTGCCACTCTTTTCGTTTTACTACTACGTCTGTTTTTTGGTTGCATCTTTGAAATTTTTTAGGTCCACTACCATTTCGTCTGCATATAGTGACAATTTCACTACCTTTTAGCCAGTTTGGATGCTTCTTATTTCCTTCTCTTGCCTTATTGTCCTGGCTAAAACCTCCATTAATTATAGGAGTAGTGATAGTGGGCAGCCTTGCCTGGTCTCTGATCACAAGGGGAATGATTTTGTTCTCTCTACTGGGAATGATATTAGTTTTTAGTTTTCTGTATATTCTTTTCACAATGTTGAGGTGCGAGCTCTGGTGGCCTAGAAGCTGCACTGCAATTTCAAAAGCATGTGGTTTGAGGCCACTAATTGCTCCACAGGAGTATGACTAATCAACTCCTGAGTGATTAACTGCCTTTGAAAACCCTCTGGAGGGTCAGCTGTGCATAGGTTCCAATTCTACGGTACACAACAACATGTTGAGGAGATACCTCTTTATTCCTACTTTGCCAAGAGTTTTAATCAGGAAGGGTTGTTGGATTTTGTTGAAGGTTTTTTCTATATCACTTGACGCAGTCATGTGGTTCTTATTACATGGCTTTGTTAATGTGATGAATTACAGTAATTATTTTTCTTATGTTGAACCATTTCTGCATTCCTGTTTGAATCTCACTTGGTCATGGTTAATTAATTTTGGTTACTGTTGTATTTTATTAACCAGGATTTTGTTAAAGATCTTTGTATTTATGTTCATGAGTGATAATGCTTTATAATTTTCTTTTTTTTTAAATTTTATTGGTTTTAATGAACATTTACAGGGATTTTGGGTTTTCATTCCTTCATTGCTGCACCATTCTCTCTACCCTCCTCCCCAGTTTGTTCTTCTTCCCCGCCATCCGAATGTCTGTTTTAATTGTCCAGTTGCCACAGTGCTTGTCAAAGTCAGTTCTGATTAATCTCCTTTGTCGGTGTGTCCTTTGCCATTCCCTATCACTCCTCCCTGAGAGAGACTTCACCCTGATTCATAAGGAAAAGGGGATGGCGTATTCTCTTAGCTACTTCCTGCTGAAAAGGGACGCTGTGGGTTTCAGGGTGAAGATCTTCTCTCACTACTCTAAAGGGCCCCTTTGGCAGCGGGAAACACATAGACTATTATGGAGATTGATTTTGGAATTTAGATGCACTCTTATTGATTGTGCTTGGCCGTACATGTTCATATCCTTGAAGATGTATCATGGGGGTGTTGCAACCTAGAAGACACAAATTTGACTAACAAGTTATGAGTACATGAGTCAAAAATTATGGAAAAGTAAAAGAAAGGATTCTTTCATTGTTTTACAAACCCTCCCCCAGGTCCCCTCCACCATGTAGCCCTCGCTCTAGACTCTTGTGATGACAGAAATACCTAGTCATATATCTCTTTTAAACAGTTTTCTCCCTCCTCTGTTTCAGTGCAGTATACATTATTGAACCCATCTTACTCAGTCTCTCCCCAACCCCAAGGACAGTCCCATTCTACAACAGTGGCATCATGTAATATTTGTCCTTTTGTGACTGGGATATTTCACTCAGCATAATGTTCTCCAGAGTCAACTATTTTAATAATATTTTTTGTGTATTTTTTCTTGGTTTTGGTATTAGGGTTGTTTACTTGCATTATAGGATGACTCAGAAAGTGGTCCTTCTTTTTCTATCTTTCCAAAATAATTTCGGTAGCATTGGTGATAGTTCAATTCTGAATGTTTGATAGAATTTACCCATAAAGCCATCTGGACCAGGGCATGTTTTATGGGAAAGGGTGAGGAAGAGTCTTTTTATGACCTGCTCTATGTCTTCTTTGTGATGAGTCCATTCAACTGTTTCATTTCTGTTTGTATCAATCTGTGTAGGTTGTAGGTTTCTAGGAATTTATTTGTTTTTCCAAGGTTTTAAAACTTATCATTTATTGGAATATATCTTTTCATAATACTCCAGCATTAATTGTTTTAATTTCAGCTGTTTTGTTTTGAAGTCACATCTCTCAATTATTATTCAGGTTATTTTTGTCTTCCTTTTGTTAAGTTTGCAGATGGTTTGGCTATTTTGTTAACTCTGTCACGAAGTAGCTACCGGTTCTTTTGATGGTTTCAATTCTTTTTCTCTTTTGTACACCTTTGATTTCAGCTTTTATCCTCATAATTTGTTTTCTTCTAGAGTTTATGAAGGATCATGTTGTTCTTTTTTTATTTACTGGATGTATTGGGTTTTGTACTTTATTCTTCTTCTTTATTATTTTATGTGTTTACCTATTTCTGTGTACTTATCTCTGAGGACTGCCTTAGCTTTATTCCTGAGGTTTTGATATCTTGTTTTTGTTTTCATTCTTTTGAGGAAGTTTTTTTAATGTCCTATTTTATTTCTTCTGTTAACCTAGACATGCTCAAACAACATTATTTAGCTTGCACATGGGTGTTCTTTTTTGCTTTAGCCTCTTGTGGTTAATTCCAATCTTTATGGTATTGTGGTCTGAGAATGTTTTTTAATTCATTGAGGCTTGCTTTGTGTCCAAATATGTGGTGTCCTGGAGAATGTACTGTGGAAACTTAAGAAAAAATGAAATTGAGTTTTTGTTTAGTGAAGTACCCTGAATAGTCTTTGAGGTTTAGTTGACTGATTGCATAGTTCAGTTATTCAATTATTCTGCATCTATGTTTCTTTTGAGTTGACCTGTCTTTTGGCGTCTATTTCTTTCTTCAAGTCTGTTAACTGTTGTTTTTGGTAGGAATATGCCAAAAGAACAAATAGCTATACCCCAGCGAGGATAAAATCGAGCTGATCCTTGGAGGCAAGGATTTTGAAGCTCTGTCTCACATACTTTGATCATGTTGCCAGAAGGGTACAATCTCTGGAGAGAGGACATCATGTTTGGAAAGGTGGAGAGACACTGCAGGAGAGGAAGATCCTGGAAAAGATGGATTGACACAGTGACTTGGGTAATAAAGGTCAGGTGTGTCAGAGACAAAACGATTGACGCAGGATAGGACAGAGTTCAGAGCTACTGTGCATGGGGTTGCTATGAGGTGCAGGCAAATCAATGGCACATAACAGCAACATCATTATGTGCATAGATGTTAACTAAGAATGTGTCCTTTTGATATTTGTGCCTTTAATCATTATATAGTTTCCTCTTTTATCTCTTCTGGTGATTTTCATTCTGAAGTCTATTATTTTTAAATAAAATTTTTATTTTACACTGTTTTACTCACAAAGTTCATATGCATTATTTGTCACACTGAGTTTTCCCCATTTCCTTTACCCACTCCTCCCGCCATGCATCTTATTGTGCAACCCTATTATTCATTCTCCCTCCCTGACCCATCCACACACCTCTTCTCCCCTCCTTCTCCCCTTCGAATCCTCATACACATTATAAAATAATAGTCTTCTACAGCACTTTGCTTTATGGGACTGAGTTCACTTAGCGTAATGCTTTTCAGTGCCTCCCAAGTTAGGTAGTTGTGTACAAAATCATTGCTCCTGTATGCTGTGTAGTATTTCATCGTGTAAATGTACCATAATTTCTCAATCCATTTGATGTGTCTATTTTATTGCCACTGCAACTTTCTTCTAGACACCATTTGTTTGGTATATTTCCCCATTTCCTTTTATTTTCAGTTTATCCTTCTTCTTATTTTTTATGTATCTCTTGTATTGATGGATTTGGGGTTTTTTTGTTTGTTTGTTTTTGTTTTTTATCCATTCTGCTACTTCTTCCTTTTAATTGGTATGTTTAGGCCATTTACATTGAATATGATTACTGGTAGGCTAAATTTTGTTGTTGCCATTTTGCTGTTCCTTTTTTTTTCTCATTGCTCATTACTTTGGTCCATCCACTTCTCTCTGATTTCTCTGTGCAAAGGACTTTAGTATTTCATGTAGAGTTGGTCTTATTGTCATGAATTACTTCAATTCTTGCTTGTCTACATATGACCTAATTTCTCCTTTACTGATGGGCATCTTTGCTGAGTACAGGATCCTTTACTGACTCCCCTCCCCTCCTTTTTTTCCATTTCAATTGCCAGTATGTACTATTCCATTGACTTTTTCCTTGCATAGTTTCTGCTGAGAAGTCAGAGTTGAATTTAATTGTTTCTCCCAGACGTTATTGTTGTTATGTGCCTGTGAGTTGCTTGTGACTCATAGTAACCCTCTGTACAAGAGCTCTAAACCCTGTTCTATCCTGTGCCAACTTTACTGTCTCTGACACAGCTACTCCCATTGCCCCAATCACTGAATCGATCCACCTCATTGAATGTCTTCCTCTCCTGCATGGTCCCTCCACTCTCCCAAACATGATATCCCTCTCCAAGGACCAGTCCCTCCTTGCAACATGCCCAGAGAATGTCAGACGAAGCTTCAGAATCCTTGATTCCGAGGAGCATTCTGGCTTCAGCCTCTCCAGGACAAACCTGTTTGTTCTCCTAGCAGTCCATGGTATTTTCAACACTCTTCTCCAGCACCACAGCTCAAAGGCATCAATTCTCTTTCTATCATCCCAATTCACTGTACAACTCTCCGATGCATAGCACGGAATTGTGAAGATTATAGCCTGGATCAGTCGCACCTTGGTCTCCAGTGCGACATCATTGGTCTTCAGTACTCTTGAGAGGTCCCTCACAGCTGACTTTCCCAATGCAATTCATCTCTTGATTTCCTTTACGCTGTTACCAAGAGTGTTGACTGTGGAACCAAGTAAGCTAAAACTGTTAACTATCTCAATCTCTTCACCATCTGTACTGATGCTGCCAATTGGCCCAGTGGTGAGAATCTTTGATGTCGAGCTTCAATCCATATTGAAGGCTGCAGTCCTTGACCTTCTGCAGCAAGCGCTTTAGGTCCTCCTCAGTTTCAGCAAGCAGGGCTGTGTCATCTGCATAATGCAGGTTGTTGATTATTCTTCCACCAATCCTGATTCCTCCTCATACAGCTCAGTGTCTCAGATGATCTGTTCTGCATACAGATTGAAAAGGTATGGAGACAAAATACATCCCTGATGGACCGCCTTCTTGATTTTGAACCATGTAGTGTCTCCTTGCCCTGCTCTGACTACTGCCTCTTGGTCCAAGTATAGGTTTCACATTAGCACAATCAAATGTTCTGGGATTCCCATTCTTCTCAAAGTCAGCCATAGCTTGCTGTGATTCACACAGTTAAAAGCCTTTGCATAGTCAATGAAGAACGGATAGACATTCTTCTGGTATTCTTTGCTTTCTGCCAAGATCCATCTAATATTAGCTATAATATCCCTAGTACCATGACCTCTTCTAAATCCAGCCTGCACATCTGGCAGTTCTCTGTTGACATATTGCTCCAAACATTTTTGGATAATTTTTAGCAGAATGTTGCTTGCATGTGATATTAATGATATTGTTAGATAATTTCCACACTCTGTTGGGTCACCTCTTTTGGAATGGGAACAAATATGGATCTTTTCCAGTCAGTTGGCCAGCTGGCTGTCTACAAGATTTCTCCAGAAAGTGTTATTCTGAGTAAAATGAGTCAGTCTCATAAGGACAAATACTGCATAATATCACTATTGTGAAAATAGGAAGATAACTGGGCAAGCTATGTATAAATAATAAAAAAGGAAAAAACAGGAGTGGGGGAGAAGGATGGCTGAGATTAGTGGGCAGAGGAGGGGGTAAAGCAATAGTAAAGATTCAATGGAGACTTGAAAAGATTGAGTAACCATAATTTCTCAATACATTCATTTATGGTTGGACATTTGGGCTGTTTCTGTGTTCTTGCGATGGTGAATCATGATGCTATGAAATAGGTGTATACATCTCTGTTTGTGCCTCAGTTCTCATACTCTCAGGGTATATTGCAAGTAGTGGAAAGCTGAGTCATATGGAATTTCTATATTCAGCTTTTTGAGGAAGCACCAAACTGTCTTCCAGAGTGGTTGGATCATTTTACAATCCTACCAACACATAGAATACTATGCAGCTCGCAGGAACAACAACTTTGTAAATTATTACCTAACTTGGGAGGGACTGGAGAGCATTGTGTTGAATGAACTAATTCAGTGCCACAAAGATAAATATTGTGTAAAACCATTATTGTAGAATGAGTATAATGATCCAGGAGGGGTGAAGAGGCTGGAAGTAGAGGGATATGATGTGCAAGGGGTGGAGGGAATTAATCATTGGGTTGTATAATTTGATGGATGAGGGGGAGGGAAGTTGAAATTTTTTTTTAATTTGTACTCAAATTTTGTAAATAAACTAGTAGAAAAAAAGATTGGAAGACAATAGACATACTTGCATAGTAAATAATTATGTAAAATATATATGAAAGGTTGCATAAATCACAATGTGCATAAATAAAATTTAAAGTATACAGACAATTATATGTAAATCAATAAAAAATGGAGGGATATAAAAAGGAGATGTAGGATATAAATGAGTACTGGATATATAGGTTTAGAAAATATAAAATTGTGCTTTTGGCCAACTTTTTGACCTCTAGGGTAGGGTAAAGTTGTTGCCAATCAAAGCCCACTTACAAGACTTGAATAAAAGGGAGTTAGTGAGTATGCTCACTCTTAGGGATCACCTGAATCCACTGAAGTGGAAGCAGAAGGCATGCAACAGTGAAGAGACAAGCTGAGCTCATTTCTTCAGCACTATCCACCTAGCATGCATAGATGTATGGATAAGTGAGAAAGGATAACTGACTTGAGAAAGATGGAATTATGAGGACCCTTGGCTTGTTGACTTTATTGCATGGTGAAGGCTAAGGTTGAGTGAAGGGACCAACTGATCTGGAATGTAGAGAGATGTATGGACTCCTGAGTTTGTGGCTGTTGCCCATTTGGACCTAATCATGGACAGCTGAAGATTAGTTGACCAAAACTGTACCAGATGAAATAGTACCATGCTGTGAGCTGGTGTTGATTGTTGAAAACTGTTGCTTGCTTTGAACTGATCTTTGCTTGTAGAAGCAGATGTTCAAAGTGTCCAAACTGAACAAAAGATTGTCTAGCAGAAGGTATGTGCTTATACCCTCAGAATACTGATTTTATAGAGATGTTGTGGTTATGTGGCTTTGAGTCCAGTACAACACAAAGTGACCCTGTGAACAACAGATATGAACCCTGAACAATCCTGTGCCAGCCTCACAATCTCTGACTCATGGGAGCCCATTGCTGCAGGTGTAGGTCAGTCAATTGGGTTGAGGGTCTTTATGTCTTTCATCATCCTTCCACCTTTCCAAGCATGATATCCCTCTCCAAGGAATAGCCTCTACTCCAAGTATGTGAGACAAAGCTTTAGCATTTTTGCCTCCAAGGAGAATTTGGCTGTACTTTCTCCAAGACATACTTGTTTGTTCTTTTGATAGTTTATGGAATAAACTTTCTTCTCCAACATCACAACTCAAAGTCATCAATTCTTTTGTCTTTCTTGCTCATTGTGGGCCAATCAAAAATTTGCTATCTAAAATGGAGATATTAAGGCATGAGGTTTGAAGTAGTTGTTTTATGTACTTTCACAAATGTAGTTAGTAGAAATATGATTATAATGGGAAAGTTAATTCTTCAAACATGAAGATTAATGACTAGGAAAGTCAGCAGATGATCTTTAATGTCAAGGATTCATTGTCCGAAATGTCTTTCCTAGCCTTTGAGTTTGACTTTGCCTCATGGATAATTGTGTGTCCATATTTATCCAGGAGGCAAAGTCAAACTCAAAGGCTAGGAACTGATGAATTTAGATGTTAAATTGAGTAGATTTGGCAGCAAAAATTGAGAAACTCACAACCAACAAAGAAGAAGCAGTGAGTGCAGAGTGTGAGTCCTTCCGGGCCAAAGATTCCTGCACTACTAAGATCAAAATCTACAAGAATAGTCAATGCAGCTATTAACTAGAGACCTGACATGACACAGAGCTGATTTTGGGACTACAACCTATAAAACCACAGCTAAATGCCTTTGCCAAAGTTTACTTGAGGTTTAAGAACAAGATGCCAAAATTGGCTAGACTAAAGAGCTTTATAACACTGGCCTAAAGTCCTCAAGAGTAATGGTGTCAGATCAAAGATCAACTCAAGCCATGGTCTTTTCAATCACTTGCTATGCATCTGAGAGCTGATTAATATATAAGAACGACAGAAGAAGAATTTTTGCCTTTGAGTTGTGATGTTGTAGGAGAGTACTGGATACCCAAAGACCAAAAAAACCCCAAAAAAAGCCAAATAGATATGTCTTGAATAAAGTATAGCCAGAGTGCTTCTTAGAAGCCGGGATGGCGAAGTTTCACCTCACATATTTTGATCATGTTTTTAGGAGAGGCTATTGCTAGGGAGCTCTGGTGGCCTAGTGGTAAGAAACTTCACTGCACTTCCAAAGGGATGCTGTTCAAATCCACCAGCTGCTTTGTGGGAGAAAGATGGACAATCTCCTCCTGTGTGTTTAAATGCCTATGAGAAACCCTCTGGAGTGTTTGCTATGGGTCAGTTCTGACTTGACAGTACACAACAAGAAGTACTTGGAAAGGGACATCATACCTGGGAAGGGGGAAAGGCTGCAAAAGAGAAAGAGACCTTCAATGAGAGGAGTTACCACAGTGACTGGAGCATATGTCAGAGATAATGAAGACAGCACACAATAGGACAAGGTTCAGTTCTGGTTCTTCATATGGTTGCTACAAAGCACCTTTTGAGGAAAGCTGCTAATAGTGTCTGATCTTACTAGTTTGATAATACCATTCTCTCCAGGGATAAGTATAGTTTTTCAATATTACAATCTAAAATCAATTTCAGTAGATATTATAATTATTTAAATGCAGTCTCTCATGTTTTTGTGAGCTAATAGCCTATTCTTATTAAGCATAAAAGATATATTTAGAAAAGATATTTTCCTATCAATTCAGGAATGTAACAGAATTTTATTGATGCAATAATACTAAAAGTATATAAAACAATCTGTTAAAATGGCTTAGTGTGTCATGGGATAGATTTTGGAATCAGAGAGACATGAATTTAATGTTCACATTTACCACTTGTTATTTTTCTAAGTTTAGAAATTTCATCTGTAAAACGACATTATTTCTATAGAATTTTTGTAAATACTAAAGGAGACAATGTATGCTGCATACAGAAAATAGTGTCTACCATAGTACAGGCACACTTGGGAGATAAATTTTTTATAACAACAAAAAATTCTTATTATATTGGTCTGTTGTTGTTGTTCTTAAATGGCGTTGAGTCATAACGCATAGTGCCCCTATGAACGAAAGACCTGAACACTTGTATAAATTCCATTGGTTCTCCAAGTTCATAGGGTTTCAGGCGGCAAGCTGTTTTGGAAGTGGATACTACTCTTGCTTCCAAGCTTGTTTTAATCAGGGAGCTCCACCAAACACTGCCCACCAATACTAACAATTATTGCATTTGACACCTCAGTGTCACAGTGTTAGGCATCACACAGTAACCATGAGTTTCCTCTCTATAGCAAACAGACAGACCAGTGCTATACCACTTAGAAAAACGTTTGATCAAAAACAATTAAAACTCTAACTGCACACTTTACTAGTGTAATAAATCTCCTGATTTCCTTACTGCTGGTACCAAGAGTGTTAATTGTAGATTTAAGTAAGGTAAAGTTGTTAACAGTTTTAATCTTTTCTCCAACTATCACAATGCTATCTATCGTTCGAGTAGTAAGAATCTGTTTTCTTGACATTGAGATGCATTCTTATTGTTATTGTTATTGTTAATACCGCCACTCACTCATATATGGACAAACAAAGCCAATGAAGAGGAAATAAATTATTTCTACCAACTTTTGTAGTCAGTAATTAATCAAACAAGCAATAAAGCGGCATCAAAAATAATAGATGATTGGAATGCAAAAGTTGAAAACAAGAAAGAAGGGTCAGTACCTAGAAAACATGACTTGGTGACAGAAATGAAGGTGGACAGAGAATGTTAGAATTTTGTAAAAGCAATGATTTGTACATTGCAAATATCTTTTATAAGAAATACAAATGATAACTAAACACATGGACCTTACCCGATGGTCTACACAGGAATCAGATTTATTACATTAGTGGAAAGAATTGTTGGAAAAGCTCAATATCAGCTGTGAAAACCAGGGCAGGTGCTGATTTTGCAACAGACCATCAACTACTTATTTGAAAATCAAAGTTGAAGCTAAAGATAATGAAAACAGATTCACAAGAAACAAAATTTTACCTTCATTCTATTGCACCTGAGTTTAAAAACCATCTCAGGAACAGTGTTAGTATTAGGAATTAGTATTCATTTGAATACGAATGAATCAAAACAAAATGAGCTTTGGGAGGATAACAAGCATATCATCCATGAAGAATGCACAAAGCCATTACAAAGACAAATGAAGAAGAAAAGACTGAGGGAGTGGGAGAAGACGTTCTAAATAATCCACTAGAATGCCGAGAATCTAAAGTGAAGTGAAAAACATCAGGAAGGTAGGAGCTGAACAAAAGATCCCAATGGGCAGTTCAGAAAGACAAAGCAGAGTATTATAATGAAACATGAAAAGAACTGGGGTTTGAAAATAAAAAGGGATGAATTAAGGCATTTCTTAACCTAAAGTAACTGAAGAACAAGTTCAAGCCTCAAGTTGCATTCCTTAAAGCTGCTATGGGCAGAATCTTGAATGGCTCAGGAAGCATCAAAAGAAGACGAAAGGGGTATCCAAAGTTATTGTACAAAAATTAAGTGGCTGACATAGAAGAATTTAAAGAAACAACATATGATCAAGTGGTAATGGTGATGAAGGAGGAAGTTTAAGCTGCTCTGAAAGAATTGGCAAAAACAAGGCCTCAGGAATTGATGGAATACAAATTGGTAAGTTTCATCTGGCCAGGACGTGATCACTAGGTTGTGCCAAGAAATCTGGAGGGCAGCTACTTTCTATACTGAATGGAAGAAATCCCATTCAAAAAAGATTATCCCGCAGAGTGTGGAAACTATAGGATAATATCACACACAATAAAAATCCTGCTGAAATCACCTCAAAACATCTAGGACAGTTTCAGAGAACTATCAGAAATACAATCTGGGTTTAAAAGAGACTGTGGCACTAGGAACATTATAGCCAATGCCAGACGGATCTTGGCTAAAAGTAGAGAGTACTAGGGGAATGTCTATCTATCAATGTGTTTCATTGATTATGTAAAGGCATTAGATTGTGTGAATCACAATAAATTGTGACTAACATTTAAAACAATGGGAATCTCAGGACAACTGTTTGTGCTTGTGCAAAACCTATACTTGGACCAGGAAGCAGAGCAAGGAAACACTGCATGGTTCAAAATGAGGAAAGAAATGTGTCACAGATGTGTTCTGTCTCCAGATCTTTTAAATCTACATGCAGATCAGATCATTTGAGAGCCTGGACTCTACGAGGAGAAATGTGGCATCAAGTTTGAGGAAGACTAAACAACAACCAGCATGATGCAAATGACACGACTTTGCTTGTCAAAACTGAGGAAGACCTGAAAAAAAGTTTTTCTTGAGGAAGTTCAACGACTTCAATTTCCAATATAGATTGAGACTCAATGTCAAGACCACTGAACCAATTAGCAGCACCATGATAGAAGAAGAAGAGGCTGAGATTGTTAATCATTTCACCTTGCTTGATTACACAACCAACACTCTTGGCATGAGCAGTCAAATCAAAAGATTAATTACATTAGGAAAATCTGCTGTCAGGGGTCTCTCCAGAGTGCTAAAGAACAACACTATCAGTCTAGAGACTAAAGTGCACTTGATTCAGGCCTTAATCTTCACAATTACTTGCTATGTGTCAGTGAGCTAGATATTGACTAAGAATGACAGAAAAAAGAATCAATGTCTTTGAGTTGTGGTGCTAGAGAATATTGAACATATCATGGACTACCAAGAGAACAAACAGGAGAGGGTGAAATCAAATTGTTCCTTGGAGGCAAGGATTCAGAAGTTCTGTTATCACACATTTTGGGAATGTTTCCAAGTATGACTTGGAGAAACATCATGACTGGAAGAATGGAGGGGCAGTGCAAGAGAGAAAGACCCAGAAGGAGATGGATTGACACAACAATGAGTAAAATGGGGGTAGTTGTGTCAAGATAGTAAGACTGGCTCAGGATAGGACAGGGTTCACATCTATTGTGCATAGTGTTACTTTGAGTCACAGGCAACAATAACAACAACAGTACACAAAAACAACAATAATAACAGCATACCCCCTTTTTAGAATAAGGTGTGTGTAGCAGAGACTGAAAAATAATTGATGCATTTGAATTGTGGCTGCCAAAAACCAAATAAATCTGTCTTGAACAAAGAGCAAGCATGATGCTTGTTAGAGGCAAGATTAGTTAAACTTTATACTTGGACATGTAGTCAGGAGACTGTTGTTGTGAGCTATCACATCAAGTATAATTCATAGCTTCCCTACAAAGAACATATCTGAACTCTGTCTTATCCTGTGCCATCTTTATAATGTCTGACACATTTGAACCCTTTGCTGCAGTCACTGTGTCAATCCATTTGGTTGAGGATCTTCCTCTCTTTTACTGACCCTCTACTCTATGATGAGCACAATGTCTCCTTCCAAGAAATAGCCTCTCTTACCAAAGTGCCCAAAGTATGTGAGACAAAACTTTGTCCTCCATAATTCTAAGGAGCATTCTGGTTACACCTTTTTCAAAATATGTCTGTTTGTTCTTTTGGCATTCATGAAATATTCATCACTCTTTTCCAAGACCAAAATTCAAAGATATCAATTCTTTGTTGTCCTTATTGATTGTACATATCTCAAAGGCATATCAAATGTTTGAAAAGACCATGACCTGAATCAGGTGCCGTGGTAGTTCTTCAAAATAATATTATTGCTCCTCAGTACTTTGGAGAGGTCCTTGATATTAGATTTGATCTGTGTAACATGTCTCTGATCTCCTGATTGCTGGTACCAAGGAGGCAGATTATGGATCCAAATAAAATGAAATCTTTGACAATTTCAAACTTTCCTCCATCTATTATGATAGTGCTTAATTGGTCCAGTAGGGAGGATTTTTGTTTTCTTCATGTTTAGATGCAACATATAAATGAAGGCTGTATTCTTTGATCTTCTGCAACAAGTGTTTCATATCCTCCTACTTTCAATAAGCAAGGTTGTACCATCTGAAAAATGCAGATTGTTGAGTCTTCCTTCAATCTTTATGCAACAGACTTCTTCAGAGTCCAGCTTCTTGAATGATTTGCTAAGCATACAGAATGAATAGGTATGGAGAAATGATACAAACCTGATACACACATTTCCTAATTTTAAACCATGCAATGTTACCTTTCCTTGTTCAGACAACAGCTTCTTGGTTTAGATATGGGGTTTGTGAAAGCTTAATTAAGTGTTCTAATATTCCTTTCTTCTCAGTGTTAGCCATAGTTTGTTATAATGCACAAGTCAAATGTCTACGTCTCATTTGGGACATTTTCTTGGGAAAAGACATCATGGTTGGAAAAGTAGAGAGTCAGTTAAAGGGAGAAAAATTGTCAAAGAGATAGGCTGATACAATGAGTCCAACAATAGGCTTGAGTATTGTGGATGGAGATGGTGAAGATAATATGGGAAACAAATATATCTGAAATTATTGTTCACAGGGTTATAATTCATCACAGTTGACTTGAAGAAACCTAGCAACAATAACAGTAATTAAAAACTCTTCATTGAGAGAAGTTGAATATTTCCCTATTGTTTTGTGTGCTAACCATCTCCGAAAGCAGAAAAGTTTCCAAAAAAAGCCATAAATAAATAGATGAATAAATGAATAAATGAAATGAGAAAGTTGAATTTATTCTTAGGGGGTCACATCTCTAGCTATGCCTTTAGTGAAATATCTAATGAGAATAAAGCTAACTTTTTCTTTTCCCCAAAGCTGTTTTTTTCTGCCTTGTGGTTGAGACTAGGGTGTGGCTGTTGCACACATTAGTGTGTGAGCTGAATGGATTTGGCTTCATATTTAAAAAGGCTTGTGTGTGGATCTTTAGAATAGGAGGCTTAGAAGCAGGAGTGGCATCAATTCCCAAAAAAAGTTTTCCTCCAGAACCTCTATGAACTTGGAGAAAAGATAAAAGTTTTATGTTCAAGACTTTCATTCACAGAGTCGCTGTGGGTGGCCTACGACTCTATGGCACTTAACAACAACAACAGCAACAACATGGCAAGTGAGTGTTCATTTCATTCTGATAACTCTGTTGTTGATTTAATTGTACATGACTGAGTCAGAACTGATCCACATCTGACCTTCTAGTAGCTTTTCAGAGTCAGTAAAGACCTTATTCAGAAAGAAATCATGCCATTACATTCAGAGTAACTATGTAAGGTAAAAGAAAGACAGATAGTGCAGCTGTGCTACATAATACATTAAAGCTGGTGTCTGAACAGGTAGGCTGGACTTCAGAGTACTGCTTCTCCAATTATGTGAGTTTAGTCAATTGTTCTAATGTATCTGTGTTATCAATGGTAAGGAATGACATGGCCAACCTGAAGGCAGTCAGACTCTACCAGATGCTTCATGGGAGAAGGATGGGCAATCTACTCCTGTGTGATTAAGTGCCTTTGAAAATCCACTGCAGGGTGAGGTATGGGTCAGTTCCAGTTCAGTGGTACTCAACAACAACAACAACATACTGTATCAGGCAGTTCTGGTTGTCTAGTGGTAAGAAGCTGTGCTGTAATGCCAA
This sequence comes from Elephantulus edwardii, assembly GCF_000299155.1. Taxonomy (NCBI): domain Eukaryota; kingdom Metazoa; phylum Chordata; class Mammalia; order Macroscelidea; family Macroscelididae; genus Elephantulus; species Elephantulus edwardii. The sequence continues at coordinate 13,424,531 of NW_006399796.1, read as the reverse complement.
AGGCATGTGGTTCAAATCCACCAGCTGCTCCAGGGGAGGATGGACAATCTCCTCCCATAAGATATTCAGCCTCTGAAAACCAACTGTAGGGTCAGCTATCAATCAGTACACAATAACAACATATTTTATAAACAGTGATTTGGTGTCCTAGTGTTTAAGGAGTTACAACACCAAACCAAAGGTAAGAAGTTAGAATCCACAAGCAGTTCCTTAGAAGAAAGATGGGCAATATCCTCCCATGCTATTTAAAGTTTCTGAAAACCTGCTGGAGTGTCAGCTATGAGTTAGCTCTGAGTCTACATCAATGAAAAAATACTGAACAAGGCATGTGCTTAAAAAAGTGTGTGCTGAGGGAGCTCTCATGGCTTAGTGGCAAGAAGCTGAGCTGCATTCCTGAAGGTGTCCGGTTCGAATCCGCCAAATGCTCCTCTGGAGAAGGAGGGGCAATCTCCTCTTGTGCCAGTCAGATCAAATTCAATGGTACACAACAAGGGGGAGTGGGCAGTAAATAAAAATCTTTTAAAAAATGTATGTGCTGAATAACTTGAATGAATGAACCCCAGGAGGCCTGAACTGGGTTTGCTTATCTCAGAATAAATCCTAAAAAAGTCTAAGAAGTAGCGTGGGATGTGATTCAATTTGTTTACTTACTGGGTACAGACATCTTAAACCTTACAGTGACTTGGTCTATATCTTCATCTGAATATTTATTAACTCAAAAATACACAATTCATACCACAACAAAATTGTTAAGTACAGAAATTAGAAGTGTTCCTAACTTGGTATCTTTTTTGTTCTTGATGATGATGAATATAGATTTTACTATTCACCTATAGCTCCTTGCAAAGTGTGAAATGTCATTGCAGTACAACTAGCAACATTATTAAGGATTGGAGTTTGTGCATCCTGTCTGACACTAATCACTTTGGTGACTAGAGCAGATACAGGGCTGTGACAGTGGCTTGCAGGCAGGAATTAGCATGAGAACAGTCCTTTTGTGAACATGCAGAGGGGTCAATAAGTACATGATTATAAATTAGCTTGGTGGACTTGTGTGGTCATTAGCTAGGTCGAGTGTTCCTATTTCATATAATTGTTTGCCGCACCTGAATTAATTTGAGTGTTTAAATCCTGCATATTAATTCTGTGCTGCAGGATGTAAAGCTCTGGACTAATCCTTTTAATACTCTCTAGTATAAACACCTTAATCAAGCAACAGCTTTATAATTAGTTCGACTTACAGCCTGGATATAATTTACTAGTTTTACAGCTCATAAGTTACCACAATTTTTTAATCATAGTAATTATGCTTTCAAATGTGAGCCTAAATGAGCTTTTTCGATTTTATATAAAAAAAGGGGGGGGTGGGAGAAACCAAGGCAGTCAAAATCAGAAGATTAATAAAATCCAATATATGGATACACTTTGTATTTTTATGGCAGCTCAAGATCACTCATCCTTGGAATTTAATCACCAGATTAAGGTAGCCTATTGAGCTGAGAAGGTGATTTTTTTTTCTTCTTTAAGAGGAAGTACAATTCTATATACATTACATATTTCTTTTGCTGGGTGTGAAAAATGCTGACGTGATGTAATTTTATCACAGCAGTGAGTGCTCTGACAATATCCCTCTCGTGTACTAAACCTAGTAAGTAAATAATGGTTTAGCAGCTAAGGATGTGCTGATCCATTTTTCTTTTTATCTATTTTTTCCCTGAGGATTTTAAAGCACAAATCGTCTCCAGCATTAAGAACATCTGTATGGTCAGGATATACAGTTCAGAGAGCAGCCCTTTAAATCAAATCTTAAATAGGCATTTAAATTAAATTGATTAAGCCAGGCATTTATATTAATTAAAGTAAAATTAATTATTGAAAGCACTTCATTAAGACTTAGCAGTATTATAAGAGATAATCATCTCCTATATTGTTAAGCTGAAATGAATAAACATTATTGATATATAATTACTATTTTCATATGTCTTGCCAAAATATTTGTTTGAAATTGTGATACTTGTTAAATGTATAGTTTTTCTGAGCCCACTTCATGAAAAATAGGCTGAAAGTTTTACATTTTTACTTAACAAATCTGCGTATGAAATCTTAAATGTGTTTATACACATGAGATGTATTGTTGTTATGTGCCATTGAGTATGACTCATAATGATCTATATGGAAGTAAATGCAAACATCTTGTAATCTTATAATACAGTGAAACAGAATGTTTTTAAAAAATATTGAATACAAAATGTACTTAATTTTCACAATGGCTATTAAAAGTACTTTGATCACCTTTACAAAAAGTATTAACTAAACTGTATTTAATTTAGCCCTATCTATTGATTGCAAAAATGGTTAGAGTAATTGACTATGTTGTCATTGGTTACATATAAACATGGTTACTATAGGGATACTCTTAGAGTGTTAGAGTAATTAAAGCATCTGCTCCTCATTATAATGATGGTGTTCTTAAATTGATCGCTATCAAGGCACTTTTAATTGCTGAATGTTTACAAGTATAACTCAGAATATATCAATTGGATAGAAATATTTGAGGTTATTTTCTGAAAAGGATGGAGACCAAAACTAGAGTATAATCTACCATAGGAGAAAGTCTGTAGGAAGCCAGCTGGAGCTAAGTGAAATTTAACAATTGGTGCTGGCAAAACTGGACTGCTACCTGAAGAAAGCTGAAATAAGATTCACGTCTCACATCACACACAAAAATCACCTAAAGGTGGATCAGACTTGGGAGTTAAGCCCCAAACCATAAAGTTTATAAGAGACAAATTGGAATCAAGCTTAGAAGCCCTAGTCTACAGTATAAAGAGACTGCCGAACACAGCCAGAAATGCACAATCTGAACAGGATAAAATTGATGAACGGAACCTTCTAAAGATTAAACCTCTGTGTGCATAAAAAAACTTTCCCCAATAGGGTGAAATGAAAACCTACCAACTGGAAACAAACTTTTGCAATAGCATCTCAGAAAAGAGTCTCATAACAAAAGTTTATAGAATATTCCTGTGCCTCCACAAGAAAAAGCCTGATAATCCAGTAACAAAATGGGCAAAAGATATGGAAAGAATTTTCACAGAGGATGATATTCAAATGTCCAACAGACATCTGAAGAAATGCTCAGAATCACTGGCAATAAGAGATGCAAATCAAAACTACAATGAGACACCATCTTACTCTAAGAACAGTGGCAAAGTATAAGAGGACAGCAAATAATAAATGCTGGAGAGGATGTGGAGAGATAGGAACTCTTATACATTGTTGGTGGGATTGTACAACAGGACAACCACTCTGGAAAGCAGTTTCACACTTCCTTAAAAAGCTGAACATAGAAATTCCTTATGACCCTGCTATTCCATTGCTTGGAATATACCCCAATAAAATGAGATCTCAGGCTCAAATGGAAATTTGTACACCAATGTTCACAACAGCACTATTCACCACTGCAAGAACATGAAAACAGCCCAGATGTCCAACCATAAATGAATGGATTGAGAAGTTGTGGCATACTACACAACACACAGGAGCAGTGATTTTGTAAATTACTACCTGACTTGAGAGGGAATAATGAACTCATTCCCACCAGGGACTGTATAAAACCATTACTGGAGAATGAGTATGAGGATCCAGGGCAGAGGGTGGGGTGGAAGTGAGAATGGGGGTCGGTGGGGTGTTAATCTTAGAGTTGCACAATTTGATGGGTGAGTGGGGTGAAAGAAATTGGAAGGGTCTTTTTTTAAAAATAGTGCATTTAAACTTTGCAAATAAATCAGTATAAAATTTTAAAAAGTAAAGAATTCTTTGACCAAAAAAAGAGATGTAGAAAGACGTGATCTGTACGGAGATATAGCAATGAGAATTTCAGAATTGTCCCTATTAATAGAAACCTGTGTCATGTCTCTAAAAGCATCAAGACAATTTTCTAGCTCTGGATGCATTTGCCAGGGGGGTTGACCAGATCTTCTTTGACAGAATAAAACCAAGTTTGATCCTATTACTTAGCAATATGCCTTCAGTGGTAAGACATAGGTGGAGCTGGGTTGAATAAAGATTATCATATAGAGAATACAATGCAATTTAAATAGCACTTCTCAAACGCAGGCTCACAGACTCATCAAGGTCACCAGATTATTAGGGGATATGAAGGATTTAAGTGGTTGTCATAATATTGCTATTTTCTTGTTAAATTAAACTCATAGCCATCCTGTGAAGGACAAATGTAAACCTTGTTCTTTTGTGCACCATCTTCAAAATCTCCACATGACCATTGTTACAGCCACAATATGAATGCTCCAGTTGAGGGTCTTCTCTTTCTCTGACCTTGTATCTTTCTCAGCAGGTTATCTTTTTCCAAGACCTGACCTCCTCTGACAACATGCCCAAAGTATATAAAATAAGGTACCCAAAATATATGGGGTGAGAGTGTTCCTTGCCTCTAAGGAGCAACTTGATTGCACTTCCCCCAAGATATACGTGTTTGCGTTTCAGCACTTCGTAAAGATATTTAGTATTCTTCACCAGCAGCCTAGTTCATAAGTACCAATCTTCTGTCATCTTTATTCATTGTCCAATGTTCAAATATATTGAATATTTTAAATAAAATTAAAAATGTCATAGCTTGCATTAGGCATACTTCAGTCCTTAGCACTTTGGAGAGGTCATTGACAGCAGATTTTCCCACTGCAATACATCTATTGGGTTTTTGATTGCTGTTATCATAAGTGTTGATTGTAAATCCAACTAAAACAAAATTGTTGACAACTTCAATGTTATGTCTATCATGCTGTTGCGCAGAATCCGTTCAGGCCCTTGGGCCTGCAAAACCTATCTACACACCAGTTCTACAGGACACATCACCTTCACTCAGAAAACATTACCACTAAACTTCAGAGACACTGGTCACAACACAAGAAATGACCAGCAGCTAATGGGTTTGGAATCACAGAAGCCAAGGAAGCTTCAAATATAAGCTATAAGTTCAAGGGCTGGCCAATGGGAGATAGATGTGAAGGGAGTGGGTAGAAGTGGATGGATATCCTGGTGGATGGTGGAGCAGGGAAATAAGTGGGTAAAGACACGTGTGCCAAAGGCAGGGACAACACTAACACTAATGGTTAACTCCACAATAAGGGATATATCTTTCACTTTTTCTATACAATGCTTGTCTGTCTGCTAC
>NW_006399796.1:13416604-13418782 GCF_000299155.1 Elephantulus edwardii | reverse complement strand
GGAACAGAGAAGAAGATTCAGTGGTTGGAAAATATGGACTTGGTGACAGAAATGGAGCTAGAGAGATAATGATTGAATTTTGCATGATCAATGACTTATTCATAACAAATACGTTTTTTAAGAGACATAAACGCAGCTTATATACATGGATTTCACCTGATTGTATGCATACGAATCAGATCAATTACATCTGTAGAAAGAACCGCTGGAGAAGCTCAATATCAGCTATGAAAACTAGGCCAGGAGCTGATTGTGGAACAGACCACCAATACTCATATGCAAGTTCAAGCTGAAGTGAGGAAAATTAAACTGAATCCACGGGAACCAAAATATAACTTTGAGTGTATCCCACCTGAATTTCAGAACCATCTCAGGAATAGGTTTGAGGCCTTGGACACTCAAGAGCGAAGACCTGACCAGTTGTGGGAGGATATCAAGGGTATGATCCAGAAAGAGTGCAAACGGTCATTGCAAAGACAGAAGAGGAAGAGAAGACCAAACTGGATGTCAGAAGAGACTTTGAAAATTGCACTGGAGCGCAGAGAAGCCAATGCTCAAGGAAGAATTCCAGATACTAAAGAGTTGAATAGAAGATTTCAAAAGGCAACACGGGATGACAAAGCAAAATATTGCAATGAAATGTGCAAGAAATTGGAGTCAGATAATCAAAAGGGCCAGACTCACTCAGCATTTCTTAAGGTCCAGGAACTGAAGAACAAATTCAAACTCGAGTTGCTATAATGAAGGATGCTTAAGGCAGAATATTAAATGATCCAGGAATTATTAAAAGAAGATGGAAAGAATATACTGAGTCACTGTATCAAAAGGTATTGACAGACACAGAAGAATTTCATGAAACAATATATGAGCAAGAGCCTGTTGTGATGAAAGAAGAAGTGCAGGCTGCTTTGAAGGAAATGGAAAAAAATAAGGCTCCAGGAATAGATAGTATACCAATTGATACATTTCCACTAAATGATGTTGCCCTGGATGTGTTCACCAAGTTGTGACAAGAAATCTAGAAACAACCACTTGCCTAACTGGCTGGAAGAAATGTATATTTGTTCCAATCCCAAAGGAAGGTGACCCATCAGAGTGTGGAAAGTATAGAACAATCTCATTGATTTCACATGCAAGCAAGATTCTACTGAAGATTATCCAAAAACGACTGGAACAGCACATCAGCAGAGAACTGCCAGAAGTCCAGACTGGGTTTAGATGGATCTTAGCTGAAAGCAGGGAATACCAGAGGAATGTTTATCTGTGTTTCATTGACTATGCAAAGGCATTTGACTGTGTAGATCATAATAAATTGTGGCTGACTCCGAGAAGAATGGGAATCTCAGAACACTTGATCGTTCTAATGTGAAACCTATACTTGGACCAGGAGGCAGTTATCAGAACAGAGCAAGGGAACACTGCACAGTTCAAAATTGGGAAGGGCATATTCACTTTCAGAAAGCAATGTTGTGTAGTTTACATAACACAGGTTGTTTATGAGTCTTCCTCCAATTCTGATGCCACATTTCTCATTCAATACAGCTTCTCTAATAATTGTTATCCCCAATATATAGGTAGAAAAGTTATAAAGAAAAGATATAACCTTGACATCCACTTTTCCTTAATGTAAATCATGCAAGATTTCCTTATTAAATTTGGACAATAGTTTCTTGATTTTGGTATAGATTTTTCATGAGTATGATTAAATGTTTTGGGATTCCCATTCTTCTGAAGGTTGTCCATAATTTGTTCTGATTCACATGGACAAATGTCTTTACATGGTCAATAAAATACAAGTAAATATCTTTCTGATATTTTTTGCTTTCAGCCAAGATCAGAATGACATCAGCAATAATGGCCCTCATTCTAAGACCTCATTCAGCTTGATTTTCTGTTCTCTGGTAGTGTACTGTTCTGAATATTTTTAAATAATCTTCAGCAAGATTTTACTTACATGTAATATTCATGATACTATGTTGTTATGTCAAAGTGTGGCTGACTCTGAGAAAAATGGGAATCCCAGAACATTTACTTGTGCTAATGCGAAACCTATACTTGCACCAAGAGGCAGTCATCAGAACAGAGCAGGGTAACGCTGCGTGGTTCAAAATTGGGAAGGGTGTACGCCAGGGATGCATCCTGTCTCCATACCTTTTCAACATGTATGCAGAGCAGATT
>NW_006399796.1:13363535-13415798 GCF_000299155.1 Elephantulus edwardii | reverse complement strand
AACAACAACAACAACATGTTGTTATGTAACATTGAATCAGAACCAATTCATTGTTGACTTTGCAGTAGATTTTTCAGAAGTAAATTATATAGGAGGAGACTCTCCATATTTCTCTCAGTGTGTAGGTGGCGGATTAAAACCTGATGCCTTTGTATCGGCAGTTCAACTCTTTACTATGATTTCCACAATATTTGGAATCACAGGTTGTTTGTTTCTATATTTTTTTAAAGGAGAGTAAATATGAATCTCTTCCAGTGAGTTGTCTGCGTAAGTGCACCTGTTGGGTGAAATACGTCAAGTGTTATATATTTTCCTTGTTATGTAACATTAAGTTGCCTGTGACTCATAGTGACTCATACCATAGCTCTAATCTGCTCTATCTTGAGCCATTTAACTGTCTCTGACACACCTACCCTCCTTACCACAGTTATCATGTCATCATCTCAACCAGAGTCTTCCTCTCTTGCACTGTCCCTCCACCTTCCAAGCATGTTGTCCTTCTCCAAAGGCTGGTCTCTCCTGGCCTCATGCTCAGAGTATACGAGACAGAGCTTCAAAATTCTTGCCTCGAAGGGGCATCCTTCTTTCACACTTTCCAGGTTGAACTCGTTTGTTCTTTTGAAAGTCGAAGATATGTCCAATATTCAGCATCACAATGTCAAAATTCAGCATCACAACTCAAAAGGATCAATTCTTTTTTTCTCTCAGAAATTATTTTTTTATTTTAAAGAAAGTTTACAGAGAATTTGGATTTCCGTTCATTCATTGTTGCATACTTTCCTCCCTACCCATCTCTTGCCCCCAGTTCACTTTTCTCTCTGAAAAGTAAAATAAAGCAAAACAAAAGTTTTTCATTGTTATACAATATTCTCACCCAGTCCAATCCTCTGTGCAGCTTTCATTCTGAACTTTTGTCATGACAATAATACCTAATCATATATTCCTCCTAAAAAGTTCTCTCCCTCATCTGTTTAAATGCAGTATAAATTATTTATCCCTTCTTAGTTTTTTCCCAACTCCAATGTCAATCCCCCTTTACAACAGTAGCACTGTGCAGTGTTTGTCTTTTGTGACTGAGATATCTCACTCAGCATAATGTCGTCCAGGGTCACCCATTTTGTATAATATTTCATGAGTTCCTTGTTTTTCAATGCAGAATAGTATTCCATTGTGTGAATATACCAAAGCTTCTCTATTCATTTGTTTGTTTATGGACACTTGGGTTGTTTCCCACTCTTTATATGTGAGCCAAGCTGCAATAAACATGGGTGAGGACATACCTCTTTGGCTGGCAGATCTGGTTTCTTTAGGGTATATGACCAGTAGTGCAATTGCTGGGTCAAATGCGTTTTCTATTTCTAATTTTTTGAGAAAGCACCATACCGCTTTATAGAGGGGTTGCACCATTTTACACTCCCACCAACAGTGAATAAATGTTCCAGTTTCCCCTCAACTTTGCCAGCATTTGTTGTTTGTTGCTCTGCTGAATTTTGCTATTCTTACTGGGGTAAGATGATATCTCATAGTTGTTTTGATTTGCATCTGTCTTAGAGCTAATGATTTTGAATATTTGTTCAAGTGTATGCTCGCCATCTGAATGCCCTCTTTGGTGAATTGTCTGTTCACATTCTGTGCCCACTTTTTCTATTGGGTCATTTACCTGATTTGTTGTGGTGCTCGAATATTTTTTGAATTCTAGATATAAGTCCCTTATGAGACATGCCATTACCAAATATTTTTTTCCCAGTTTGTGGCTTCCCTTTTTACCCTGTTGGAGAAGGTTTTGGAAGTGCATGGGGATGTGATTCTTAGAAGGTCCCATTCATCCATTTTATCCTCTCCTGGTTGTAGGTTTTCCAGGATGCTTGGAATACTGTTCATGTTGTGGGTTAGGGCTTCTAGAGTTCTTCCAAGCTTTTCTTTAATGAAGTTTATAGTCCTTGGGTTTAGTCCTGGGTCCTTGATCAACTTTGAGTTGGTTTTCATGTATAGAGTGAGGTGTGGGTCTTGTTTGAGTTTTCTACAGCTAGTTTTCCAAACACCATTTCTTAACAACTTATTTCACCTCTTTGTAAAAAATCAGTTGACTATAGGTAGATGGGCTGGTTTCTGGGTTCTCAGTTCTATTTCATTGATCTATGTGTTTGTCATTGGAGCAGTTCCACACTGTCTTGACCACCATGGCAGTGTAGTAGGATTTGAAATCAGGGAGTGAGGTGCCTCCTACCATGTTTTTCTTTTAAAGGAATGCTTTGCTTATTTGGGGCCTCTTTCTATTCCAAATGAAATTGGAGATTGCCTTTTCCATCTCACTGAAGAATGAAATTGATACTTGTATTGTGTTTGAGATTGCATTGAAATTGTAAATTGCCCCTGGTAGTCATTTTCACAATATTGAGTCTTCCTATCCATGAGAAAGATATAGTCTTCCATTATCCCAGGTCTCTATTTTCTGTAGTAATGTTTTGAAATTTTCTTTGAGTTGATCCTTGGTGTTTCTGGTTAGATTTACTTTCAAGTATTTAATCTTGTGATTAGCTATTTTAAAGGATGTTGTTTTTCTTAGCTCCAGTTCTGCATTCTCTTTGTCACTGTAGAAAAATCCAATTGATTTTTGTATGTTGATCTTGTATCCTGCCATATTGCTGAATTGGTCAACTATTTCCAGTAGTTTTCTTGCTGAGTCCTCTGGGTTTTCCAAGTATACTATCATATCATCTGCATATAAATATAATTTTACCTGCTCTTTGCCAATTTGGATACCTCTTATTTCCTTCTCTTTTTGCTATCTCTTAGACTTCCAATACAATATTGAATAGAAGGGTTGATAGAAGGCATCCTCACTTAGTTCCTGTTATTGAAGGAGATGCCTTTAATCTCTTTCCATTGAGAACAGTGTTGGCTTTCGGGTTTGTGTATCTATTTTATATGATGTTGAGGAAATTCCCCTCTAATCCTATTTTGTTGAATGTTTTAGTCAGGAAAGTGTGTTGGATTCTGTCCGAGGTCTTTTGTGCATCAATTGATAGGATCATGTGGTTCTTGTTCTTTGCTTTATTAATGTGATGAATTACACTGATTATTCTTCTTATGTTGAACCATCCTTGCATAACTTTCATGAATCTCATTTAGTCACGGTGAATTATTTTATTTTGATGTATCATTGGATTCTCTTGGCCAGGATTCATTCAGAATTTTTGCATCTATGTTCATGAGAGATGTTGGCCTATCATTTTCGTTTTTTGGTGCTGTCTTTAGCTGACTTTGATATCAGGGATGTGTCTGCTTCATAGAATGAGTGTGGGAGAATTCCATCTTTTTCTATTTTCTGAAATAGTTTACCTAGAATTGGTGACAGTTCTTCTCTGAATGTTTGATAAAATTCACTTGTAAAACCATCTGGTTCAGGGATTTTTTTGGTTGGAAGTTGATTTATTACCTTTTCAATTTCTTCTTTTGTAATTGGTAAGTTCAGGTTTCAGTTGGTGTCAGTTCAGGTAGGTTGTACATTTCTAAGTATTTGTCCATTTCCTCTAGGTTTTCATATTTGGTTGAGTATAGTTTTTCATAATATTCCAATGTTAGCTTTCTTATTTTAGTTGATTCTGTTGTGATGTTGCCTGTTTCATCTCTTATTCAGATTATTGTGATTATTTCCTTTGTTAGTTTTGCTAGTGGTTTGTCGATTTTATTGACCTTTTCAAAGAACCAACTCCTAGTTTTGTTGATGGTTTAAATTGTTTTTCTGTTTTCTAGTTCATTTCTTTCTGCCATAATTTTTATAATTTCAGATTTTTTAGAGGGTGTTGGGGTTTCTTGCTGTTCTTTTTCAATTTGTTTGAGATGTTGGGTTAGAGAGCCAATGGTCATTTTTTCTTGTCTTTTGATGTGTTTACTTATTGATATAAATTAAACTCTTATTACCGCTTTGGCTGTTTCCCAGAGGTTTTGGTAAGCGGTGGTCTCATTGTCATTTGTTTGAAGAAACTTTGATATTTCATTTTTATTTCTTCTAGTACCCACTCATGTTCAAGCAAGGTGTTGTTCAGCTTACAAATCTATGGGTTTTTTCCCCCCACTCCTTTATCCTCTTGTTATTAATTTCTAATTTTGTAGCATTGTGATCTGAGAGGATCCTTTGTATAATTTCTATGTTTTTTAATTTACGGATGTTTGTCTTTTGGCCTAAAATATCTATTCTGGAGAACATTCCATAAACATTGGAGAAGAATATATACTGTACTTTTGGGGGGTGCATGAGCCTATAAGTATCTGTGAGATCAAGTTGGTTTATTCTGTAGTTTATTCTTCAGCATTTTTGTTGATTTTTTTTTTTCTAGTAGTTCTATCTTTTCTTGAGAGTGGCATATTGAAGTCTCCAAGTACTATAGTAGTGTTGTCTATTTCTTTTTTCAGTTTTGTTAATGTTTATTTTATATATTTTGCAAGTCTTTAATTTGGTTCATAGATATTTATTATTGTTTTGTCTTCTTGTTCTACTGACCCTTTAAGCATTATGTAGTGACCTTTCTTGTCCTCTGTGATGGTTTTTGCATTGAAATTTATTTTATCAGAGATTAATATCATTACTCCTGCTTTTTTCTGGTTGCTATTTCTTTGGTATATTTTTCCCCACCCTTTTTTATTTTTAGTCTTTCTTTATTTTCATTTTCCAAGTGTATCTCTTATAGGCAGCGTATTGATGGATTTTTTTTTTCTTATCCAACCTGTTACTCTTTTTCTCTTCATTGGTACATTTAAACCATTCATACGCAGTGTGATTATTGAGAGGCAAAGTTTTAATGCTACCATTTTATTGAGTTATTTTTGGTGTTTGTGCTGGTTATGTTTGTCTATACTGCTTTCTATGGCACCTTTATAAAAAGTAAATACCTTAGTGTTTGCTGCAACACTAGTCTTGTTTTTACAAACTCCCTTAGGTTCTGTTTTTCTGGGAATATCTTGACCTCTCCTTCATATTTAATGGACAATTTTGCTGGGTACAGTATTCTTGGTTGACAGTAGTGTTCTTTGAGTGTTCAATATATGTCATTTCTATGGTATTTCACTGTTTTCTTGCTCACATGTTTTCTGCTGAAAAAATGGTATTTAATCTTATCTGCTCTCCTTTGTGTGTTACTCTTTTTTTCTTCCTTGCTGCTTTCAGAATTCTCTTCTTATCTTGGGTTCTGGCAAATTTGACTATGACATGCCTTGGTGTTTTTCTTTTGGGGGTCTGTTCTATATGGTGTTCTCTCAGATTCTTGAATATATATTCTCTCATTCTTCAGTATGCCTGGGAAGTTTTCTTCTAGTAATTCTTCCACAACTTTTTCGTGCCTTTACTTCTTCCTTTATTGGGATTCCAATGATGTGCATATTATTTCTCTTGATGGTGTCCCACATTATTCTTAGGTTTTCTTCTTTTTTACCTTTCCCTTTCATTCTTCTTTTTGCTCTAGCAGATCAGTGGTGACAATTCTATCTTCTCCATCTCATTTATGCTCCATCTCTTCAACTCTGTTCATGTGCCCCTCCATCATGTTGACAGCATCTGAAACATTGGACTTCATATTTTGGATCATGGTTTCTTTTTTTCCATTTCCTCTAATGCCTTGTTTGTTTTATCTGCATTATTTTGGATTATTTTTTAAGTTCCATATGTTTTTCACTTTCAGTGTCCTGTAATTTTTCAAGTTTTTCTTTTACACATTGAAAATATTCAATCATTGTTCTTTTAAATTCTGTGGCAGAAAGTCCATCAGACTTCCTGCCTTCAGGAATTCCATTGATACTGTGTCATTTTTGGGGGGGTTGATATCTTGTTTTGAACTTGGTAGGAAGTGAGGTAGCTTGCTTCTTTCATGATGTTGCTGTGGTAGAGTATTTCGAGCATGAGTCAATAGCAGGTTCTTGATCTGATGTTACTGCTCTAGAAGAAGGTTGGACAGGTGCACATGCAGATGCACATAGCGTGGGCTCAAGTGTGGATACACATTGGGTGGGTGCATGCATGGACACATATGGGGTCTGGGGGGGACATGAATGCATACCCACGTGGGTGTGTGTGTGGGGGGGGACCTGAATGGAAAACTAGAAAGCCTTACTTTTCCCCTTGAGAACTGATTCTGCCACCCCTGCTGAACTCCAGCTGTCTCATTCCCTCCTTCTTAAGGCGAAGGGCTCCCACAATTGGTCTAGTAATCAGTAGCGATCTCCCACTAGGTACCTTACTCAAATTCCCACCGTCCTACTTAATCCTGGCAGGTGGGTCCCACTGAGACTTGCTGTGACTTGCCGAGGCACCCTGCTCCCCGCAGAGGCACACTGCTCCCTGTTGAGGCTTCCATAATGATTATTTTAATAATAGTTCTCACTTAAATTTCATCTGCTCTGCTCACTCGTCTTGTTCTGCACTCCTCTCACTCTGCACTCAACTCACTCTGTGTTTACCTTGCACAGGATCAATTCTTCTGTCTACTGTAGTCACTGTCCAGCTCTCTGATGTATAACAAGTAATTGTGAAGACCATCGCCTGAATTTGGAGAACCTTGCTCACCAAACTGACATTGGAGAGGTCCCTTACAAGAGCTTTCTCCAGAACAATTTATCATCTGATATTTGTTGCTGACGCCAGTCTTGATTTCTTAGTTGTGGAGATTAGCAAGCAGAAATTGTTTATAAACGCAATCTCTTTTCCATTTATCATGGTGCTGCCAATTGTTCTAGTAATAAGAATCTTGTTTTCTTAATGTTTTAATTGTGCTGACATTTTCAATAGTAATAGTTTAAAATAGTTGCAAATCAATAATGGGCAAAACTACTGACCCGTTAGCCAGAATGTGGACAGTAACACTAAAGTGTATTAGCAAGGATTATATTTTTCACCATTATCCTCTGGTAGCTGGAAATAAGAAGGTGGAAAAATGTCTCAAATGACTCCATATATAGTAAATATGTATTATTTACTAAAATATGTAAATATAGTTGTTGCAAGTCATTCTATTTCCTTTTACATCTGTCATACTGTTAAAAGAGTGAGACTGGTCTGGAAATTGCCATATCTTACCTCCACTAACTCAGCAGAGGAGAAAAGTGCTCATAAACATTGTTTGCAGCACAGTCTTATTCCTATGAGACTATATATGCCCATGTGCTCACTTCTCCTACTTCTATCAATTCTAAATGAAGTAAATTTCCCCAGGGACTTCACTGCTCTTTTCTGGGTCTGCTAATTACTTTTTGAATAAGGATGACAGGGGGGAAATTTTGTCACCTTTGAGCTGTGGTGTTGGAGAAGAACACTGCACATCCTAAGGATGGCCAAGAAAACTAACAGATGCCTTACAGATGGTTCAGACAAAGTGTTCTTTGGAGGCAAGAATGATGAAACTTCATCTCACATACTTTGGGCATGTTGCTAGGAGGATCTATTCCAAAGGTGAGGAAGACCCTAAACTAGGTGGATTAACAAGGTGACTGCTGGAATGGGCTATTATGTGTCAGGAAGTGTGAGAATGGTTTAGGATAGAACAGGGTTCAGATCTTTTGTTCATAGAGTAACTATGAGTTGTATTTGACTTGACAGTACCTAACAACAACAATAATTACTTTCAAGAATCACATAGAACTCACAGGAAATACTAACAATTATATAGTTTACCAGGAAAATTAACCAGGTAAAATGCTGCTTGGAAATAGGAAACAATTTTTCAATTAGGATAGCTTCTCTGTTTCTCAAATAACTCACAAGTCTTTTAATCTTCATTTTAAAATCTTTAGGTCAGTATTACAAATTCTTCGTAATTCTTCCAATAATGACATTCCTTACTCATCCCTACTCCTCCAACAAACTTGAGGGAAGATCTCTAGCTCTGCTATTGGATCCATGAAGTAGCACTCTTAGGTCAGCCCTGTCTCACCCTGGGTTCTGGTAATCTACAGTTGCTGTTGATTTCTTTAGATCCTGGTTGGCTTTGCACAGAAATCTGGTCCAGATGGACAAGTGTACAACTCTCTATTCTTTTTTCTGTCTGATTGTGTGATTACCTTTTTATGTCTTCAAATTTGCTCAATTTAAACCTAAATGTATTATAAGACTAACTCCTTCATTAGACGTCTATATACCCTATTAACATGTTGCTGTTATGTACCATTGAATTACCTGTAACTCATAGAGATCTATATGAAATAGCTCTGAACCCTGCCCTATCCTGAGCCAATCTCATTGTCTCTGACACTCCTACCCCTATTGACCCAATCACTGAGTCAATTTACCTCATCCACAGTCTGGTCTTCCTCTCCTGCAATGTCTCTCCATCCTTCCAAGTATGATGTCCTTCTCCAAGGTCTGGTGAGTCCTGGCAACATGTCCAAAGAATGTGAAATGGAGTTTCAAAATCCTTGCCTCCAAAGAGCAGCTTGGGCTCACCCTCTCCAGGACTGAACTCTTTTTTTTTTCTTGACAGGCCACAATACTCTTCTTCAGCTCAAAGACATCAATCAGTTCTTCTTCTATCTTCCTTAGACATTAGCCAGCTTTCCGATTCATAGCAAGTAATTGTGAAAACTAGTGCCTGGATCAGATGCACTTCAGTCTCCAGACTTACATCATTGCTCTTCTGTACTCTGTATAGGTTCCTAACAGCAAATTTTCCCCATGTAATTAATCCTTTGATTTCTTGACTGCTGGTACCAAGAGTATTGATTGTGGAAGCATGTAAATTGAAATTGTTAATAATCTCAATCTCTTCTCCACCTATCATGATGCTGCCAGTTGTCCCAGAGGTGAGAATCTTTGTTTTCTTGATTTTGAGCTTCAATTTATATTGAAGACTGCAGTCCTTAACCTTGTTCAGCAAACACTTCTGGTCCTCCTCAGTTTCAGTCAGCAAGTTTGTGTCATCTGTATAACGCAGGTTGTTGATCAGTCTTCTTCCTATACTCATGCCACATTCCTCCTCATAAAGTCCAGCCTCCTGAATGATGTCTTCTGCATATAGATTGAGAAGATATCGAGATAGGATACATCCCTGACATATACCTTTCCTGATTTTGAACCAGGCAGTGTTATTTTGTTCTGTTCTGATGGTTGCTTTGTGGTCCAACTACAGGTTCTGCATGAGCACCAATAAATGTTCTGAGATTCTCATTCTTCTAAATGTTAGCCACATTTGTTGTGATCCAAAAGTCAAATGCCATTGCATACTCAATGAAACACATATAAACATTCCTCTGGTGGCCTAGTGTCAAGAAGCTGTAATCCTTAAGGCATATTGTTCAAATCCACCAGCTGCTCTGTGGGAAAAGGAGGGGCATTGTCCTCCAGTGCTATTAACTGCCTTTGAAAACACACTGGAGGGTCAGCTATAGGTTGGTTCTGACTTGACAGTACAGAACAACAACTGCTACTCTCTACTTTCAGCTAAGATCCATCTAACATTGGCTATAACGTCTCTACTGCCATGGCCTCTTCTAAACCCAGCATTAATTTCTGGAAGTTCTCTGCTGAGGTACTTGTTCCAGTCATTCTTGGATAATCTTCAGCAAGGTCTTGCTTGTGTGTGATATTAGTGATATTGTTCAATAATTTCCATATTCTGAGGAATCACTTTTTTTGTAATTATTTTTTAAGAATATGAGTAAAGTCTTATAGATTTCTTGTCACAACCTGGTGAGTACTTCCAAGACAGCATCTGTTCATTGAAATATATCTGTTTGTTGAAATATATGTTTATTCAAATTGATGGAATTTTATCAATTCCTGGTACTTTTCCCCACCCAATTCCTTCAGAGCAGCTTGAATGTCCTCCTTCATCACCTCCTATTAACATATTCCCACACAAAAGGTGCTTTTTGCTTTATTTACATCATTAACACAGTGTTGGTCAGTCATGAGACAAAAGTAAAATACTAAAAAAGCTATTTTTAAAAATCTTCTGCACCATATAAATGTAATATATATTTTAAATCTCTATTTGCATTTATTTTCTCTCTTCCTCATTACCAAAATTGGCTTTCCATGAAAACTTTCCATACCATCGCTCCTTGCTCTTCTTTGACTTTTCTCATACTTCCAATTACTTTCTATCTCTTTTTAAAAGATTCTCAAGTTTATAGTACATTCTATGTATGTGTAGAATTTTGTGACATTCTATGATCCTTTAAAATTCTCTTCGGGTGTCCAGTTGCCCTGGATCCTCTTTTGTGATTTCTGACATGACAGCTAAATATTTGGATAAGTTTATACTTACAGTATGGATTGAAGACAAAATATCCTTATCGATCTGCTCTCCTTTCTTTTATTAGATGGAAGACAGCCAATATCCTCAAAGGATTCTAGCACAGGATGTGGCTGAAATACACTTTTGTGACTGTTTCAGACTTATAGATAGAAGCATGATATCCAGGATGAACGTGCCCATAGGCCTAATAAATTGTCTTGCTAGACAACAGCCAAGGGTTCAAAAATTAATCACCTGAAAATTATATTCTCAGAAAAAGAAGAGTGCTTAGTGCAGCAAAAATAAACACATGGAGGTTCCATTAAAAACAAAGGAGAATTGAAGGGCATTCATGTAGTAAATGGATTAAATTTAATATGCTCAGCATCAGAGTGGCCCTAAAACCATTGTGTTTCAAAAAGTGATGATTTCCTTATAATAAAAAGCAACAACATATTAAACCCTCTTTGGATTAAACTTATTGTTTATAAATTGCGCTTTGAGAAGGTTTTCTGGAACAGTTTTGAAGAGGACACTGAATAGGTGGATTTGGGACTCTGTTGTTTCAAGAAGGGTAGCTTTGCTAGTATGAGTTACATTTGTGTATGTCTTTGCATGAAAGCGGATTAGAGAATAAAAGACTAGAGCAATTGTAAAGACAATTAAACTTGTCTTTTAACACTAAATTCCCTTCTGAGTCTTTTCAGGGAAACATTGGAGACTACCAACATTGGAGATATCTTGTCAGAAGCAAGCCTTCCTGAAAATACACTGTAGAGGATAAAGAGGACACATTTTTTTTTTTAAAACACTTTGTACATCATTCAATACTACAATCTGAGCACAAAAGTTTGTTATCCTTTTTCCAAATCAGCTGACTTAACACATTCTGATTCGTCAAGTACTGATTATATACTAAGTGCAAGGCCCTGAAGTACATTCTAAGATGACTCATGATAGAAACTTTTTCTTCCTATTACAGGGAATTTTTAATTTACCAAAGAATCTTTGTCCATCTTCCTTATAGTTAAGGGCAGAAGTAAGACAAGTACTTCAAACTATGGTGCTCATGATAATATCACTCCTTTCTTCCAAGTTCTTCTACTCCAATCCACAAACAATACCATTTGGACTGTGTCCATCCTGATTCATGTCTCGTTTGGCTTAATGGTAATGTTGTTGTTTTGTTATGTGCTGTCAAGTCTCCTGCGACTCACAGCAAACCTAGATACAACAGTTCTGAAGCCTACTCTGTCCTGAGCCAGTCTTCTTGGCTCTGATATACCTAAACCTATTATTCTAGTCACTGCATTACTCCACCTCATCTGGGGTCTTCCTCTCCTGCACTGCTCATCGACCCTTCCAAGCATAGGGTCCTTTTACAACGATTGGTCCCTACTGACTGCATGCCCAAATTTGTGAGATGGAGCTTTAAAATCCTAGCCTCCAAGGAGAAACTTGGTTTTCCCCTCTTCAAGACAGACTTATTTATTTTCTTGGCAGTCCATGATAAATGTTCAAGAATCTTCTCCAGCACCAGAGCTCAAAGGCATCAATTCTTCTGTTATCTTTAGTCATTGTCCAGTTCTCTGATGCACAGCAAGTAATTGCAAAGATCATGGACTGGATCAGGTGCACCTTAGTCTCTAGACTAACATCGTTGCTTCTCAGTACTCTGTAAAGGTCCCTGACAGCAGATCTATTGATGCAATTTGTCTTTTGATTTCCTGACTTCAGGTGCCAAAAATATTTATTAAAGAACTGAGCAAGTTGAAATTGTTAACAACCTCAATCTCTTCTCTATCCATCATGGTGCTGCCAACTGGCCCAGTGTTGAGAATCTTTATCTTCTTACTATTAAGCCTCTATCCATATTTAAGACTACATTCCTGGACCTTCTGTAGGAAGTTCTTCAGGTCCTCCTCAGTTTCAGCAAGCAAGGTTGTGTCATCTACATAATATAGGTTGTTAATGAGTCATCCTCCAATCCTAAAGCCACATTCCTCCTCATAAAGCTCAGCCTCACAGATGATCTGTTCTGAACGTGATTGAAAAGGTACAGAGACAGGACACGTCTCTGACACGTTTCCTTCCTGATTTTGAACCATACAGTGTTTCCTTGCTCTGTTCTGAGGATTGCCTCCTCATGCAAATACAGGTTTCTCAAAAGAACAATTAAGAGTTTCAGATTCCGTTTCTCTTCAAGGTTAACCAAAATTTGTTGTGATCCACACAGTCAAATGCCTTTGCATACTCAATGAAACAGATAAACATTCTGCTGGTACTTTCTGCTTTCTGCCAAAATCCATACAAAGCTCATATTGCATATCATTACTCATGATGTATACATTATGAAAGACAAACACGTTGTTCCACATAGTCAAGAATGGTAAAACTTTCTCTTACATACTTTGAGCATGCTTTCAGGAGGGGACACCCTTTGAAAAAAGACATGCTGGAGAAGATAAAAGGTAAATAATCTCAGAAAACACTTACTGAAGAAGATCAAAGACTACAGCTTTCAATATGGATTATACTTCAAGAATTTGTTTGAATTTGTATATTAATTTTGCAAATATACTAGTAGAAAATAAAAAGTGGATTATGCTTCAATGGTAAGAAAATTTTTTTTACCTACAACATCCAAATAAAGAGTGAAGTTTCCAACTATTTATTTTATTTGAATCCACAATCAGCAATCACAATAAACATAGCCAAGAAATTAAAAAATTGTCTGGAATTTGGAAAATCTTCTTTAACTCTTTAAAGTGCAAAAGAACAGGGATGTAACTTTAAAAACTAAAGGTGTGCCTGACCCAATCCATTGTATTTTCCATAATAAATAGAGGTAGTCAAAGAAAAATTTAAGCCATTGAATTGTGTTTCTAGTCAAAATCAAATTGATTTATTTTGCCAGAAACTCAATCAGAGTGCTTGTTAGAAGCAAGGATGGTGACCCTCATCTTATACACTGTAAGCATGTTGTCATGAGGTGACAGTGTTTGGATAAAAAAACATATTATTCAGGGGAAAGTAGAGGGTCAGCAACAGAAAGAAAAACCTTCCACAACATGAATTAACACAGTCACTGTAACACTGGCCTCGAGCATAGCAGGAATGGTGAAGGCAACACATGACATGGCAAGGTTCTCCTTTGTTGTTCATAAGGTCACTGTGATTCCTACTTCTCGACAGCATATAGCACCAACTCTCATTATATGTGCTCTTATTCTCTATATATCTCCTAACTGATGCTTTTCTCATCTCCAAATTTGTAAATTTACTTTAGGAAAACTATACTTTAGGAAACTCATTATCTGTCAGCAGAAAACTTCCAATAATTTTAACTTCCTGTATTGTTTTAGTCTTTTTTTTTTAGCGAAATTTTAGAACTTGGCTTTCCTGAGGATACTATATCTTGTTTTCTTTCTTAGTTTCCAATATCCTATAAATCTGCTACTACTATGCTTTCACTTGGATAAAGTTTTCTAATGGCTCCTCTGTCACTTTCAGATATTTGTTTATATTTCTTGTCTAAAGTTCTTTATTGAGTAGTGATGTCAATTTGAAGACTAAGGTGAGTCTGATTCAGCCTATAGTCTTTCTGATTACTATCTGTGAATCTGAGAGCTGAGCAATGAATAAGGATGACAAAAAACCGAAAGAATTGATGCCTTTGAACTTTGGTGTTGGAGAAGAGCACTGAGCATCCCATGAATGAGCAAAAGAATGAATAAATATGTCGTGGAGAGGATGCAGCTGGAATGCTCTTTGGAGGCAAGAATGATGAGGCCTCACCTAACACACTTGGGACATCTTGCTAGGAGGTCCTATTCTTTGGAGAAGGACATGATGTTGGGAAAGGTGGAGGGTCAGCGAAGGAGAAGGTGAGCCTCAAACAGGTAGGTTGACATGGTGACTGCTGCAATGGGTTCTTGTGTGTCAAAAGTGTGCGGATAACACAAGATAGAACAGGGTTCAGACTTGACAGCACCTAACAACAACAACAACAACAACACTTTTTTAATTTGAAAAACTTTCCTCAAGATAATATTACCCTCTTTGTGTAGGAGTCTTACCAACTCAAAGGAACACATTTAGAATACACAAGCTTCTACCCAGAATAAAGATAGGCAATCTTGTCCTGTGTGATTTACAGCCTCTGAGAACCTGCTGGAGGGTCAGCTACGAGTTGGTTCTGATTCAATGTTACATAACAACCTTTTTATATTGTAGTCATTAATAACCCTTTGGACACGATTCTTCATGGAGATTTTACAAGCTGCCTCACTGACTTTGTTTCTTGATGATTTCAATAGCTCCATTGAATATTTCAGCCTTTCAAGGATTTCCTCTTTTTTCCAAAGTCATGGTGATTCCATGGTTATCACCTAGACCTTGACACTGGCATTAATTGTACCTCAATCATAATCTCAAGTACTTTTACATCCTAATTTTAACTCTGTTCTTGTCTACAATTCATTGATTCTAGCACCATTTTAAGGTCTTTCACGACCACATGTTATTATTTTCCTGCATGCCCACAAAAGCCCATGGTGCATCACGATTATCACTCTCCTGTATCCATTTTCCATCTCCTTTTCCCTCTCCTGCTTCTGTAAAGAGCTCTCATTCATGGCTGAGTGATAAGAAAGTGTACAGTTATCAAAAAAAGCATGTGATTTTAATCCACCAGCTACACTGTGAGAGAGAGATGGACAATCTTCTCCCATGTGATTAAATGCCTCTGGAAAGCCACTGGAAGGTCAGGTATGGGTCAAGTCCAACCCCATCATACTCAACAACCACAACACCTCTTGCTTCTGTAGACACACATACTATGCCCTAGCTTCAGAGTGTTTGTGTTTATCTTTCTTTCAGTGGTATCTCGCGAATAGTCACATTGTACTCCTCCATTGTCCTTATGTATCTGCTTAGATGCCATCCTTCCATAAAGGTCTTCCATAACCTTCTTCTGTAAAATTGCATCCACTGATAATCTCTAATATCTTTACGTTACTTTCCATTTTCTCCATAGGCTAGCAGTTATCATCAGTTTCCATATTAAGAACTCATTAGTGACATGTAGCCCTCTTTCACTAGGAAAAAAAAAGGAAACATTCTATACAGGTAAGATTTGTTTTGTTCACTTGATTATCCCTTGTATCTAGACAATAAGTAATTATTCCAATAACTAGATATGTAAATAAAAGGAGACACACAGCAAAACATGGACCTATAACATACATACCTAAAACTCTGAACATAATTACATGTCTATCATTGGATAATTGATCCTTCTCTCTTTTCACTAGATGAACAAATCTATGATTAGAATTTATGCCTTTGAGCTGTGGTGTTGGAGAAGAGTATTGAATAAACTATGGACTGCTAAGAGAATTAACAGGCTCATTCTAGAGAAGGTTAAACCAAGCTGCTCCTTGCAAGGATTCTGAAGCTTCATCTGACATATTTTGGACATGTTTCAAGGAGAGACCAGTCCTTGGAGAGGGATGTCATGCTTGGGAGGGGGAGGAACAGTGCAAGAGAGAAAGAGCCTTGATGAGATGGATTGATTCAGTGACTGGGGCAAGGGGGTAGGTGTGTTAGAGACAGTGAGATTGGCACAGGATATAGCAGGGTTTAGGGCTCTTGTACATAGGGTCATTAAGAGTCACAGGTGATTCGACTGCACATAACAACAGCAACATAATGTGCATAGATAGAGAAGTACAGAAATACAAATTCAATTTAGAAGAGGTCATGGCACTAGGTACATTATAGCCAATACCAAATGAATATTGGCCAAAAGCAGAGAGTACCAGAAGAACATCTGTGTTTCCGTGACTGTGCAAAGACATTTGAGTGTATAAATCACAACAAATTGCATCTGATATTTAGAAGAACAGAAATCTCAGAACACTTGGTTTTGCTCACGTGTTTAGACCAGGAAACAGTCATTAGAATAGAGCAAGGAAACATGGCATTGTTAAAAAAAATGAAAGAAGTGCATTATGGATGCTTCCTGTCTCTATATCTTTTCAATCTCTATATAGAACAGATCATTTGGGAAGGTGGACTTTATGAGAAGAAATGTGGCATCAGGACTGGAGGAAGACTCATCAACGACCTGTGTTATGTTGATGGCACAATCTAGCTTGCTGAAACTTAAGAGGACCTAAAGTGTTTGCTGTAGAAAGTCAAGAATCACAGTCTTCAATAAAGACTGAAGCTCAACATCAAGTAGAAAAAAAGATTCTCACCATTGGGCCAACTGACATTATGATAGATGGAGAAGAGTTTGAGGTTAACAATTTTACCTTGCTCAGTTCCACAATCAACACTCTTGGGACTAGCAGTCAAGAAATCAAGATTAATAGCATTAGGAAAATCTGCTATTAAGGACCTTTCCGGGGTCCTAAAGAGCAATAATGTCAAGTCTAGAGACAAAAGTGAGCCTGATCTAGGCCATGACCTTTCAGTTACTTGCTATGTATCAGAGGGATGGACAGTGACTAAGAATGACAGAAATATTGACGCCTTTGAGTTGTGGTGCTGGAGAAGGATATTGAACATACCATAGACTGCTAAGAGAACAAACAGGCTTGTTCTGGAGAGGGAGGCAAGGATTTTGAAACTCTGGCTCAAGTACTTTGGGCATTTTTCCATGAAGGACCAATCCTCGGAGAAGGAATTCATGTTTGGAAGGATGTTAGGAAAATTCAGGAGAGGAAGACCCTGAAGTAGTGAAATTGGCACAGTAACTAGGGTAATTGGAGTAGGAATGTTGGAGAAAGTGACCTTGGCTCAGGATAGAACAGGGTTCAGAGATATTGTGCTTAGGGTTGCTGAGTCTCAGGCAACTCAAGGGCATACAACAACAATGGCAATAATAATTGCTGTAATATTTAATCTTGTCTTAAACTTAAATCTCTATGACTATTTTTGCACTCAGTAAATGATAATGAATTCTAAGACTAAAATAATGTATCATGAATTTATTGTCAATTTTACTAGAATTTAAAGCCAATAAGGTAAAATAGGGAAGCTTGTTTAACCAATATAACCCTAGATTTTAATTTGAAAAACTTTATCATCTTATGCATATATATGCATATTCATATTCATATATATATATTCATATTTTTGTAAGTTACATTTCTTTTTCTATTGTCTGTTCATGTTACTGTGTATGGACTATGAATGAGAGAGTAAGTGAAAAGGGATAAATTCCTGAAATTCTACTTTTATCTCTTTTGATTTCCTTGTTGGCAAAGCATTATCTAGTCAAGAAAGACATCCTCCTGAAGCCTTTTGGGTGGTGTTCTTTGTTACAGGAAATCTTTTATTTCATTCCAGCAAAGAAATGAACCAATTTGATATGATCCTTTTATCCTAGAGAAAGGGCACAACTTCTTTATTTTCAAGGTTGTGCTTTTTTTTCAGCTGTAAAACATACTCCACTATTGAAGCTATAATTATATGCACTTGTCAATCAATCTTAACCTACTACACTATGGTTATGGCATTTTATCTAAAAAGAGAAGGATTAAAGGCTTTGCGTGAAATGAAAGGTACACAGTCAGGGAAGTATAATGCATGTCATTAGCTATCTGGGAAGAGAGAAATGGACAGAGACAGATTACCAATATTAGATTTCTCACCGGCATTAAAGAAGTATTTAAGGCTACCTACAAAATAATGTTAGAGAATTTGACACTTTGATTCCCATTTTGTTCTCTTGGCAATTATTTAAAAGAGCTCCTTCATCCAGCAACTACATAAATCAAATTTGAAAGGGATAATATTTTAAAGTGAGATTAAGAAAAGAGAGGGGGGAAAAAAGTCTTGTTTTAACATAAGTACCATGACACAAATTCAAGAGAGGATTTCAAATGTTATTTCCTTCAAACATACTTTCTTTCTTTGGATACAGTTTTTATGGTGTCTGAGAGATCTGGAATTATTTTCAAATATGCTTGTTGCCCTTTGGGTTCCTGAGCATGGTAATTAGAAAGGAAAGGCAAATTAAAGGAGGGAGCAGAAAGCAGGCCAATACAAAAGTGGTTATCTGTTTTCTAAGAATGTTTAGTATAATGTGGAGCAAAGATATGTTCAACATAAAAAAAATATTGAGAGGACATAAGTCAATAGGTCTCAAGAACCAGAAGTGTATCTGATGGCCTCAAGGATTATGCTTTTGAAGTGAGCCTTGTTGATCTGATGCTCAGCTCACTGTCAACTAGTCAGAATAGATTTATAGCTGATTCCCCAGAGGGTTTTTAGAGGAGTAGATTGCCAGTCTTTCCTCCATAGAGCAGTTGGTGGATTCAAACCATGTGCCTTTGGGTTAGCAGTGCCATTATCTACCCACTAGGCACCAGAGCTCCTCCGAATTGCAGTTGGAAAATTGAACATAATTGCTAATGAAATCCTGGACCAAAGGTATAATTTTTAATTTCTGTGAAATTAATTTTGTCATTAACAAAAAAAATTTTAAAAGAAAAACAATTATAAAACTGAAGACTGTATCTAAAGTGTTTGTTTCCATCAAAACTCCAAGAGGTTGTTTCCTTTATATCTTCTGTATGGGATTTAAACTAATAAATCAATTAAACTCCACCAACAGATACAGAAAATGAGTTACACTTGATTCTAAGAGTTGAGTCAAATCTGGGAGAGGCTGATGGAAAGCATGGCCTGGCAGGCAGACAAATGACTTGAAAGAAGACATTCCTAGCAGATTCTGGAAAGCATTGAGGACAACCTAGGAAAGGATTGCCAATCTGTTTACATCCTTCATGAAACATCTACTAGAAAATGAACTGTGAATGAATGAAATATAAGAAATTTCATGGGTAAATCCCATCATTTTTGAAAACTGTTATAGAGAAGACAGGTGCTCAGTTTGAATAAGTTGAAGGATGTGACCTATCCTAGTATAGTCCCTGTATATATTTAAAATATTATAAAATAATAAACAATATGAACTTTCGTGTCTCTAAGAAGCAACAGGGAGATTCCACTGATGGTAAATTCCTGTGGAATTTCATGTTTCAGGAATTCTGCAGTCCCACCGTATCTTTCTCCTATTTGCTTTTGCAAAGTTTACTGGTAAAAAGATCTATTCTGGATAATGCTGAAAACTTTCTTTTTTCTCTGCCTAGGCTTGGCCTAACTTACCTTTGCTTCAGTTCTTTGAAAAGTCTTTATTTCCCTCACAACTTAAGTCACGTATTCTGCCAAATACCTGCTCTTCACATCCCCAGTCCACAGTCTAAACAATTAAAGGTTGAATCTGAGATTCATTACAGAATTGTGAAATAGAGTTGCTCTTATTAAAAATTCTGCTTGTTTTTCTTTTGTAGTTAGAATTACATTTTCTTTTTTCCCCCCTTTTCTAATCCACAATATCCTAAGTCTTTAGACTATGAAGTTATAACAAAGGTCATTCAATTTAAAATGCCCACCCTAGTGTGGGTATTTTGTTTTGCTTTGCTTTGCTCTGCTTTGTTTTGCCAAAGTCTACCTCAGCTCATATATTCCCTGTTTTCTTTGGCTTATGCTCTACTGGCCTACATTGCTTGTCTTTTTTGTTGTTTTTTAACTTTTAATCGAGTTGATAGCCTTTAAATTTCAGATTTTACAAAAAAGCTAAGATTTATGGAACATTAAGATAACTTTCAAATATTACTATTTTTTAATAACATTTGTGATCATCCAGTTAGGATGTATATTTTATGATTTTATTTATTTATGTGTTGCCTATTTCTTTCCTCTGGAGTGGGCATATCTGTTCTTTCCGCAAATCAGGATGATCTTATTCTGCTGTAGCAAAGCTGTCTGTAAGATTACGGGGACACAAAACAAAAATATATGTTTTCTCTTTATCCTCTGACACTTGAAATTTGCTTAAAATTCACAAAGCCCTTTATAGAAATAGTTCTTAACTTACTGATTTGTATTTAAAATAAGATGGTTATGACTTACATAAGACTCTC
This sequence comes from Elephantulus edwardii, assembly GCF_000299155.1. NCBI lineage: Eukaryota > Metazoa > Chordata > Mammalia > Macroscelidea > Macroscelididae > Elephantulus > Elephantulus edwardii. The sequence continues at coordinate 13,395,574 of NW_006399796.1, read as the reverse complement.
ACTCTCAGTAATTTTTTTAAAAAACATGTTAAAAGAACATTATTGTGTTTTTAAATATGATTTATTTCATTGTCAAATAGGACTTGCAAATTCACATCGCCTTTGTTCAATTAATCTGGTTTGTATGTGCTATATGAAGTACGAAATTTTATATTTTAGATACAATGTTGTATTCCTACTTTCTATTATAGAGGTAGTTTCTTGCTACAAACAAGATTTGTTCCTAAGTGTGTCCCCAAGATAAATTTGTGGGTAATTGGAAGCAGATGTTCATAGTTCTTATTTAGCTCTACTTTGCCGTCATTGTTATGTACCTTCAAGCTGTAACCAACTCATAGCTGACCCTCCAATGGGTTTTCATAGGAAATAAATTTCATGAGAAGATATTGCACATCTGCTTCCTGTGGCGCATCTGGTGGATTCTAATCACATGCCTTTGTTTTTTGTTGTTTTTTTTCACCCTCTCATTCATTCACTATTGCACTTTTCTCCCTTCCCAACCCTCCCCCGTAGTACACTACCCTCTTGGAAAAGTAAAAGAAAAACTCTTTCATTGTTTTACAATCTCCTCCCTCAGGTCCATTCTTATGCAGCCTTTGCTCTGGACTCCTGACATGACAAAAATACCTAATCACATATCCCTTTTAAACAGCGTTAAACCCATCTTTCTCAGGCTCCACCCAATCCTGAAGTAGGTCCTGTTTTAAAACAGTGGCACTATGCAGTGTTTGTCATTTTGTGACTGAGATACCTCACTCAGCATAATGTCCTTGAGGGTCACCCATTTTTAATAATATTTCATGAGTTCCTTGTTTTTCAATGCAGCATAGTATTCCATTGTGCGAATATACCACAGCTTCTCTATCCATTTGTTTGTTGATGGGCACTTAGGTTGTGTCCAACTCCTTGCTACTGTAATCGCACGCCTTTGTGTTGACAGTGCAACTCTTTACCATTAGTTCACCAGAGCTCCCTAGCTTTACTTTAATATGAAAAGAAAGCTGAAACTTTTTGGATGATCTAAAAGATGTACATGTAACAAGTGAAGGTGATTATAATGAAAAATCTATTTTGTGGGTCAATCATGTGAATATAGGGCAGATTTTTTGCATTATATTAAAAGTCAACCATGAGTTGCTCTTATGTCAGATGTTCCTAACCTAAAGACTTATTGTATAATTTCACATTCTACTTAAGTTCTATAATAAAGATAATATCCTCAGTCTTTTTTCATTTTTAATTTAACAAATATTTGCAGAGTTCTCTAAGGGCTAACATTCAGCAAGATTTTACTAATATACACAGATCACAGTTTAACTTTCAAAATACTTATATTAGCTAAATATGGATCTTATCAAGTAGTCTGCTATGGAAAAGTTAATTTGCTACATAATACATCAATAGGTTACATATTTGAAGTGAATCTGTGTACATTCTATTGATTAACATAATTCTGAAAGCATTCCAGGAATGGCAATAAAGGAGATAAGAAATTGGACTGCAATTTTTTCCCCACTTGTAATATCTCTAGAGGTATCATTAACTACGGATGTTTTCTTCCAGAAAGTTTGAGGTTCAGCTAGAGACTAAGATGAGCCTAATCCAGGATAAGGTCTTTGCAATGACTTGCTATGAAACAGAGAGCTGGTTAACAACTAAAGATGGCAGAAGGAGGATTGATCCTTGAGTGGCAGTGCTGGAAAAGAGTTTCAAAGAGAACAAATAGCATTTCCTAGAGAGGGTGAAACCAAGTTTCTCTTTAGAGGCGAGGATTTTGAAACTCTATCTCATACACTTTGGGCGTGTGACCAGGAGAGACAACTTGGAAAGGGACATCATGCTCAAAAGGATGCAGGGACAATGCAAGAGGAAGAACCCTGGATGGGAGCGATTGACACAGTAACTGAGATAATGGAGTTAGTTAAGTGTGTCAGAGACAGTGACACTGGCTCAGGAAAGGGCAGGGTTCAGAGCTATTGTGCACATAGTTTTTATGAGTTGCAGGAGGCTTGATGGTACAAAATAACAACAACAACAACATTATGCCATTAGACATGACATCCAGAAATAGCTAAGAGGCTGTGCTGAAAACAATGTTCATATTAACTGAAGCTAGATAACTTAAATTATTATTTAAGCATATGTTATAAACTCTCTAAAAAACTCTGAATTCAACTTCTTCAAGCAATCATTTTCTAACCATAAAGAGTAGGGTTTCTACCATTGTCTGAAAACTATGCTTAGATCCCTAAATCTTAGCACTGTCTGTTCTAAATAATCTTCATATGAAGCATAGAAAACATAGGAAGAGGCCAAAATCAATTAAGTCTTAGGATATTGGTCTCATACAAACTGAAAAACGAGCCAACGTAGGAATAAATAAATGTTTTACATAATAACTCAAAGTGAAACGAGTAGTTGTTGTTATGTGTCATTGAGTTCCCCAAGACTCATAGTGACCCTTTGAACAAGAGCTGTGAACTCTGCCCTATCCTGAGCCAGTCTCACTGACTCCGACACACCTACCCCCATTGCCCCAATTCCTGCACTGTCTCTCCACATTTTCAAGCACAATGACATTCTCCAAGTACTGGTCCCTCCTGACCACGTGCCAGAAGTATGTGAGATAAAGCTTCAAAATCCTTGCCTGGGAGAAGAAACTTAGTTTTATCCTCTCCAAGGCAGACCTGTTTTACTCCTGGAGGTCCATGGTATGTTCAGTACTCTTCTCCACCACCACAACTCAAAAGTATTGGTTCTTTTTGAGTCATCCTTAGTTATTGTCTAGCTATCTGATGCATAGCAAGTGATTGTGAAGACCATGGCCTGGATCAGGTGCACCTTAGTCTCTAGACTGACAACATTGCTCTTTAGCACTTTAGAAAGATCTCTGATAGCAGACTTCACTAAAGCAATTAATATTTTGATTTTTTTTTTTTTACTGCTGGTGCCAAGAGTGCTGACTGCGGAGCCAAGCAAGCTCAAATTACTAACAACTTCAATTGACTAAACATCTATGTGCTTGTAGGCTTGAGCAGCCTAATGACTGTTTAAAGAATTCTGGTGGCTAGTCCATAGGTAGATGTGCTGCACACTCAGTGGCTCATTTCTGGTGCTTCTAATCTATTAGCACCTCCACCAGATAAAGATGAGAAATCTTTTCTCATGTGATTTATAACCCTGCAAAACCCACTAGAGCGTCAGCAATGAGTTGGCTCCAACTCTAGGACAATGAGTATGAGCTTTCAGGGGATTTTTTTTAAGAGAAAAATCCATTTATTTACTTATTTGTTCATCCTATGTATAAAAACTAAACAGATGGAGTGATAATAGGCATAGAGCAACAGTAATGAATTATATAAAATATAATGGATATGGATAATTGTATAAAAAAGTGCATGTATGAAACAAAGTGCATATAAAATTTATATGCAAAACAACAGAAGTAATATAAAAATATTAAACAAAATTTAACAGACTCCTTGACAGATAGTATTGTTTTGTTTGTTTTTACCTAATATGGAACTATGCACACAAAATTTACACAGCATTTTGTTGTTGTCATGTACTTTTAAGCCAGAACCAACTCTCAGCAGACCAAAGAGAAGTTAGCTGTACAATTCCCTGTGGGCCATAACATCAAAGCTCCCTAGCCTAATCCATCAGCTCCTTCAAACAGACTCAGCCTGGGACACGCCAAGGAATAGAGTTCTACTCTGACACCCAGGGGCTCCCTGTGAGTTGAAATCTACTTGGCAGCAATAGATTTAGTTTTGGTTTGTTTGTAGTTGGCACAAACACTCAGTTATTAACTGGAAGGTGGGTGGTTGGAATTCACACAGAAAGAACTCAGAAGCAAGGCCTGGTGGCATACTTCCAAAAGATGGCTGCTTTTGAAAACCCTGTAGACTGCAGCACTTATCTGAAACGCACAGACTCACAATGAGTCAGGGCAAACATAATGACAACTAGTTAATAGCATTTTTGCTTTCACATATAAATTCAACTTAATTTCTTAAAATATAAACTAAGAACAATTTTAGAAGGCATGGTGCTCAAAGTCAAAAGCAAGAAAGAGTCACTGCTTTGGTACTGGAGGAGAGTATTGAATATACCATGGACTGCCAGGTTCATCCTAGAGAGGGTAAAACCAGGTTCCTCCTTGGAGACAAGGATTCTGAAGCTTCATCTGACATACTATGGGCATGTTTTAAGGAGGGACCAGTCCTTGGAAAGGGACATCATGCTTGAAATCAAGTGTTGAGGAACAGCACAAGAAAGGAAGACCCTTGATGAGATGGATTGATTCATTGCCTGGGGTAATGGGGTTATGTGTGTCAGAGACAATAAGTTTGGCACAGGATAGAGCAGGGTTTAGAGCTGTTGTACATAGGGTCGTTATGATTTGCAAGTGACTCGATGGCACATAACGAGGACAATTATGTGCTTAAAGATACCTATATCACAATAACAAGATTTTAATAAACACGTCTTGAATAGCATTGTTTTGGGTTTTATTTATATTTGGTGGTGGTAGTTCTGTGTAGTCAAGTGAGACTGACCCATGTTTTCAGCAAGTTTTCAAAGGCTATACATCTTACTGCAGGATATTACCCATCTTTCTCCCATGAAACAGATGGAAAACTTGAACATTGTGTCACTGGGCTGACAGAGCAATCCCTTACTGTTAGGCTACCAGGACTTATCTGATAATAGTCAAGTTTTTAAATGTTAAAAACAAACAAACAAACCACTTTCAGAAAGCTCTAATGGCTTAGCGTTAAGATGCTGCCCTGCAATCCTAAAGGCACAAAGTTCAAATCCATCAGCTGCGCGGTGGAAGAAGTATGGGCAATCTCCTATTTGCTTCCCTGCCTCCAAAAGCCTGCCAGAGAGTCAGATATGGGTTGGTTCTGACTCAACAGCACTAAACAGCACTCAACAACAGTGATATTTTGATTAAGTTTTGGGTTAAAAAGGATCTTCATTTATTAAAGAAACATACTAGAATATCTACAGGAGAAATATTTTTTAAGGTTTGTTAAAAATAATTTCAAAGAATGAAAGCTGATTGAAATAAACCTGGTTATGGATTATTACTTTTAATGATATGGGAGTGTATTGCTATGCTTTTCTATATGTTTGCAATCTTCCAAAATAGTGAACATCTTTTTAAAATAGTTATCCCTTTTAAAATAGTTGTCCTTTTTTAAAAGGGTCATCATGTTTGGGAAGATGCAGGGTCAGTGGAGGAGAGGCAGACCCTCAACAAGATGGATTGACATGACGACTTCAGCAGTGGTCTGGATGTGTCACAGTTGATGAAGACAGCACAGGATAGGGCAAGGTTCAGGCCAGCTATTCACAGGCTTGCTGTGAGTCAGACTAAACCTTATCACACCCAGTGTTTTGCTACTTCTTTCAACAGCTGTTGTTTGAATCTGCTCAAGTATTGCTTCCAAGTCAAATGTATGGGCTTTATTTCTGAACCTTGTAAAGCACATGGTAACCAACCACTGGTCAGGTTCTGACTCCTCTGTGCCTGTACTTCACTGTTTCCAGGTCTCCCCATGGCTGGAAATCTACCTCAGAGTCAGCCACAGCTGCACCCCCACCAACACTGAAGACTCACAGCACACTCTGAGCCATGAGTTTGAATCACAGTTCACAGAGCCCTGATTGGGTAGGCCTGACTTCTTAGGCAGTTTGAAACCACTAAAGTTCTGAGGAATAAACCTATCAGAAACCCAGTGGAGGGTCCCAACGGTCAGAATCCATCTGCTTCTTAGCAGTCAGCTTTCAGTTTAAGAATGACTACTTATCTCCAGAAAATAAGGGTCATGTTTATAGGCTTTAAGATAGATATTACAGGATTGAAATGTAAAGTCTATTAATTCACTCACTCAAAAATTCCTATCTTTCAAATCAGAACCAACTTATTGTTGACCTTGTTTTCTGTGGCTGCAAATTGCACAGGAAGAGATCACCTATTTTTCTCTCATCCGAGTAGCTGGTAGATTCCAACTGCCAAAGAGGCATCAGACTCCCAACAGATTGACTGCACCTGAATAAGAAATCGGTTCTTTTTCTGTTTTCCTATCATCTATAGATGGGATTAGTAATGATACTTTATTAAGATGCTTTCAGGTTTAGATGCAATAAAATGTAAAATTTTAGCACAAGGCATGAGCAATTAGTGATCACTAATTAGGATTTAAACAGCATAACTTTTTTTTTAAACAGCACAACTTTTATCTGTATAAGCCACCTGACTTTCTACCTCATTTCTTTTATGTCTTTATTTAACTATTTGATGTTTATTTCTTCCCAATAGAATACAAAACATTATTGGGACAGCAACTTTATTTTTACATTTATTTGTATGATTGTTTCTACAGGGCTTATAGCTTGGTACATTGTAGGTAAGTATTAGTTGAAGGAATGAATGATGGTAAAATATGATACATGTTGAATCTGACCATGTGCTTTGCTCTCAGTGAGTTCTTTCTAGTTTTCTTGTTTTATGACAACAGGAGAGACACTTTCCATTTGACAGGAATAGTGGATTGTATTTTAATGGGATAATATTTTTTAATGTAACTAATAGTGTCCCCTTTTGTATTTCTTGCAAAATCCAATTACTGAAGCAAAGCAACCCCCACCCCATTGCTCCTTTTAGGAGATAATTCCTTTTATGTAAATCTCTCACTAAAATCACTGCCATCTTTTCTCTTGACCTTGTCCTATAACTCTCTCTAGACAAGAAGAATAGAGAACAACCTTTAAACATATAGTCATTAGTCATAGCTTTTATATCAGGCATTTTCTGTATTTAGTTTGCATGTTCATCTTCTTGAACTTATTAATTTTCAACCAGCATGCCTTCAGTATGATAACTCTTTTTTTCCATTGGTATAACCTGTCACAAACAAAGACGTATCCAGCAATCCATGGCCCAAGCTCATTTCCAGAGCCTCATTGGGTTTGCTGGCAGGTGAAATTGGTGGCAGATTTTAGGATGTGGAGGAAATGGCTGACTTCCCTGTCAGCTGTGTCAACATCCCCTTTCTTCATTTTCTGGTTCATTGCCCACTCCCTGCCTTGTTGCCTTCCAATTGGGCTCCGGGGCTTCCAGGCAATCAGTTATTTTAGTGATCCTCTGTGACTGGATGTGCCACATTTCTGCCACAGTGCTGCTTGCTGCCTGTGTTCCTCGCCATTGCCTCTTGAGATGAGGGTTGATTTCCACTTGTTGGCTAATTGTGCTTACACGGATGATCCAAAATGCTTCAAATTCAAACTGCCACATCTGATATTAAAACTTCCTGCTGCCAAAATGACTGTAGTAAGGAGCCAGTCTCAAAATAGCTGCATCATAACAATGTGATTCTTTGAGCATCATTCAAACAGATGTGAACCAAGATCTATTTCATCTCTGGGGGGAGGGGGAGAACCAAACCAACAAACTCCAAACATCCAGACAATGTGAACTTATTAGAAGGGGAGTATATCAGTGGAAGAGGAAATTAAAAAGTCAAACCAAAATAATTTTGTGGGATATAAATAGTGAAGTATGCTTGATTCTTAAAAGTCTCCAAATCTATTATATTATTCTCAGAGGCCAGGTGAAAAGTAATATTATTGCCAACGAGATGGAAAACAATCAGCTGAGCAGATGTGTGCTGGATCCACAAGAGAAACAGTATGCTGAGCTCTGGTCCACAATCATATATGTATGTGGCAGTAATAATCAGATTAGTATGTTTTCTTTACAAGATATCTAAACAACAGAATTAATATCAAAAGCATAGATGTTTGTAAACTGTTTTAAATGTTTCTGAAAACAGATTAAGTGACCCAACCATGCTTAGGTCAGCAGTCATGTAGAGGCTGCCACACTGTGACATTTTATTAGGCAGAGTAATTTAGATGTAGTAGAATGGGCCTCTACACACCCTTAGTGCTTTCTCAGCCTTTGCACTATTTGAAGTAATATAAACAAGATTAACAGCTTTGAAAAAAAATGTTTTCTATGAACATATGAAATCGATAGAGCAAGACAAGCGAATAGTTTCATCTTTGATTTGAGCTTTAAGTTCACATTTCTGTTTTTGACATTCCACAGAGTTGCTTAGCTAAATCTTTCACAAAGACACACAGTTCAGAGTTATGTAAAGGTCCAAAACATCCGCCTTCCTTGGGAAAAACTCTCTGTGGCCTGGAATCATAAAATTTATTTAGGCTCTGAGTTTAACATGCATGCCTTGCTTATTTTGTTCCTCTGAATACCTAAATCTCTGTTCCAAATCTATTAGCCACTGTTTATCTACCATACTCAATCATTTTCATCCAGATCTGAAAAGCTACAGATTAGCAAGTCAAACAAAAGCGAGCAGAGGGAAAAAAACAGTTTTTAAAAACTACAATTTTGGGGCAACTTCATGAATATTACAAGTCAGATGTCTACTTTTAAACTACCCTTTTCTTTCTCCAAAAATACTAAAGGAGATTTCTGCCGACTTTGAATTTCTCTAATTTAGAGTACATTCAAGTGAAAATTGTGGTACGATGGAAAAGACTGCATCATTCAATAGCAGAAATGAAAGACAGAGCACAAGCCCAAGTACAGTATAGTCCATTCACTTATTTAGGAAATGTTTGTTTTATTATATTATTTAAGAAATAATAAAAAATTTACTTTATTAATTATTTGCATCTATCTGACCATTTAAGGGAGCTCTCGTGGCTTAGTGATAAGGAGCTGTGCTACTAACCCAAAGATGGAAAGTTCGAATCTATTAGCTGCTCTCTCAGAGGTAGATGGGCAATCTCCTCTCTTGCAATTTACTCCCTCTAAAAACCTGATGGAGGGTCAACCACATGTCAGGTCTGCGTGGTGGTGTTGTGTGCTATCGAGTTGGAACTTACCCATAGGTGACCCTCTAGTAGGTTTTCAGAGATAGTAAATTTCATGAGAGGTGATTTCCCATCCTTTTAACACAAAGAAGATAGTAGATTCAAACTGCATGCTTTTGGGTTTGCAGTATAACTTCTTAACAACATAACAAACACGTATCCCACATCTATCACGTAACATATGAAGATCCCTGCTCTGGATTTCATGGTTCAGTGGGGCAAAGATATGATAAAGCATGAATTTAACAAATAATTTATTATACTCACCATTGGGAGCTTTGATGCATTAATGGTAAGAAGTTATCCTATCAACCCAAAGGCACATAGTTTTAATCTACCACCTGCTCCACACAATAAAGATGGACGATCTCTTCCTGTATATTTACTGCCTCTGAAACCCATGAGAAGGTCAGCTATGGGCCAGTTCCAACTCAATGTTACATAACAAAAACATATTGCCCAGATGATGAGCACTAGGAAAAAAAAGAAAAAAAAATTAAAGTAAGATAAAAATATTAAGGTGTAGAAACAGTTAAAGGAAGTGTATACCTAGTGGGTAAGGAGCTATGTTACCACTCAAAAGCAAGCAGTTGGAATCCATTAGCTGCTTCAAGAGAGAAAGCTGGTAATCTCCTTTCATGGAATTTATAGCCTCTGAAAAACCACAGGGGTGGGGCATTTATGAGTTGGCTCTGACTCAATGGAACCTAACAACAATAATTTTAAGGAATACTAAGTTTTAATCTCTGGCCCTCAAGCCTGGTTTAAATTGTTTTTTGTCAAACATTTGTCTAAGTGGTATAGCACTTGTCTGTGCATTGCTGTACAGAGGTAACTCGTGGTTGCTGTGATGTTAAACACTGGGACACTGATGTGCCAAATGTGATAATGGTTACCCTTGGTGGACAGTGTTTGCCGGAGCTTCCCGACTAAAACAAGCCTCGAAGTAGGAGTAGCATCCACTTCCGAAATGCCTTGCCTCCGGAAGTGCTCAGGTCTTTCGTTCATAGGGTCGCTATGAGTCCTCTAAGACTTGATGGCACTTAACAACAACAGGAAGTTTAAGTTAAATAAACCTCATTGAAAAAGTGGTATTTGACAAAGAATTAAAGATGGGTTTTAAAATAATGCAACTAAAACTCAGAAAGGAATGTGACTTACATGAGATCATCTGATGGTGACTATGCAGCTGAGCAAAGCTAGAGTTGCATTCAAGCTTCTTGTCTCAATGATTCTGAGACTGTGAGTCAGATTTTATTCACAATTAGAAAGTGTTGGTGATAGTATCAATATAGTGTTCAGTAATAGGAGTTGACAACATAAAATCATAAGCTGGTTCAAGGGAAATCAAAGTTCTGAAATCCAGAAGTAGCAAGCCAAGAAGCAAAAGCAGATAGTTATTAAACATCACAGCAGGACCTGGGATAATTCAGACACATTTCACAGGGTTGTACTGTCAGCTTAAGAGGTGTTTGCACATCAAATCTTATTTCACATTAACCCAAATAATTCACTTTATTGGTTTCTCATTGTCTTTAACACTTTTTCTAGAATAGCTATTCTCTCATTTTCTTTTGCAAAATTCATATTCTAACAACACTCAGCTTATTTCTCTTCTCTGATGATTGCTTTTTCTTTATTCCTTCTTGTTGTGTACCATAGAGTTGGAACCAAGCCATAGCTGACCCTCTGGTGGGTTTTCAGAAGCAGTTGATTGCACAGGAAGAGACTGCCCATCCTGCTCCTGTGGAGAAGCTGGTGGTATTTAAACCCCATACCTTCAGGATTGTACCACAGCTTCTTGCCACTAGGCTACCAGAGCTCTACACTATTGTCTAGACTGAATTTTAAATTAGTAAGGATAATATTCAACACTCTTGGTACTAGTGTCCAGGATATTTAAAGATGAATTGCATTGGGTAAATCAGCTGTCAGAGACCTCTCCAAAGTGCTGAAGAGCAACAGCATCAGTCTAGAGACTAAAGTGCACCTGATATAAGTCATAGTCTTTGCAATTACTTGTTATGCAGCAGAAACCTAGATAAAAACTGGAGATGATAGAAGGAGAAGAAAAATTGATGCCTTTGAGCTGTGATGCTGGAGAAGAGTATTGAATATGCCATGGACTGTTAGAAGAACAAGCAAGTTCATCCTGGAGAGGGTTAAATCAGGCTGTTCCTTGGAGGGAAAGATTCTGAAGCTTCATCTGACATACTTTGGACATGTTGCAAGGTGAGATTAGTACTCAGAAAGGGATGTCATGCTTGGGAGGGTGGAGAGAGAGTGCAAGAGAGGAAGACCCTCAATGGATGAGATGGATTGATTCAATGATGAGGGTAATGAGGGTAGATGTATCAGAGACAGTAAGATTGGCACAGGATAAAGTAGGTTTTAGGGCTCTTGTGCATAGGGTGACTCATTGGCAAATAACAACAACAAGGACAATATTTTATTCGTATTGATTTACGTAGCATCTATTACCTAGGAAGTGTCTGGTAAATGTGACTCAATTAGTTATTTAGTTGATGAATGACTTCAAAGCTATTATTGTTACATACTTCAGATGTAATCACAGAAAACAAGAATCAGATATAAATTCTGCTTTGTGTGTGAATATACGGAGTCAAATTAGAAAGGAAATAAATCTGAAGAAAAATAGGATAAATTAAAAAAAAACTCACTACCATACAATTGATTCCAATTCATAGGATAATCCATAGAGTTTTCAAGACTGTAAATCATAAGAAATTGCCCATCTTTTATCCTCAGACACATTGGTGGATTTTAACCACTAGAATAGAGAGGCCTCTGGGTTATCAATGCAACTCTCTAAAGACTATACCATCAGAGAGTTCTAAATATCTTAGATTAAGAACTGAATTAAATATATTTCTAATCATCAATCAATGGCACATAACAACAACAGTGAAAATCATCAATTACATTCAAGCCAATATTTATTTTATCTACTTTAAATAATGTAGAGCACCAGTGTTATAAAGCAGATCTAACAAGGGTTGGGAGGAGAATAGGATAAGAGTGGATATATAATGACCATTGCATTGGAACGGATGAAAGAACTGTCTAAAACAAATATATCATTAGTCATTATATTCAGAGAACAGCCCAGAATACGAGATATAGCATTGTAAAGAGGACTGGTAGGGGGAGGTAATTGTGCAACAATGAATGAATATCGTAATTTTTAAAAAGTGAACTGAGGAAGGGGGAAAGGAGGGCAAGGGGACATATTATTTAACAATGAAACAATGAATGAATCTCTACCTTCTCTGCATATATTTGTTAACATTACAGTTAAAATAAAAATTTATTTAAAAAATGTTTATGGGTTTGAATGCAATCATTCATGTTCATATACATTGTGTTTCATTGGTGTCCATCTGTTTTACACAATGATTTATATACATTGTTTTATATAATTGATTACTATTGATTTATGCTTATTCTCACACAATCTCTTCAAGTCCCGATTGCATCTTTCCTATTTTTACATTTACCAACCCACAGCAGTCAGGACACCTTGTACTGGGAAATTATGAAGTTAGGAACCTCTCCAAATTATTGAGGAGAAATGATGTCAGTTTGAGAACCAAGATGCGTATAATTCAGGTCATAGTCTTCTGATCACTTGCTATACATATGATCACTGGACGATGAATAGGAACAACAGAAGAATAATTGATGCCTTTGAATTGTAGTGTTGAAGAAGAGCACTGAACATCCCCTAGACGGCCAAAAGAATGAACAGATATGTTTTAGAAAGGGTGCAGCCAGAGTGCTCTTTGGAGGCAAGGATGATGAGGCTTCACTTCATATACTTCAAGCATGTTGCTAGTAGGGGATATTCCTTGCAGAGAGACATGATTGTTGGAATGGTGGAGGGTTAGAGAAGGAAAGGATGACCCTCAGCCAGACGGTTTGACATGATGACTGCTGCAATTGACTCTGGTGTGTCATGAAGGATGAAGATGGCATAGGATAGATTTGAGTTCAGATCTGCTGTTCACATGGTCACTATGCTAACAATAACCACAACCACCCACCCACTAACCTCTGCTCTTCTAGTAATTTTCTCCCCTCCCTATTTTCTGTCTCCCTTCTTGCTAATATTAGTAAATATTCTAGTCAATTTAGTATGAATACAAGAATAATATTTAATATAATTTTACTGAAGCTTTAAAAATATTTCTTAGCATGTATAGGCAAAACCTCTATTGTGCATATTATATTCCTGTGTATATTATACAAAATGTATTGACAATACACTTTGATATCTTATCAAATTTCCTACAAAAGTGTATTTCACCTATCCTTGAATCAACTTTTAACCAGCTGCTTGTGCCATGGCCTGTGATATGTTGTTGTTGTTGTTAAGTGTCGTCGAGTCGCAGGCGACTCATAGCGACCCTATGAACGAAAGTCCTGGACACCTCCTGTATAACTTTCGTCCTTTCTCCAGGTTCATAGGTCCTGTGATATATTTACCTTAAAATAAATTGTTCATAAAAAATAAAGATGGAGGAATTTTACAGTTCTGGTGACCTAAGGGTAAGAAGTTGCACTGGAATTATAAAGGCGTGCAGTTCAAATCAGCCTCCTGTGAGAAAGTGAATAATCTTCTCCACTGTGATTTACTGCCTCTGCAAACCTACTTGAGGGTTAGCTATGAGTCTGTATCTACTCAAAGGTAAACCGCATAATTAGCATTTTAATCACTGTTGTGCAGTTAGTTTCCTGTAAGGAGTTATGGAAATACTTTGCTAAATTAAGTCCTAAATTAAGTCTAAGTCCTAAATTCCTGTCTTCAATGACTGAGCAACTCTTTTTTTGGAAACATAATGATTCTTTCATTAAATCATGTTTATTTACTTATAAAGTTATTCTTTTCTGTAAATCAAGTTTATTAAGTATTGGGGATAGAAAAAGGGGTGAAACACACAGACCCTTCCCTTTTTAAAAGTATGGTCTAGAATTTAGATTCTAGGGGGATAAATTACTGAAGAACCAAAGTGAAACTTAACACTGAGTAATTAAAAGTAATTTTACAATAATGCCTATTGTATAGCTTCACAAGTCACATATAAATATGGCGCCTTCAGGGTATTTGTGAGATGCAGTCTTCTAATGTTTGTAATCTGTCTTGTTTAGTCCAATTAAATGAAAATAGATTAATTTGGAGTTAAATTTACTTCCTCTCCACCAGTTCTGTATTTGTGAACTCATGTTCGGAACCTTACATTCCTCATTTATTAGATAAAGATAATGATGCCTATCATAAGAAAATTCAACAAAGAATAATTTTCATTATTAAAAAAGCTCCTAGGGTACATCTTCTTCATCAGAAGGGGGGCTGTGTGTTTTCACTAGTGGTAAAAATAGTAGGCTATTAACTGAAAGGTCTACAATTAAAATTCATCCATCATTCTTTGAGGAAAAAGATGTGGCTGTCTGCTTCTATAAAACGTTTCGGCCTTGGAAACCCTATGGGACATTTCTACCTGTTCTACACTATTACTATGAATTAGAAAGACTTGAACACTGTAGGTCTGTTGTTGGGAGGCTGGTTAGCATATATGTTCTAGACTGTAAACAATGCACTTAACTTTACATTCATCTCATAAAAATGTCAAAATTCACTTAGCATAGTGTTCTCCAGTTCCCCCCCCCCAAGTTAGGTAGTTGTTGTTGTTGTTATGTGCCATCAAGTCACTTGTGACTCATAGCGACCCTATGTACAAGAGCCCTAAATGCCATTCTAGCCTCTGTGCTAGCCTCGCCGTCTCTGACACACTCATTCCCACCACTCCACTCACAGAGTTGATCCATCTCATCGAGGATCTTCCTCTCCTGTACCATCCCTCCACTCTCCCAAACATGATGTCCCTCTGCAAGGACCAGTCCCTCCTTGTAACATGCCCAAAGTATGTCCGACAAAGCTTCAGAATCGTTGACTCCAAGGAGCACTCTGGCTTCACCCTCTCTAGGAAAAACCTATTTGTTCTCCTAGCAGTTCGTGGTATATTCAGCACACTTCTCCAGGACCACAGGTCAAAGGCATCAATTCTCTTTCTATCATCCCTAGTCGCTGTCCAACTCTCCAATACATAGTACATAATTGTGAAGACTATAGCCTGCATCAGGCGCACCTTAGCCTCCAGCTTGACGTCGTTGCTCTTCAGTACTCTTGAGAGGTCCCTCACAGCTGACTTGCCCAATGTAATTCGTCCCTTGATTTCCCGGCTGATGTTACCAGGAGTGTTGTTGACTGTGGAGCCAAGTAAACTAAAACTGTTAACTATCTCAATCTCTTCACCATCCATACTGATGCTGCCAATTGGCCCAGGGGTGAGAATATTTGTTTTCTTGATATGGAGCTTCAATCAGTATTGAAGGCTGCAGACCTTGACCTTCTGCAGCAAGCGCTTCAGGTCCTCCTCAGTTTCAGCAAGCAGGGCTGTGTCATCTGCATAACGAAGGTTGCTGATGAGTCTTTAACCAATCCTAAGGCCACATTCCTCCCTGTACAACCCAGTAGTAATTTACAAAAAATATTACTCCTGCATGCTGTGTAGTATTCTATCATGTGAATGTACTATACCTCAGTACCATAAGGACAAGTATTATACAAAACCATTATTGTAGAATGGGTGTGAGGATCCAAGGGGGAGCGAGGAAGCAGGAGGCTGAGGATGGGCAGGAGGAGGGAGTAGACAATAATTTAAAACAAAATATTTAAAAAAAAAATAGGGGGTTTGATGGGTGGAGGGAGATGGGGTAAGGGAAATGGGAAAGATCCAGTATAAAAAACAATATATAAGAGCTTTGTAAATAAACCAGTATAAAAAAATGTTAAAATTTGGAAACAGAAGACCATAGATGTTTGTGAAAAATATATCTCATTTTATTTTCTGGTTATTTTAACAATTGTATTTTATATTGGCTTGCTTACAAAGTTCACATACACTGTGTTTCACACTATTCTTCATTCATATTGTGTTTCATTCAATCATTCCCATACATTATGTTTTATAAAATTAATCACCTTTATCCATAATTACCCTGTTTTTTCACTAGGATACTTCCCATTTCCTTCACCCCGTCCCTTCACTCAACAAACTGTGTAATCCTGTGGTTTCACTTCTACCTATCCTCATCCCTTGGCTCCCACTTCTTTCCCCCTTGTGTTTTCTTTAACTAGTTATTTTTATTTTTACAATAACAGTCTTTTGCAGTACTTGTCCTTATGAGACCTGGTTAGTTCACTCAGTATGCTTTCCAGTCTTTCCCAAGTTATGTAATTTTGGGGTTTTTTTTTTGGTTTGGGATTTTTTAAATCATTGCTTCTGAGTGGCGCACAGTATTTCATTGTGTGAATGTACAACCATTTCTCAATCCATTCAGTTGTGATGAAATATTTGGGCTGTTTCCATGTTATTGCAATGGTGAACTCTCATATACTATTGGTGGGATTGCAAACATGATACAACCATTCTGGAAAAGAGTTTGGCATTTCTTCAAAAAGTTGAACATAGGAATTCTCTATGACGCAGCTATTCCACTACTAGGAATGCACCCCAAGGGAATGAGAAACAAGACACAAACAGAGATTTGTACACAAAGGTTCGTAACAGCATTATTCACTTCACATGATCATGGGGGGAAAAATATTTTTTTTATGTAGTATCCCATGCATCACATGAAAAAGTAGATATTCTTGTAGTGACTGGACAGGTTGAGATTTTTTTTACTTTTTTGCCATTAGAAGACATTTCTCAAGAGAAGGTTT
Organism: Elephantulus edwardii; assembly: GCF_000299155.1. NCBI lineage: Eukaryota > Metazoa > Chordata > Mammalia > Macroscelidea > Macroscelididae > Elephantulus > Elephantulus edwardii. The sequence goes on along the minus strand of NW_006399796.1, from coordinate 13,378,851 downwards.
TTATTTGACAAAGCCGTTATACTTAAATTGACTTCCACTCATTGCCACCCTGTAAGATAGAGTTAAGTGCCCTGTGCAGATTGACATATCTTTGCCCCTTAGAGAACCGAGTGGGCTTAAACTACTGACTTTTTGGTTAGTAGTTAACCTTCATATTCAGCAAGGAAACACTGCATGGTTAAAAATTGGGAAGGGTGTACACCGGGGATGTGTCCTGTCTTCATACCTTTTCAACCTGTATGCAGAACAGATGATCCGGAAGGCTGGGCTCTGGGAGGAGAATTGTAGCATCAGGATTGGTGTACAATCTAACAACAATCTGCGTTATGCAGATGATATAGCCCTGCTTGCTGAAACTGAGGAGGACCTGAAGCGCTTGCTGCTGAGGGTCAGGGACTGCAGCCTTCAATATGGATTGAGGCTCAACATCAAGAAGACAAAGATTCTCACCATTGGACCAATTGGCAGCATCAGGATGGATGGTGAAGAGATTGAGATTGTTCACAGCTTTAGTCTGCTTGGCTCCACAATCAACACTCTTGGCACCAGCATCCAGGAAATTAAAAGATGTATTGTGATGCCAAAGCCTGCTCTTAGGGACTTCTCTAAAATACTGAAGAGCAACGGTGTGTCTCTGGAGACTAAAGTGCATCTGGGACCTGCCATGGTCTTTGCAATCACGTGTTATGTGTCAGAGAGCTGTACAATGGCCAGGGAGGATACAAGGAGAATTGATGCTTTTGAGCTGTGGTGCTGGAGAAGAGTGTTGAGGGTACCATGGACTGCTAGGAAAACAAACAGATTCATCCTGGAGAGGGATAAACCGGGCTGCTCCTTGGAGGCAAGGATTCTGAGACTTCGTCTGACATACTTTGGTCATGTTGTAAGAAAGGACTGGTCCTTGGAGAGGGACATAATGCTTGAGAGGGTGGAGGGCCGGCGCAAGAGACGAAGGCCCTCTGGGAGTTGGATTGATTCAGTGACTGTGGCCATCGGGATGAGTGTGTCAGAGACAATGAGATTGGCACAGGACAGAGCAGAGTTTAGAGCTGTTGTACATAGGGTCGCTATGAGTCACAAACGACTCCACGGCACATAACAACAACAACAACCATCATATAACCTGAAGCTATAAAGTAAATCATAAGGAGGAGACTGCTCATTTTTATCCTTTAGAGGTGCTGGTTGATTTGAACAGGCAGAGAGGTGTATTCTTTGTTTTAGCAGTGAAACTCCCTATAGTCTAAACCACAAGTTTCCCCAGAACACATCACTAGCAGGTAACTCAGTACTGCACCTTGTGGTGCAGTAGCTTTAGTTTGACTACTAACCTATTTTAGAGATCTCTGGTCACATAGTCTTTGCTTACCTGTGTTGTTAACTCAAAGGAAGCAGTTTGAGTCCATTGGCTTCATGGGAGAAAGATAAACAATCTCCTTCATTTGAGATTTACAGCCTCAGAAACCAAATGAAGACTCGCTACAAAACACAACCACCCTGAGAGCAGTGAGTTTGAGTTTCTAAGTATATTTGTCATATTTGATATGTTCTTTCAATTGGGACACACAGCCTTGATTTTATAACTGAACTTACAAATTTAAAAGTGATCCCATTTCATGGCTAACAAAAAAAATAAATATCAGAAATATAGTTTTTATAAAGTCTCTTTTCTGGAAGTCAGTGAAAAAGAAAAAAAATAGTGACGTTAATGATAGTCCAATGAAATAGATTTTAATTTCTTCATGTCATGCATTAGAATGCTAATATAAATTATTTAAGCAATATATCTTTACAGAGCAGAACTGTACATCTTATACTAGATAGAATAGTCAACAAAACTAAAGGTTTTTTTAAATTTTAAAATATTTTATTTTTTTTTATTTTTTAATTAATTTTAATGAAAGTTTACAGAGACTTATGGTTTCTAGTCATCCATTGTTGCACTTTTCTCCCTGCCTACCCCAACCCCCCAATTTATTCTTCTCCTTGAAAAAAAAAGAAAAACATTTCATTGTTATGCAATCCCTCCCCTCAAGGCCTCTCCACTATGCAGCCTTCACTCTGGACTTCTATAACGACAAGAATACCCATTCATATGTCCCTTTTAAACAGTTCTCTCCCACATCTGTTTCGATGCAATGTTCAGCATTCCTCCACTCCTTCTCTGTTGTCCTTCAACTCTGATGTCAGTCCGGTTTTACAACAGTGTCACTATGCAATATTTGTCTTTTGTGACTGAGATATTTCACTCAGCATATTGTCCTCCAGGGTTGTCAATTTTGCATAATACTTCATGAGTTCCTTGTTTTTCAATGCTGCATAGAATTCCATTGTGTGAATATACTAGAGCTTCTCTACCCATTATTTTGTTGATGGGCACTTGTGCTGTTTCCAGGTATTTGCTATTGTGAACAAAGCTGCAACAAACATGGGTGTGCATATATCTGCCTTGCTGGCAGTTATGGTTTCTTTAGGGTAAATTCCCAGTAGTGAAAAGCTTCTGTCATTGGTTTTCAACTCGATAAAAATACCAAGGGTATACCAAGTTCATGATGTTGAGCAATAGTTATATAATATACTGTTGTTGTTGTTGTTATGTGCCATTGAGTCAACTACAACTCATAGTGACCCTATGTACAATAGCTCTGAACCCTGCTCTATCATGAGCCATTCTCACTATCTCTAACACACCCACTGTTATTGTTGTTGTTGTTAGGTGCCGAGTTGTAGACGACTCATAGAGACCCTGTAAATGAAAGGCCTGAGCACTATTCATACATAGAGTTTCCGGAGCAAGCCATTTTGGAGGTGGATGCGGCTCTTGCTTCCAGGCTTGTTTTAGTAGGGAAGCTCCAGCAAACACTGTCCACCATGGGTACCCATTACCACGTTTGGCACATCATAGTCCCAGTGTTCAGCATCACAGCAACCATGAGTTACCTTACAGTGTACAGACCAGTGTTATGTTATATCACCTAGAAGAATGTTTGACAGGAAAACAATTTGAACTTGGCCTGAGGGCCGCAGATTAAAATCACCCACCTTTGGCTTGGTAGCATAACTTTCTGTCCACTAGGTCAATGTAGCTCTCTCTATGTCATCGTTGTTATTGTTGTTAGGTGCCATTGAGTCGTAGACAACTCATAGCGACTCTATGAATGAACGGCCTGAGCACTGTTCATTCATAGAGTTTCCGGAGGCAAACCATTTTATTGTGTCAATCCATCTCATCCAGGGTCTTCTCCTGCCCTGTCTCTCAACACTTCCAAGCATGATGTCCTTCTCCAGACTGGTTCCTTCTGGCTAAATGCACAAAGTATAGGAGATGGAGTCTCAAAATCTTTGTTTCCAAGGAGCAGCTTGGTTTCATCCTCTCTAGGTCAAACCTTCTAGTTCTCTTAGTAGTCCATGGTATGTTCAAAACTCTTCTCCAGTACACAACTCAAAGGTATCAATTTTTCTGTTATCTTTACTTATTATCTAAGTCTCTGATACATAGCAAGTACTTGCAAAGACTATGGCCTGGATCTGGTGCACCTTAGTCTTTAGGCTGACATTCTTGCTCTTTGGCACTCTGGAGAGGTTCCTGAGAGAACATTTCCATAAAGCAATTTGTCTTTTGATTTCCTGACTGCTGGTGCCAAGAATGTTGACTGTAGAACCAAGTAAGCTGAAATTGTTAATAGTGTCAATCTCTTCTCCATCTACTATGATGCTGCCAATTAGCCATGTTTATATGTTCATTTTTAATAGAATAATATAATTTGCATTTTCAAGCAAATGAGAATATTACTTCTAAAAGATACTGTCTTCTAGTTATAAAAATGAAAAAGTTAAAAAAAACCCTTTGAAATAATTTCAATGAATCAGAAGCATGAGGTTACAAAACACACAATTTATTTGGAAATCTTCCCAAGAGGATTTATTATTTTTGTTAAAATATTCCAGCTGTACTTTTTTATGAGTTAAACTTAACTTCCTGATGCGCGTTACGTTTAGTGAACCAGGTAATGAATAGTATTGTTTTTCGATGTCTTCAAGTTCTTTTCAGCGTTACAAAAAGCTCTACCTGATCCTTGTGCACCATGTGGTTTGCCTCTTTTGAGCTCCCGAGCAACAATAACTGCTCAACATGATTACAGAGTCTCGTGCAGAAAGACGGGCCTAATCCTGGTGCTCCATCAATTTAGTAATCTATTCCAATCAGTATTTGATGGCTTTGACAGGCTGTCTCTAGTTAAGTGAGACAGATTCAAGCAGGTCAAGCAACTTACTGGCATGCTGGAAAATATTGGGAAAATCCTTTGTGCTGTGTCAAAAAATCACACACAAATTGTTTCTCATTTCTTCTCTATGATAAAAAATGGAAATAAAAAATTTCCAAAGCTACATTTCAAAATATTCCTACCACTCTAACTATTGGAAACATTTGTTGTTTTTGTTGTTGTGAGGTGCCCTCGAGTCATAGATGACTTATATCGAACCTATGAATGAAAGACCTGAACACTTGTAAAACTTTCATCATTTCTCCACATTCATAGGGTTTCCAGAGGCAAGCTATTTCAGAAGTGAATGCCACTCCTGCTTCCAAGCTAGTTTTAACTGGGGAGCTCCACCAAACACTGTCCACCATGGGTAACCATTATCAGTGTCACAGTGTTCTGCATCACAGCAACCACAAGTTACCTCAGTACAGCAAATGGACACACTAGTGCTAGAATGTTTGACCAAAACCAATTATGTTGTTGTTGTTGTTAAGTGTCGGCCAATCATAGATGATTCATAATGACCCTATGAACAAAAGACTTGAACACTTGTATAACTCTGGAAACATTTACTGAATTTTAAAATTGACAACCTAGTAATCATATTTAAATTCTTCAAATAATTCAAGGTTATTACAAAGTTAGTTGATTCAATGCATAAAATATGCTCAATATTTGTAACATTTCTTATATATTTATAAATAAAACTTTGATTTTAGAAAATCATGACTGCATTATCTATCACATGTAAATTCTGAAAGATTTAAAACAAACATTTTATTGAGTTTGTAAAGATATTCGACTGTGTGGATCATAGCAAACTATGGCAAATATTGAGACAATAGGAACCCCAGATCACTTACTGATGCTCATATGAGATCTATACCTAGACCAAGAAGTTGTTGTCAGAATGGAACGAGGAAACACTATAAAGTTTAAAATCAGTAAGGATGTCCATTAGAGTTGTTTCCTTTATCCATACCTATTCAATCTGTATGCTAATCAAATAATTCATGAAGCTGCACTCAATGAAGAAAAACGTGGCATCACATCATAGATGGTTGTCATCACATCAACAACCTGTGTTACGTAGCTGATACAACCTTGCTTCCTGAAAGTGAGGAGGACTTCAAATGCTTGATGCAGAATATCAAGGGCTAAAGTCTTCAATATGGATTACATCTCCATATTAAGAATACAGAAAAAGAAAAAGAATACAGAAGTGCTTACCACTAGGCCAATAGATAATGCTGTGATAAATGGAGAAAGGGTTGAGGGTGTCAATGGTTTTGTCTTACTTGGATCTACAATCAACATCCTTTGTACCAGAAGTCAAGAGACCAAGTAGCATATTTCTTTGGGAAAGTTTACTGTCAAGGGCATCTCCAAAATACTTAATAGCAATGATGTCATTTTGAAGACCAAGGTGTACCTGATTCAGGCCATAGTCTTTTCAATCCACTTGCTATGCATCTGAGAACTGTACAATGAATAGGGTGACAGAAGAACTGATATCTTTGAGTTGGGGCATTAAAGAAGAATATTGAATATGTTATGCACTACCAAAAGAACAGTTATGTCTTGGAAAAAGGACAGCCACAGTGCTCCTTCTGGTAAAGATGGAGAAAGTTTGTCTCTCATATTTTGGGCGTATTGCTAGGTGAGAACATTCTTTGGACAGAGATATTGTGCTTGAAAGAGGGAAGGTAAGGAAAAGAAAGGAAGACTCACAATGAGATTGATTGACAGGGTAACTACAACAATGGGTTAAAAAATGATAAAGATGGCACAGGAAAGGACAGGTTTCAGTTCCATTGTTCATAGGTTCAATATGAGTCACACTTGATTCTATAGCTCCTAACAACAATAACAAAATAAGAATATTTTAGGGAGCTCTGGTAATTATGTAGATGACACAACCGTGTTTGCTAAAACTGAGGAGGACCTGAAGTGCTTGCTTCAGAAGATCAAGAACTGCAGCCTTCAACTTGCATTGAAACTCAACATCAAGAAAACAAAGATTCTCACCACTGGGCCAACTGGCATCATCATGATGGATGGCAAAGAGATTGAGATTATTAAGTTTTAGTTTGCTTTGTTCCACAATCAACATTCTTGATACCAGTAGCCAAGAAATCAAGAGACTAATTACATTGGGAAAGATGGCTCCACAGTATTGAAGAGCAACGATATCAGTCGGGAGACTAAGGTGCGCCACTTCCAGGCTATAGTCTTCATAATTGCTTGCTATGTGTCAGAGAGCCAGGCAATGACTAGGGATAATAGAAAGATAACTGATGCTTTTGAACTGTAGTGCTGGAGAAGAGTATTGACTATACCATGGTTGGCCAGGTGAACAAACAGGTTCATCTTAGAAAAGGTGAAGTCAGCCTGCTTGTTGGAGGCAAGGATTCTGAAGCTTTTTTTGACATACTTTGGGCATGTTGCAAGGAGGGACCAGTCCTTGGAGAGGGACATCATGCTTGGAAGGGTGGAGGGATGGAGAAAGAGGGGAAGATCATCGATTAGACGGATTGATACAGTGACTAGGGTAATGAGGGTAGGTGTGTCAGAGATAGTAAAGTTGGCACAGGATAGGGTAGGTTTAAGGACTGTTGTACATAGGGTTGCTATGAGTTGCAAGTGACTTGACGGCACATAACAACAACAACAACAACAATAACTGGTAACTTAGAGGTAAGTAGTTGTGCTGCTAACCAAAAAGCAGTCCTTTTTAATTCACCATCTGCTCCAAGTGAACCACAATCTGTTACCATGTGGTTTACAACCTCTGAAAACCTGCTTGAGAGTCAGTTATGGTCATTTCCCACTTGGCAACAATGAACAACAACAAAATAAGTACTTCCCTGCTGAGGAGCAGCTGGTGAATTCGAACTTCCAAGAAGAGGTGGCCTTCAGTTTGTCAGTGTAACTCTCTATACATTGGGCCACCACAGATCATAACCCGGTGAACTGAAAGCTCGGGTCAGTTAAGGGTTGCTTCTAACTGGAGAGTAATGAATAAATGAATGCAATGTCAAGAAAAGGCATGCTTTTTAAAAAAAATAATGATACATTTCAAATATTATTCTTACACTACGTTTTCTCTGATTCTGAATGTTAGTGGACAGAAGAAACCTTTTCATATAATACATAACATTTGAGCATTCAGTTTTAACTCTTAAAAAAAATCTCAAACTTATTGCCTTCTTATAAGCACTGGACCAATTGGCAGCATAAGGATGGATGGTGAAGAGATTGAGATTGTTCCCAGCTTTAGTCTGCTTGGCTCCACAATCAACACTCTTGGCACCAGCAGCCAGGAAATTAAAAGACGTATTGCGATGCAAAAGTCTGCTGTTAGGGACCTCTCCAAATACTGAAGAGCAATGGTGTGTCTCTGGAGACTAAGGTGTGTTTGGGACAGGCCATGGTCTTTGCAATCATTTGTTATTCATCAGAGAGTTGGACAATGACTAGGGAGGATAGAAGGAAAATTGATGCCTTTGAGCTTTGGTTTGGAGAAGAGTGTTGAGGGTACCATGGATTGCTAAGAAAACAAACAAATTCATCCTTGAGAGGGTTAAATTGGGCTGCTCCTTGGAGGCAAGGATTCTGAGGCTTCATCTAACATACTTTGGTCATGTTGTAAGGAGAGACCGGTCCTTGGAGAAGGACATGATGCTTGGGAGGGTTGAGGGACTGCGCAGGAGTGAAGACCCTCTATGAGGTGGATTGATTCAGTGACTGGGGTAATCAGGATGGGCGCATGGGAGACAGTGAGATTGGCAGGACAGAGCAGAGTTTAGGGCTGTTGTACATAAGGTCTCTATGAGTTGCAAGTGACTCGACAGCACATAACAACAACAACAACAACAACATAAGAACTGAGGCATAAATGACTGCTTATTGGTTTCAGAAGGTCTAAATCTCATGGAAGAAGGGATATACACATAATGATCCTGCTCAGCTACTGGTAAACTTACAAGCCAGTAAGGCTTGGTCTTCGGGTTAGCAGCATGCAACCCTATGGATCAGATTGTTGGAACTACTCATTTTAACTAGGGAAGATTATTCTCTCATGTATTTTCTCTTCTGCCCCCATTTATAAGAGAAAATATAATTTATTTATAAAACTGTAATTTCTCAATGCTTCATTATATTAGCTAATAATGTTAATAAAGTGTGAATTTTATTCTAGGAGAGATTCTCAAAACTTAAACTAACAAATAAATAACAGTGTTTTATATTTTTGAGCTGTGAATTTAAGGTATTCCTTAAGGACTAAAGAAAAATGATGTATAATAGTTAAATACTACTTTTGCTCTGTTTCACAAGATTTTTTTATTTATTTACTTTCTTAAAGAAACCCCAACTAATAAATACTCTAATGATTTACTTTTAGGTGTGTTTGCTTTAACTGATAAGTGAAAAGTTTTATATATTGGAAATAATAGAAAGGGAAAAAAACAGCTTACTAAATCCAGAAACTCTAGTTTTACAGTCTGATAAAATCAGAGTTATGGAAAATTATGGAATGATATCATGTAAATATTATTTACTTTTCTCACTTCATCATTTGCTAACTTTCTGCCTCCACCCCTCCTTAAGACCTCTGCTGACTTTGGTAATTTAATAGCAAGATTTAAATAAAGAAATATTAATCTTTCCACCTTTTTTTTTTGCCTCAGGGCTACCCTATACACAGTAGCTATTAATCTAAAAGTTTCAAAAATTAGTTTCATATGAGACTTAAAAGAGCTTGAACTTAAAGCACTAAAAGTGATTACTATTTGCTCTGTGGGAATGAAACTCATAGAAACTAAATTTCTTTTACAAAAGAATCTTGGTTCCATACATGGTAGAGGTGCCCAAGTTAATATAAACCTCTTTTTTCCATTATAAGAGCTCTGTTGGTTTAGTCTATAGTATGCTGAACTGTTAACTTAAAGACCACAGTTCAAATTCACCAGTGACGCTGAGGGAGAAAAAAGGGACAAACTCTTCCTGTAGGATTTAGGACCTGGGAAAGCCAAGGGAAGATGAGCTATATGAGTTGTCTCTGACTCTTAGCAATGAGTTTGAGAGTTCATCAGCTATTCAGAGGAAGAAATATGAGAATCTCCTCTCGTGCAATATAGTCTCTAAAAACCCACTGAAGGACATTAATGAGATGCTTGTGACACAACAGTACACAATAACAACAACCAATTACACTCCCCAGCACTAACAAGGTGGGTTTGGTGAAGTAGGTGAGTGGTGGAAGTTTAGAAAAGAATAAGGTCCTCAGTCCACAGGAGGTAGTGCTCTTAACAAGATGGTGACTCTTTGGTGCTTCGAATCTACTAGTTGATACTCGGAAGAGAGATTGGCAGTCTCCTTATGTGTGATTTATGTCCTCCAAAAATCCACTAGAAGGTCAACTATAAGTCAGTTTAATCTCAATGGCAATGAATTTGAGTTCTTGGGTTTTTAAGTCATGGAGGAAGATCATTATGCATAGCTTTTGACAGGGTCAAATAATAGGGTAAAGTAGACTTTTGTGATAATTGTGAAATAAATCTTCTATTACTAGACTTCTCTATCACCTTTTTATATGTTTAAGTCCTTTGCTACTTGCGCATCTGTTGATGAATTTTAATAAATAGCCTTGACTGAAGATTAGACTTTCAGATCCTAGACCAAATAAATGTACTGACACAAGAGTTGCAAAGATTGTGCGATTGGCACAGGATAGGACAGAGTTAGTTGTTCATAGCATTGCTATGGGCCCTACTCAACTTGGCAGCACTTAACTACAATAACAAGCTCAATGATTAGGTCACTAGAGTGTATGACTAAATTCCTTGTTGATCAGCACACCATAATAAGGGAGGCTGTAGTAGTTATATGCCATCAAGTCAGAACAAACTCTTAACTCACCCTCCAGTATGTTTTCAGAGGCAGTAAACCACAAGGTGGGAGACTGGCCATTTTTCTAATTCAGAGCAGCTCATGGTATTGAACTGTATGCCTTCGGATCATCAATTTACCACTAGCCCATAAAAGCTCTCTATAAGAGAGGTGAATGATCTTAAATAAACAGACTATTTCATTTAATATGTTTAAAAACTAAGAAAAAGAGCAACTGGTCTTGTTACACATGAGTTGGTAAATACAAAGGAGATTTTATTTTTATAAATGGGAAATTAATAAATAACATGTTCAATATACAAACAAAAACAGAGGAAAGAAAATGTCACAATTCCTCATATCCAAAATGTTAGGGGACACCCATGTCTCCTCACAAAAGATGAGAATGTGGCTTAATTTTTTTACAAATAAACTAGCCTGAAAAAAATTTTCCCTTAGTGGACATTTTACTCATCAAGGAGCCCAGTTGCAAATCATAGAACTTTTTTTGGATAATTTATTTAGGGCTACCGCAAATGACAGCTCTTTTTGTTGGTGTTCTTTCTGTAATTTTTTGAGAGAAATTTTACCAACTATACTGGTTTTTCATTCAATTAGTTATAAACATTTGGTTTTATAAAATTGTTAAAAAATTGAACAGATTTCAAAGGGCATGAATTATGTAAAGTTCTGGAGCCAGAAAATCAAAAGAAAAGAACATGCTCAGATTTTATGAAGCTGAAGGAACTTAAGAACAAATTCAAACTTCAATTAGCAATACTGAAAGATCCCATGGGCAAAATCTTGGATGAACCAGGAAGCATCAAAAGAAGATGGAACTTTGCCACTGTTATTAGAGTGATTTGGTACCTCATTGTGGTTTTGACTGGCATCTTTTTTATTGCCAGTGATTTGAAACATTTCTTCATGCTTGTTTGCCATTCGAATATCTTCCTCCATGAAAATTCTTTCCATGTCTTTTGCCCATTTTGAAATTGGGTTATCAGTCTTTTACTTGTAGAGACCCTGGAGATTTCTGTAAAATTTTGTTTTAAGACTCGTGTCTGAGAAGGTATAACCAAATATTTGTTCCAAGTCTGTAGGTTTTCTTTACACCCTGTTGGAAAAAGTTTTTGATGCATACATGGATTTAATCTTTAGAAGTTCCAATGCATCAATTTTATCCTTTTTAGATTGTGTGTTTCTGGATATATTTTTTACTCTATTTATACCTTGGACTAGTGCTCCTAAGCCTGATCCAAGTTTGTCTCTTATGAATGTTATGATTTTGAGCTCTACTCTCAGGTCAGCAAATAATAAGTATTAGAGAAAATGTGGCAAGAAAAGCACTCTTGTACATTGTTGGTACAACCATTCTGAAAGGCAGTTTGGCACTTCCTCAAAAAGCTGAACATAAAAAAAAAAAGCTGAACATAGAAATTCCATATGATCCAGCTATTCTACTACTTGGAATATTGTTGTTGTTGTTGTTGCTATGTGCCGTAGAGGTGCTTGCGACTCATAGCAACCTTATGTACAATAGCCCTAAATCCTGCTCTATCCTGTGCCAATCGCACTGCCTCTGACACATCCGTTCCGATTATCCCAGTCACTGAATCAATCCACCTCATAGTGGGTCTTTCCCTCCTGTGCTGTCCCTCTACCCTCCCAAGCATTATGTCCCTCTCCAAGGACCAGTCCCTCCTTACAATATGTCCAAAGTATGTCAGACGAAGCCCCAGAAACCTTGCTTCCAAGGAGCAGCCTGATTTAATTCTCTCCAGGTTGAATCTGTTTGTGACTTGGAATATATGCTGAGAAAATAAGAACTGAGGCACAAACTGAAATTTATATATCAATGTTCATAGCAGCATTATTTACCATGGCAAGAACATGGAAACAGCCCAAATGTCCAACTAAAAATGAATGGATTGAGAAATTATGGTACATTCACACAATGCAGCACGCAGGAGCAATGATTTTGTAAATTATTATCTAACTCGGGAGGGACTGGAGAGCTTTATGCTGAGTGAACTCAGTCCCACAAGGATAAATATTGTATAAAACCATTATTGTAGAATGAGTATAAGGATCCAAGAGGACTGAGAGAGTTTGGAAGCAGAGGGATAAGGATGTGCAGGAGGAGGGGGGATTAATCATGTGATTCTACTATCTGGTAGGGGGGCAGTGAAGGAAATGGAAAATGTGGGAAAAAAGAAGATGGAAGTTACTGTACCAAAATGAATTAGCTGACACAGAACCATTTCAGGAAGTAGCTTCTGATCACAAGCCAACAGTATTAAAGGAAGAAGTTCAAGCTGCTCTGAAGGAGTTGGCAAAAAATCAGGCCACATGACTTGATGGAATACTAACTGACATATTTTGAAAAACTTGTGAGGCCCTGGATATGCCCACCAAATGGTGCCAAGAAATCTAGAAGACAGTTACCTGGCTAACAGACTAGAAGAGACCAATATGTATTATCATTCACAAAAAAGGTGATCCAACACAACTTCGAAATGATAGAATAAAATCATTGAAATCATATGCAAGCAAAATATTGCTCAAGATCAACCAAAAACATCCATAACAGTACATTGATAGGAAACAGCTGTAAATTTAAGCTAAATTTAGAAATGACTGTGGCACTAGCGATATTATTGTTGATATCCGATGGATCTTGGCTGAAAGTAGAGAGTACCAGAAAGATGTCTGTTTGTGTTTTATCAACTATGCAAAGGTATTTGACTGTGTGCATCACAACAAATTGTGGCTAAAATTGAGAAAAATTTGAATCTCAAAATACTTTATTGTGTTCATGCAAAACCTACACTTACACAAGGAAGCTGTTATCCAAACAGATCAAGTGAACAAAAATCAAGAAGGTAATGCATCAGAGATGTATTCTTTCTCCCTACCCTTTCAATCAATATGCTTAACAGATTATTCAAGAGGCTGAGTTTATGAAAAAGAATGTGACATCAGGATTGGAGAAACTGATCAAAAACCTATGTTTTGCAGATTATACAACCTTTCTCCCTGAAAAAGAGTTTGCTGCAGAGCATCAAGGATTTCAGCCTTCAATATGATTTGCAGCTCCACATTAAGATTACAAAGTCCCTCACCACTGGACAGTATCTTGCTTTGATCCACAATCAACACCTTGGCACCAGCAGTTCGAAAACCAGCTGATGAGTGCACAAAGAAAATATGGTGTCAAAGACCTCTCCGGAGTATTTGTTGTTGTTATGTTCCTGCGACTCATAGCATCCCTAGACATTTTCCAGCTTTCTGAAGTATAGCAAGTAATCGCAAAGACTGTGTGGTCTGGATCATGCGCACTTTAACCTCCATACTGACATAATTTCTCTTTAGTACTCTGGAGAGATCCCTGACAGTAGACTTCCCTAACGCAATTCATATTTTAATTTCCTGATTGCTGGTACCAAGAGTGTTGATTATGGAGCCAAGTAAACTAAAGCTGTTAATAATATCAATCTCTTCACCATCTATCATGATGTTCCAGAGTACTAAATAGTAAAAATGTTATTCTAGAGACGAACGCGCACTGATCCAGGCCATGATCCAGGCCAATTGCTTGCTATGTATTTGAGAGCTAGAAAATTAGTAAGAATGACCAAATAAAAATCAATGTTTTTGAGTTGTGGTGCTAGAGACCATGAAGTACCAAGATAACAATCTGGTCTGTCCTGGAGAGCATGAAATTAGGTTGTTTCTTGAAGGCATGTGTTTTTAAACTCTATCTCTCATACTTAGGGCGTGTTGTCTGAAGGGGCTAGATCTTGGGGAAGAATGTGATGATTGGAAGGATGGAGTGTCAGCACGGAAGAGAAAGACACTGGATGAGATGAATTGACACAGTGACTGGCAATGAGGTTGTAAGGTTGGTTCAGGATAGGGCAAGATTCAGAGCCCATGGGATCACTATGAATCAGAGTCAATTGGACAGCACATAACCACAATAACAATAATTTTATTTTATAATTCAAACACGTTTTATAATAGTGATTACAACAGACTGTTTCTGTTGTTGTGTATGGTCAAATTGGAAATGATACGTAGTTGAATATCTAGCAGGTTTTCAGAGGAGTAAATTGTTTATCTTTCTCATGCAGAGAGCAGCTAGTGAATTGAAATTACATTCTGTTGGTTGGGTTGGCAGCTCAATTCCTTCCCACTGTTTAGTGCTCCTTTCAGTAAATCAATAGTTTTGTTGTTGTTGTTATGTGCAGTTAAATCACCTGTGACTCATAGAGACCCTGTGTACAGCAGCCCTAAGCCCTGTTCTGTCTTGTGCCAATCTCACTGTGTCTGACACTCCCATCCGGATTACCCCAGTCACCGAATCAATCCGTCTCCCAGAGGGCCTTCCCCTTCTGCGCCTGCCCTCCACCCTCCCAAGCATTATGTCCCACTAAAAGGACCTGTCCCTCCTTACAACATGTCCAAAGTATGTCAGACGAAGCTTCAGAATCCTTGCCTCCAAGGAGCAGCCTGGTATAACCCTCTCCAGGATAAACCCGTTTGTTTTCTTAGCAGTCCATGGTACATTCAAAACTCTTCTCCAGCACCACAGTTCAAAGGCTTCAATTCTCCTTGTATCCTCCCTAGTCACAGTCCAACTCTCTGACGCATAACATGTGATTATAAAGACCTTTGCCTGTATCAGTCACACTTCAGTCTCCAGAGTGATACCATTGCTTTTCAGCACTTTGGAGAAGTACCTAACAGCACACTTTCCCATCACAATACATCTTTTAATTTCCTGGATGCTGGTGCCAAGACTGTTGACTTTTAAGCCAAGCAAACTAAAGCTGTGAACAGTCTCAATCTCTTCACCATCCATCCTGATGCTGCCAACTGGTCCTGTGGTGAGCATCTTTGTCTTCTTGATATTGAGCCTCAATCCATACTGAAGGCTGTAGTCCTTGACCTTCTGCAGCAAGCGTTTTTGGTCCTCCTCAGTTTCAGCAAGCAGGGTTGTGCCATTTGCATAACACAGATTGTTGATGGATCTTCCACCAATCCTGATTCCACACTTCTCATAGACCTCAGCCTCCCAGATAATCAGTTCTGCATATGAGTTGTAAAGGTATGGAGATAGGACACATCATCCCTGGCATACACCCTTCACCCTT
>NW_006399796.1:13361314-13363222 GCF_000299155.1 Elephantulus edwardii | reverse complement strand
TCTGTCCAAGGTATTTGTTTGAATGGTCCTGTTAGCTGATTTCTCTTGAAGCCTGAAAAGGGAAGACAACAGCATGAAAAAAGCATATGAAGGTCTGGGAGCTGTGCAATTTCGCTCTTGACCACCTGTGTCATTACAGCCTCACAGAAGCTTGGAATGTGTCTGCCAGAAATCTGCATTAAAACCTTTTGCTCACACCCACTGAGTTTCAAGAGGCTCTGTGGGGGAGCAAACTCAAGATTAATATGCGTTGAAAAATAAAATGCCCTTACCACATTTTTGCCTGACCTTTGCACAGTTAAATGAAAATATTTCCTCCCTGGGAGTTTTTGGCTTTATGTCAGGTTTACAGAGGAGGGAGCTGGGGGTAGGAATGTCCTTGCAGTGCAGCATAAGGAGGAATGGGTCTTCATAAATGAACCTTGCTGCAGATTAGTGTAGAGAGGGTGGTATTCAGACTTCTTTTCCCTTCTTCTCTGCATTTTATTCTGTACCCTGGGGCACAATAACTGATGAGAAATTACAGTTACAGGAAAGTTGACTATTGCTTCAAAATGCCAATAAGACAAGCTTGGGAGCAGACAATAGAAGCTTTATTTTATTTTTGCATCAGCATGCTTTATATGCCAACACTCTGTGGCAGAACTGGGTTGAGGGCAAGGAAAACAGACTTGTAAAAAGTTAACCTTGAACAAAGAAAATACCAAAAGCTTCATGTTGTCTGCTATGAAAGCTTTTTCAGGGACAAAGCTGAATCGATTGCCATGTAGCCATGAAGTATGAGGATAACACAAATGCAAAAAAGCTTTCCATCCTCGCTCCCTTACACAAAGGTTCCTCCGAGGCTATTTAACTTTTTTCTCCCCTTTTTTGGTAACCTTCTTCCAAATGCGTGAGGGAAGCAATGGTAAGCTAGTAGCAGGAAATTTCCCTTGCCTTCTCATGACTTAATATGCAGTTGATTCTGACTCAGGCTTTAAATCTTAAAAAAGGATACTTCAACTATATTCTAAGAAGAGGCTGGTGGATTTGAACCACCAACTTTTGGATAGCAGTCCAACACTTAACCCACTGTGCTGATTCAATCCAGAAGCTTGATTGTTCCCTCTTCTGTCCAGTCTTTTGCTCATGAAACTAGAAGGGACTTTCTGATACTTTCTTCTAGGGGTGAGTTCAGAAAAAACTTAGCTATGGATGAAGATAAACATATATGGAACCTGAGAAAAGGGCTAGAAAATAGAAATATTGAAAATCTAAAAAAAGAATTATGTTTATGAGAAAAGAGTCTTGAAAAGAGCTGCAAGGGTATGTATACTTTTGTAAAGAAGTGAAGAGTCTTAAGTGAAAGATTAACCTCTATCACACAGGTGGGCATATTAAGCAAAAGAGGTGGAGTCTTCTAATGGCAGAAGCCTTAAAATTGGATGAAGAACAAAGATTCCTTCTCAGTGATAGAAGACAAAGCAGTCTCATTTTGAATAGAAAAGCCTCTAGCTTGTTTTGACCATTAGAAGATATTCAGATGATGAAATGAATTAATTTTAGTCTAGTATTTTCCTCCTCCCCCTCCCCTTTTGGTCTTTTATTTAACTTTTTAAGAAATGGAATCAGAAGTTTTTATCTTGGATTTCTGGTGATCCAAGAGTCGAGTTGTTAATCTAAAGATTGGTAGTTCAAATCTACAAGAAACTCTAGGGGAGAAATTCTACTTCTGTCTATTACAGTCTTGAAAAACCTATAGGACATTTCTATTGTGTTCTAGAAATAGAATTAACTTGGCGGCTGCAGGTTATGTTTATTTTTGGTTTCTTGTCTTGATAACGAAGGAAGTTGAATATATTTGACCTTTAGAAGTCCAATGGACTGGCCACTTACTAGAATTAGTTCTTACAGAGTTTTTTTTTCATG
>NW_006399796.1:13356064-13361214 GCF_000299155.1 Elephantulus edwardii | reverse complement strand
GAGAGAGAGAGAGAGAAAGAGAGAGAGAGAACGAGAGCTCCAGAGAGAGAGCTCATTCTGAGCTGTCATAGGAGATATAAGTGAAAAGTCCCTTTGTGTTGTAGAAGGATCCTGAGACCTGAGAATGGGAGGTAATGTTGTGATGAGAAAAGCCCTTCAGTGACATAAACTTTAATAAGCAGTCAAATTAACTATCTTGTCAAGAAAAAAAAATGAAGTTGTAGCCACAAAACATTATTTCTTCAGCAGGCCTTTTGATGTATTAAGATCATTAATACTGAGACATCCAGTGTTACATTTTGCATTGTTCGGTAATGTGAGGATTATTTGTTTTGACAAAACCTGTGTCCTATGAAGGGTTGTTTACAGAGTTGAAGGTAGTTTGATTTGTAGACTTATTCCCTGTTGTCATTAAAATAATTCACAGAGCCAATATACTTTTAAAATATTAAATTGAACACATGTTAGACTGGTTAACAAGGAAGAATTCCTTCATACACTATAAAATAGGATCTCTGCTATTTTTTATCTTTTCAAACATGCATATCTTTTCAAAAGAAGTTTTACTGATGTGGGTCTGCATCCTCTCTTCCCCTTTACTCCCTTGTGGAAGTACGTACGGATCAGATTCTGATTATTGTCTTCAGTTTGTCAGAAGGTAAATGGAAGTTTATAGAAGAGTCTCAGAAAATCTGTAAACTCTGGTTTAGGAAATTGAGTAAACACATTCAATCTGGAAAGTTAGTTACCGGAGTAATGAGCTAGGAAAGATATTTAACTGTATTCTGCTAAAAATACCACTTTTTATAAAAGAACTTTAAGAAATATGGTAGTCCTCTAGTAAAAAACTACCTGCATTTCTGTTTATCAGAAAAACATGTGTTTTGTTTTGTTTTTTTTTTTGGTGAGAAAAATTTATTACATTTAGAATTAGCCCGCTGGACTCAGTTTAGATGATCCCAATTTTGTTGGCAACATCCAAAGCATCATAATCAGGAGCAAGCTGAACATAGGCCTTCTTCTCTCCATCAGGCCCAATCAAAGTGTTGATCTTAGCCACGTCAATGTCATAGAGCTTCTTTACAGCTTGTTTAATTTGGTGCTTATTGGCCTTGACATCCATAATGAACACAAGTGTGTCGTTATCGTCTATCTTCATGGCTGACTCAGTGGTCAGGGGAAATTTGATGATGGCATAGTGGTCAAGCTTGTTTCTCCTGGGAGCGCTCTTCCAGGGGTATTTGGGCTGCCGTCGGAGTCTCAGCGTCTTAGGCCGCCAGAACGTGGGTGACGTGCGGATCTTCTTTTTTTTTGGCTGTGGACGCCCTTCAGGACTGCCTTCTTGGCCTTCAATGCCTTTGCTTTGGCTTCAGTTTTGGGAGGGGCAGGAGCTTCCTTCTTTGCTTTCGTCGCCATCTTCGTAGAAAGGCAGAAAAACATGTGCTTTTAACTTATTTAAAGAACAATTTATAAAAAGAATACTAAAGAGCAAGGGAACATTCAGAAATTCAAGCTGGATTCAGAAGAGGTTGTTGAATTGGGGATATTATTAATTATTTCACATGGAACTTGGTTGAAAGCAGAGAGAACCAGAACAAATTATTGATAACATTGAGAAGAATGAGGATTCCAGAGCACTTTGTACTCAGGTGAAACATATCCATTTGCAGGTCAAGAAGTAGTTAGTTGTCTGAATAGGAAAAGGAAGCACTAGATGATTTAAAATTAGCAAAGGTTATGTGTCATAATTTATACTTCATACATATTCAATCTATATGCTGAACAATCAGTTTTAGGAGCTGTACTATCTAAAGAAGAATGGGGTAACAGGCTTGGAGGAAGGTGCGACAACCTGCATTATGCACATGGCACAATTTTGCTGGCAGAAATTAAAAAAAAAAGACTTGAAGCACTTAGTGAAAATCAATAACTACAGTCTTCAATATAGATTACAACTCTACATTTAGAAAACAAAAATTCTCACCACTGGCCCAACAGACATCTTGATAAATGAAAAAAAGACTGAAGATATAAGTTAATAATTTTAGTATACTTGGGTTCACAATCAACACCCATGGTAAGAGCAGTTAAGAAATCAAAAGACGGGAACTCTAGTGGCCTAGTGGTAAGAAGTTATGCTGCAATCCCAAAGGCATGTGGTTCAAATTCACCACTTGCTCTGTGGGAGAAAGATGGACTGTCTCTTCTCATGTGATTAACTGCCTTTTGGTAGGGGATGGGGAGAGAAAGAAATGAAAAGACGTGTTGCATTGGGAAATCTACAGTTAAAGACCTCTCCAAAGAGCTGAAGAGCAAATCATTTAAAGACTAAGGTTCACCTGAACCAAGACATGGTATTTTTATTTTTTTTAACTAGTTTATTTACAAAATTCTAATACAAATTCAACCAAATTCTTTCAATTTCCCTCACCCCCCACCCATAAAATCATACAACCCAGAGATTAATCCCCTTTTCCCCCTGTACATCCACACCCCTCTGCTTCCAGCCTCTCCCATCCCTCTTGGATCCTTGTACTCCTTTTACAATAACAGTCTTATATAAGATTTATACTTGTGGGACTGAGTTAGTTCACTCAGCATACTGCTTTCAAGTCCCTCCCAAGTTAGAGAATACTTTACAAAGTTATTGCTCCTGCATGCTGCATAGTATTCTATTGTGTGAATGTACCATAATTTCTCAATCCATTAATTTGTGGTTGGACATTTGGGCTCTTTTCATGTTCTTGAGATGGTGAATAATGCTGCTATAAACATTAGTGTATAAATCTCATTTTGTACCTCAGTTCTCATATTCTCAGGGTATATTACAAGTATTCCAATTACTTGCTATGCTAGACAATGACTAAGGATGACAGAAGAATCAATGCTTTGATTGTTTTGTGCTAGAGAAGAGTATTGAACATACTATAGATTGCCAAAAGAAAACAAGTCTGTCTTTAAACGGGTAAAACCAGGCTGCTTCTTAGAAGCAAAAATTTTGAAGCTCTGTCTTACCTACATTGGGCATATGGCCAGGAGGGACTATTCCTTGGGGAAGGTCATCATGCTTGGAAAAGAGGAGGGACAGTGCAGGAGAGGAAGACTTCAGATGAGATGGATTGAAACAGAATAATAAGGGTAGGTGTGTCAGAGACAGTAACATTGTCTCAGGATGGACGAGGTTCAGAGCTATTGGACATAAGGTCTCTATGAGTCACAGGTGACTAGATGGCATATAACAACAATCAAAAGAATAACCAAATTTGTCTTGGAGAAAAGGCAGACAAGATTCTTCTTGAGGCAAAGATGGTGGAACTTCATCTAACGTCTTGTGGGCATGTTGTCAGGAGGGGCTTGTCCTCAGGAAAAACAAACAAACAAACAAACAAACAAACAAACAACACCAAAAAACCATTATACAGGGAAAGATGTGATGTCAGAGAAAGAGAGAAGACTTTCTACAAGATAGACTTGATTATAGCAAAGAATGAAAGTATCAGAGCTGTTATTCAGAGCATTACCGTAAGTCACCATTATTATAGTACAATACAGAAAGCAAATAGATAACTATTTAAGACTGAGGTATAACTGATCCAGCACAGAGTGTTTTCAATTGACTTTATATGCATCTGAAAGTTGATAATGATTAAGGCTGACCAAAGAATGACCCATGCCTTTGAATTCTGGTGTTGGTAAAGATAGTTGAACATTCCATGAACTTCCAAAAAAAAAAAAACAAATTCGTCTTGGAAGAAATACCACACTTAGGCACCCCTTAGAGTCAAAGATGTGCCTCACGTATTTTGAGCATGTTCTCAGGAGGTACCAGTCATTGAAAAAGGAAAAGAGAAAACACAAACCAAAACATTATTCACCAGAGGTGAAAGGTCAGACAAAGAGGGGAAGACCTGCAACGAGATGGTTTGACACAGTGATTGTATTTGGTCTCAAGTGTGGTGGGATTATGATGGTAGCATGGATAGGGTAAGTTTCAAAACTTTCGTTCATAAAACAGTTATGAGTTGTAATTGACTTGAAAGTCCCTAACGAAAACAACAATGAGAAATACTTTTATATAAAGTTAAGAAAATAACAAACTATTGATTATGAATTACTGAATGATAACATTGTAAACTGTCATCAAACATTTATTTCTTTTCAGTTATATAAATCTTAAATCATCTCCAAATCCAGATTGGGGTTTTTTTCTGCTGAATTAGTTATTTTAAGTGAGCAAAATGATAATTCATGAATGTAGGTCTTTGAAAATGTCAGTAACTGCATCAAGTTTCTGTAAAGCAGCTTTGCATATTTTCAGATGAAATGTTAGCCTAATTGTGAAGAAATTTTTCATTTAAAATATTATATCATCCTTCATTTAAATTTTTTTAAAAAGTATAAGGTTGAATACTATTAATCTGAGTAATTGTTGTTGTTTATCATCGAGTTAAAATTCACCATAGATGACTTTCCACCGGGTTTTCAGAAGCAGTTAATAGAATGGGAGAAGATTGTCCATCCTTCTCCCACAGGGCAGATGGTGGATTTGAATTGCATGTCTTCAGGATTGCAGCTCAGCTTCTTACCACTAGGCCACCCAAGCTCTATTATCTATTATCTCCATTACTTCATTATCTGAGTAATAGCAGCACAAGTTCTCATTTTACCACTTACTTACAGATCGCTTAGAAACAGAACTCTTCATGTGCTGAATATAGTTTATTCCCTTAAACTTTAGTGATGTATTTCATTAATGTTGTTGTGTACCATTGAGTTACCTGTTACTCATAGTGATCCTATGTACAATTGATCTGAAGCCTGCCTATTCTGAGCCAGTCTTGCTGACTCTGACAGACCTATCCTCATTACCTTAGTTACTGTATCAGTCCATCTACTCTAGAATCTTCCTCTCCTGTGCTGTCCCTCTACTCTTCCAAGCATGACGGTCTTCTCCAAAGACTGACCACATGCCCAAAGTCTTTGAGACATAGCTTCAAAATCCTAACCTTCAAGGAGAAACTTAGTTTCACCCTCTCCAAGTTAGATTTGTTTCATAGTATGTTCAAGACACTTCTCCAGCACTACAACACAAAGGCAGCAATTCTTTGTTATCCTTAGTCATGGTCCAGCTCTCTGATGCATAGCAAGTA
>NW_006399796.1:13354354-13355714 GCF_000299155.1 Elephantulus edwardii | reverse complement strand
TGCACAATGTAAGCTGTTGATGAGTCTTCCTACAATCTGATGTCACATTCCTCATAGAGCCCAGGCTCCCTAATGATATGTTCTGCATATAGATTGAAAAGGTATGGAGATAGGATACATCACAGACGTATACCTTTTCTAATTTTGAAATACGCAATGTTTCCTTGCTTTGTTCTGAGGACTGCTTCCTAGTCTGAGTATAGATTTCGTGTGAGCATAAACAAGTGTTCTGAGATTCCTCAAGGCAAGCCACAGTTTGTTGTGATCCACACAATCAAATGCCTTTGCATAGTCAACGAAACACAGATAGACATTCCTCTGATACTCTCTGCTTTGTGCCAAGATCCATTTGACAATGGTGATAATGTTTCTAGTATACATATTTCATTAATATGCAAAGAAAATAATTACTATTGAGGGTAAAAAAGACCTAGGTGATTATATTATTTTCTTCTAAACTTAGTCCTAAAAAACTTACATTGCATAACAAATTAAAATTTTTATATTTTACTTGTAAATGTAAGTTGTAACTAGATGTTTTTATACTGGTAATATGGATTGTTTGGTCAAACAAGCAAAATTATGGAATTATTAATTACTGTAATGATTGATTCTTGTTTAAAGTGACGAGGACTTACTCACAATCAAAGTTTTTAGTCTTCAGTACAGATTATGCCTGAGCATAAAACAAAAATGCAGCTAGGCCAATAGGCAATATCATGGCAAACTGAAAAGATGTAAGTTATCCAGGATTTTATTTTACTTGTATCCATAACCAACATCCACGAAAATAGGAGTAAATATATCACTTGAAGTATTATACTAGACAAATCTACTCCCAAGGATCTCTTTAAATGTGCTCAAGGGCAAGGGTGTCAGGATAAAGTGTGCCTCACACAAGCCATAGTACTTTCAGTTGCTTCATATGCATGTGAAAGTTGGATAATGAATAAGGAATCCTAAGAAGTGTTTTGTTCATGAGATTGCTATGAGTCATGTTCAACTTGACAACAATCAGTAACAACAACAAAGAAGACTTGATGCCTTTGAATTATGGTGTTGGTTGTTGTTATTGCTGATGTTGTTGTTATGTGCCGTCGAGTCACTTGCGACTCATAGCGACACTATGTACAACAGCCCTAAACTCTGCTCTGTCCCGTGCCAATCGCACTGTCTCTGACACTCCCATCCCGATTATCCCATTCACTGAATCAATCCAACTCACAGAGGGCCTTCCCCTCCTGCGCTGTCCCGCCACATTCCCAAGCATGATGTCCTTCTCCAAGGACTGGTTTCACCTCACAACATGTCCAAAGTATGTTAGATGGAGCCTCAGAATCCTTGCCTCCAAGGAGCCACC
>NW_006399796.1:13345478-13346061 GCF_000299155.1 Elephantulus edwardii | reverse complement strand
GCGATTGGCACAGGACAGAGCGGAGTTTAGGGCTGTTGTAAATAGGCTCGGTATGAGTCGCAGGCAACTCGATGGCACATAACAACAACAACAACTATATAGATATAGATGATATAGATATAGCTATAGCTATAGCTATAGATGATATAGATATAGATATAGATATAGATAGATAGATAGATATAGATAGATAGAGATGATAGAGATAGAGACAGAGATAGAGATAATATAGATATCTATATATAATATGAAATATAGGTAATATATATGTGATATACGATATGTCTCATTATTATATATTATAAATTCCTTTATACAGTTCTCTCCCTCGTCTGTTTCAATGCCATGTAAATTATTTATCCCCTTTTCTTAGTTTCCCACAGCCCCCATTTCAGTCTTGTTTTATAACAGTGCCGTTATGCCGTATTTGTCTTTTTGTGACTGAGATATTTCACCCAACATAATGTCCTCCTGCGTTTTGTGTAATAATTCATGAGTTCCTTGTTTTTTAATGCAGAATAGTATTTCATTGTGTGAATGTACCACAGCTTCTCTATCCATTCGTTTGTTAATGGGCACTTGG
>NW_006399796.1:13342442-13344988 GCF_000299155.1 Elephantulus edwardii | reverse complement strand
AAACTAGCATCAGTATTTTTGAGCATTTTAGGAGCGGTTCCTGACAGCAGACTTACCCAGTGAAATACACCTCCTGATTTCCTAACTGCTGGTCCCAAAGATGTTGATTGTTGGTCCAAGCAAAATAAAATTGCCAACAGCTTCAATCTTTTCTCCATCCATCAAAACGTTGATTCTTCCTGTTGAGTATTGGTAAAGAATGGCATATATACAGTGGAAGGCCAAACAAAAAACATATTTGTTTTGGAAGAAGTACTGCTTTTTAGAGACAAGGATGATGGAAGTTTTTACATAGTTTGAGCATGTTAGCAGTAGGAACCAGTCACTAGAAAATGACATTATTCTTGGGAAAATGGAAGGTCAGTGAAGCAGAAGACAACACTAAATCAGACTGACTACATCAATAGGTTTATGGACAGCACAGGTTGTGAGGAAGGTGCACAGAATTTCATTTTGATACAGGTAATATTATGTATATTATGTATATATTAGGTACATTAGGTAATATAGGTATATTAGAGCTGGCTCTGTGCATTCAGCAATAAAAACATCTTCCACAAACTTTTCTTCCAAAGTATGAGTTTTTTAAAATGTAAACTTTTTAAAGAAAAGCTTCACTAAGCACTTTTCCCCAAAATCTACTATACGAAAAGCTGCTGTATTATAGGAACATAGTGATTCTATCCAAATATCAAGTGAGATATTTGGTAGTAGGATATTCAACATTCAATAATAGTAACATTCAATATGTCATTTGACAAAGGAGTTTTGCCAATATCCCAATCTGCTGTCTCTCATAAGATATTTGTCTTTTAATTAGTGAGTGTTTTTGCTTTTTTATATTCATATGTGTAATGCAACTTTGGATAATGCCTTCATAGTTGTGTTTTTCTTTCCTGTTAGTAAGAGAAGCCATAATTTTACACTGAAAAGTTACATGTAATATTTATTATGTCAAAATTCATTTGTTTATCAGGGAATTGTGCTTTGAAATATATGAAAGAAGGATCACATTGTTTTTTAATACCAGTTAATCCACTCATCAATGAAACACCTTGATAACGTGCAAGGAGGAACTCATGGTCATAAACTTGATCATGAATCAGTGAACACCATTTTCAGGTGTTCATTTTGTGTTTTGACAGTGAACTCACCTTCAGGTTTCTATTTATGCTTACAGTTTAGCAGTAGTTGTATTGTTTCTATGTAAATTATTTTTTTTGAAGAGTTTTTACTGAAGTAAAATTGACATACAGTAAATGCTGCATACAGAGTGAAGGAGTTAGAAAGATCCAGTGGTAACCTGAAAACATGGGGTAGTGGATCACTGGTGATTAATTCCATAAAACGCAATGTATGAGAACAATGATGTGAAACACAATTTGGATGGAGGAATGAATGAAACATGTTGTTGTTTTTTATTGTCATGGGGTCGAGCACGACTCATAGAGCCCCGACGAACAGAAGACCAGAAGCCTTTCTATAGCTATTGTCATTTCTCAAAGTTCATAGAGTTTCCTGAGGCATGTTCTTTAGGAAGTGGATGCCACTCTTGGGAGCGATAATGGGAAACACAATGTGGATGGAGGAATACATGAAACATAATGTATATAAATTAAACACAATATATTTGACTTTTTTAATGGATGTGACTTTGATAAGTAAAACAATATAAAATAAAATTAAGAAAAAAAGAAATAAAAAGTAAATGCCACACATTTAAATACATTTTATACAATTTGAATCATTTGTGACCCTTATAAAACCATTAGATCATAAAATAATTAATTTATCTATCATACTAAATATTTTCCTTTGTTGTTATTATGTCCATGGAGTTACCTGTGACTCATAGCGATGTTATGCACAATTACTTTGAACTTTCTTCTATCCTGAGCCAATCTCATAGTCTCTGATACACCTAACCCCATTCTTCCAGTTACTTTGTCAATCTATTTCGTCCAAAATCTTTCTTTCTTCCACTCTCCCTCCACCTTTCCAAGCACAATGTCCCTCTCAAAGGATTGGTCCTTTCTGTAACATGCCCAAAGTATGTGAGACAGAGTTTCAATATTCTTGCTTCTAAGGAGCAACTTGGTTTCACCTGCTCTAAGTCAAACCTATTCTCTTGGCAATCTATAGAATGTTCAACACTCTTCTCCTTTAATCTCTCCTCACATCAGTTCTGCAGGAGCAACTACTGATTATTTATTTTCCTAATTTCTTATATAAATGATATCATACAGTATGCACCTTTTCCCACTGAGCATGATCATTTTGTGCTTCATCTTTATTATTGTGTGTACTTTTTGTTTATTGCTAAGTCTATTCTGCTGGATAGATGTGCTCAAATTTATTTATTTGCCTGTTGCTTGAGATTCAAGTTGTTTCAAATTTAGGACTACTGTAAATAACAATCATATTCAAATATTTTGGCATATACTTTCATTCCTCTTGGGTTTATTCTTGACAGTCAAGTGGCTTGATTATCTAACAGATGTATACATGCATTTTTCAAAGTGTTTATATCATTTTATAAAATATAT
>NW_006399796.1:13333213-13342342 GCF_000299155.1 Elephantulus edwardii | reverse complement strand
TTTATAT
This sequence comes from Elephantulus edwardii, assembly GCF_000299155.1. Lineage (NCBI taxonomy): Eukaryota > Metazoa > Chordata > Mammalia > Macroscelidea > Macroscelididae > Elephantulus > Elephantulus edwardii. The sequence continues at coordinate 13,342,335 of NW_006399796.1, read as the reverse complement.
TACATTTGATCTATTGTTGTAGTTGTTACATGCCACCAAGTCACCTGTTACTCATAGGAATTCTAGCCACAATAGCTCTGAAACCTGCTCTATCCTGGGGTGATCTCACTGTCTCTGATATATCTACCCTACGATCCCAGTTACTGTGTCAATACATCTCATTCAGTTTCATCCTCTCTTGTGCTATCCCTCCATCCTTTCAAGCATGGTGTCCTTCTCCAAGGTCTGGTTTTTCATGGCTACATGCGCAAAGTATATGAGACAGAACCTCAAAATCCTTACCTTCAAGGAACAGCTTGGATTCGCCCAATCCAGGATAGATCTATTAATTCTCCTATCATTCCATGGTATGTACAATAATCTTCTCTAGTACAACAACTCAAAGGCATCAATTATTCTTCTGTTCTCTTTGGTCATTATCCAGCCCTCTGTTGCATAACAGGTAGTTACAAAGACCATGGCCTGGAACATTTTATCTTTTGTTGTTTTTGTTGTTATGTGCCACCAAGTCGCCTACAACTCATAGCAACCCCAAATACAACGGCCCTGAAGCCTGCTCAATCCTGTGTCAACCTTGTTGGTTCTAACATACCTATCCTCATTACTCTAGTCACTGAATCAATCCATCTTATCAAGGGTCTTCCTCTCTTGCACTGTACCTCCACCCTTCCAAGCATGATGTCCCTTTCCAAGGACTGGTCCCTCCTTGCAACATGCCAAAAGTATGTCAGAAAAGGCCTTAGAAAACTTACCTCCAGGGAACAGGCTTGTTTCACCCTCTCTAGGACAAAACTTTTTATTCTGCTTGCAGTCAATGGTATATTCAATAATCTTCTTCAGTGCTACAACTCAAAGACATCAATTAGCTTTCCATCATCCCTAGTCATTGTCTAGCTTTCTGACACATAGCAAGTAATTGTGAAGACCATGGCCTGGATCAGGCACACCTTAGTTTCCAGCCTGACATCATTGTTCTTCAGTACTCTGGAGAGGTCCTTGACAGCAGACTTTCCCACTACAATTTATTTTTTTAATTTCCCTGCTGCTGGTACCAAGAGTGTTGATTGTGGAGCCAAACAAACTAAAGCTGTTAACAATCTCCATCTCTTCACCATCTGTAATGATGTTGCCAATCAGCGCAGTGGTGAGAACCTTTGTTTTCTTGATGTTGAGCTTCAATCCATATTGAATGCTACAGTCCTTTACCTTCTGAAGTAAGTGCTTCAGGTCCTCCTCAGTGTCAGCAAGCAGGATTGTGTCACCTGCATAACATAGATTGCTCATGAATCTTCCTCCAATCCTGAGGCTATATTCCTCCTCACAGAGCCCAGCCTCCTGAATGGTCTGTACTGCATATAGATTGAAAAGGTATGGGGATAGAACACATCCCTGGAGAACACCCTTTTCAAGTTTTAACTATTCAGTGTTTCCTGCTCTGTTCTGATGTCTGCCTCCTGGTCCAAATATAGTTTTTGTATTAGCACAATCAAGTGTTCTGGGATTACCATTCTTCACAGAGTTAGCCATCGTTTGTTGTGAACCACACAGTCAAATGTCTTTGCACAGTCAATGAAACACAGATAGATATTCCTTTGGTACTTTCTGCCAAGATCCATCTAACATTAGCTATAATATCCCTAATATCATGGACTCTCCAGGATTAGTTTTGACTGTTGATATTGAGCTTCTCCAATGATTTCTTCCACAAATGTAGAGTCTGATTCCTATGCAGCCCACTGGGTGAAATCCACATGTAAAATCGTCTTTTGTGTCTTTTAGGAAAAGTATTTGCAATGAATAAATCATTGAAAATACAAAATTCAAGCATTCTATTTCCAGCCTCATTTCTATCACCAATCCCATGCTTTCTGCCTATTGTGCCTTCTTCATTGTTTCCTAATTTTGTATTCCAGTCACTAATTATCATTAACACATCCTGATTGCATGTTTGGTGAATTTCAGACTGCAAAATTTGGTAAAAAATATCAATTTCTTCCTCTATGGCATTAGATGTAGGAGCATATACTTGAATAATAGTCGTGTTAGCGGGATTTAAAAGAGGCAGTGGAACCAGGGATATCATTGCTGATGTCAGATGGATCCTGTCTGAAAGAAGAATATCTATTTGTGTTTTATTGACCTATGCAGAGGTGTTTAACTGTGTGGATCATGACAGGTTGTGGCTGACATTGAGAAGACTGGGAATCCCAGAGTACGTTATGTTCATGAGTAACCTGGACCTCTATCAGTAGGCTATTGTGCAAACGGAGCCGAGGAGCACTGCATGGTTTGAAATTGGGAAGGATGTGTGTCAGGGATGTATTCTGTCTCTGTACCTGTTCAATCTATATACTGAGCGTGTCATCAATATTGGAAGGAGGTTGATCAATAACCTGCATTATGTAGATGATACAACCTTGCTTGCTGAAAGTGAGGAGGATTTGAAGTACTTGTTGCAGAAGATCAAGGAATAAAGCCTTCAGTATGGATTGTGTCTCAATATCAAGAAAACAAAGATTCTTACTACTGGACCAATATGCAGTGTCATGGTGGATGAAGGAGAGATTAAAACTGTCAACAATTTCATCTTGCTTGATTTTACAATTAACACCCTTAGTATGAGCAGTAGGGAAATAAGGAGACACACTGCAATGAAAAAATCTGCAGTTAGGGAACTTCCAAATTACTGAGGAGTAGTGATGTCAGTTTGAGGACTAAGGTGCATCTGATTCAGGCCATGGTCCTTCCGATTACTACTTATGTATGAGAGATCTGGACAATGAATAAGGATAACAGAAAAATAATTGATGCCGTTGAGATGTGGTATTGGAGAAGAGCACTGAACATTTCATAGATGGCTAAGAGAATGAATAGATACATCTTGGAGAGGGTGCAACCAGAGTTCTTTTTTGGAGGCAAGAATGATGAAGTTTTGCCTCACAAACTTTGGACATATTGCTAGGAGTTGCTGTTCCTTGGAGAGTGACATGATATTGGAAGGGGTAGAGGGTCAGTGAAGAAGAGGAAGACCTTCAGCCAGGTAAATTAGCATGGTGACTGCTGCAATGGGCTCTTGTGTGTTCAGAAATGTGAGAATGTGAGTACTGGACAGGACTGATTTCAGATCGTTTGTTCATAGGCTCGCTATGAATCATGCTCAACTCGATGGCATGCAACAACAACAACAACCAAGACCTCTTCTAAACCCAGTCTGCACTTCTGGCAGTTGTCTGTTGATGTGCAGTTCCAGTCATTTTTGGATAATTTTTAGCGTGTGATGTTAATTACATTGTTCAATAATTTCTGCACTCTGTTGGGACACCTTTCGTTGAAATGGGCAAAAATTACTCATCTCTTCCAGTCAGTTAGCCAGGTAGTTCTCCTCCAGATTTTTGACACAACTTGGTGAGAGTGTCGGGCGCAGCATCTGATTGTTGAAATATGTCAATTGGTAAGCTGCCAATTCCAGGGGCCTTGGTTTTTTTGGTCAGTTCTTCAGAACATCTTGTACTTCTTCCCTCATCACTACACATTCTTGCTCATATGTTGTTTCATGAAATTCTTCTGTCGGCCAGTCCCTTTTGTACAGTGACTCAGTATTCTCCTTCCATCTTCTTTTAAAGCTTCCTGGATAATTTAATATTTTACTCAAACATCCTTAAGTATTGCAACTCAAGGTTTGAATTAGTTCTCCAGCTCCTTCAGCTTAACAAATGCTGAGCAAGTTCAGCCCTTTTTATTTTCTGATTCCAGCTCTTTGCACATTTGATTATAGTACTTTGTCTTCCTGCACTGCCCTTCAAAATGTTCTGTTCAGCTCTTTAATTTCTTGATTTTTTTTTATGTTGCTTTGGCTTCTCAGTGCTCTAATGCAATATTCAGAGTCTCAACTGACATCCATCGTGTTCTTTTCCTCCTCCTCTTCTTTGTAATGACATTTTGCATTCTTCATGGATGATATTCTTGATATTTTCCCACCGCTCATCTGGTCTTCAGTCATTGGAGTTAAAGGTTTTAAACCTGTTTCTGAGATGGTTTTTAAATTCATGTGGGATAGACTCAAGGTCAAATTTTCGTTCCTGTGGATTTGACTTAATTTTCTTTAATGTCAGCTTAACCTTGCAAGGGAGTAAATGGTGGTCTGTTCCATAATCATCACCTGGCCTAGTTTTCACAGCTGATATTGAGCTCTTCCAGCAATTCTTTCCACAGATGTAATCAATCTGATTTCTATACATACCATCAGGTGAGATCCATGTTTACAGCCTGCATTTGTATTTTTTATAAACAATATTTGCAATGAATAAATCATTGATTGGACAGAATCCTATAATTCTATTTCCAGCTTCCTTTCTTTCACCAAGTCCACAATTTTCAACTACTGATCCTTCTTCTCTATTCTCAACATTTGCATTCCAAGAGGCACTAAGACACAGGAAGTCAGTCTTGGAGCAGAAGTTCAAGACAAATGACTTTTTCTGAGGACCATCTGATAGGAAGACTACCCTAATACTAGTACCTGGAATTTGGACTTAGAGATACTTAAACTCAAGAGATACTGGCCACAGAATAAAACATTTGCAGCAACGTGAGGTGTTCAGAATCACAGAAGCCCAGAATGGTTGAGATCTAAGCCATTATTTTAAGGGCTGGTTAAAGATAGAGAGGTGTTGAATTATGTAGGTGGGAGTGGAAGGAGATGCGGGTGGAGCAGGGAAAAAGATGGGTCAAGACACATGTGCTAAGGGTAGATAGGAATCTACTAAATCTATTGGTTGTTTCTAGAATTGGTAAAATGTCTTTCATATGCTCCTCACTGTAAAATATTTGTCTGTCAGATACTGTTCTAAATCTGAGCATTCAAATTAAGAAAGGCTAGGAAGAAAGACTGGCCGTCCACTTCCAAAATAACAGACCTTTAAAAACCCTATGTACAATAGAGCACACTTAGACTAGCAGATACGGCAACTGAGGCTTAGCCTTCAAGTATGGAAACACAAACTAGGAGAAACAGTTGTAAGCATACACGAGTGATTGGAATGTGGAAGGAATGTAAGAAGCATGAATGTAGAAAAATAGGACATTTTAAAGAAAGAAATTAAACACATAGACATTGACATTCTAGGTATTAGCAAAATGATATGGACTGGCATGGGGCAGATTTTAAATCAGATGATCATATAATCTACCATGCTGGAGATGAAGAGGTGAGGAAAAATGGATTGCTTTCTTAGTTAAAAAGTCATTTCTAGATCCATCTTGATATTCAATGTTCTGAGTGACAGGAGAATATGCATAGGCCAGTGAATACCACTATCATTCAAATATATGCACCAGCAACTACAGCCAAAGTGGAGGAAATAGATTTCTACCAACTTTTGCAGTCAGAAATCAATCGAACATGCAGTTTTCTCATTGTTGTTGTTTTGTGCTGGTTGTTATATGTTAAGTCGAATCACCTACGACTCTTAGCGACGTTGTGTAGAATAACTTTAAAGCCTGCCCTGTCCTCAGCCAGTCTCACTGACTCCGACACACCTATCCCCATTGCCCTAGTCATTTTATCAATCCAACTCATCCATGGTCTTACTTTTCAGTGCTGTCCTTCCAACTTGTATGAGCAATTTTAATAATTGCGAAATGTTATAACACTGTGATTTAAATTTGCATTTCAGGCATAGTTTGTTGGAAGTTGTACTGTTAACTCAAAAGGGACTTGAAGTGGTTTGAATCCATGAGCAGCACTAAATGTTAAAGACAGGCAATCTCCTCCTGTATTGATTTACCTCACAAATCTACTGGATAGTCATCTATATTGTTGTTGTGTATTGTCAAGTACACCAATTCATAGTTGATCCTCCAGAGGATTTTCAGAGGTGGTAAATTGCAGTGAAGGGGACTGTCCATCTTTATCCTGAAGAGCTACCTGTGAATTCAAACCACATTTGTTTGAGTGAGCAGTGTTTTCTCAGCGTTGGTTGCCACTCAATGATAAGAAGTGAGAATAACTGATGAGGAGCTTGTAGAGTACATACTGTTAATGGACTTGGAAGTAAGGCAGGACAATTTACTTCCAAAAGAATCACCTACAGGAAATCCAGTGAAATAGAATTCTTTTGATACACATGTTGATTTCTTGTGAGTAGAACCCAACTCAAAGTGATTCCAAGAACAAAAGACCCCATGCCTTTCTATAACTATCATCATTTCTCCAAGTTCATAGAGTTTCCATAGGCATGCAGTTTAGAAAGTGGATGCCACCACTACTGCTTCCAAATCTGGGAGATGGACCAAACTCTGTGCATATTGGGAAATCATTATGATATTTCACACCCCAGTGGCACAAGGTTCAGCATCACATAGGATTCTAAAACTGGAATTTATTCAATGGCAATTATGGGAGGGGGTGTTGGATTTTCATAATTACGTTCAGCATATTTTTCATGTGCCTATTTGTTATTTATATATTTATTAAGGTGAAAGGGAACTCTGGAGGCATAGTGACAAGAAGCTGAGCTACAATCCTTAAGGCATGTTGGAAGCAAGAGTGGCATCCACTTTCTAAACTAGATGCCTATGGAAACTCTATAAAAGTACAGAAATGATGTTAATTGTAGAACAGAGTTCAGACCTTTTGTGCAAAGGTCGCTATGAGTATTATTCGACTGGACAACACTTAATCAGTGCTAAATGAGACTAGCGTTGTTATATCTGGAGGAACATTCTTCCACTTTTTACATCACTCTTTGTTAATGTGCTGTAGGAAGTAACCTGGGTTTACTGTGATGCTGAACCTTGTGGCATTGGGGTATCAGATACCATAATGGTTTCCCAATATGGACAGTGTTTGGTGGAGTTCTCAGTTGTAAAACAGGTTTGGAAGCAGGAGTGGCACCCACTTCCTAAACCACACGCCTTTTGAAACTCTATGAACTTGAAGAAATGACGATAGTTACGGAAAGGCTTTTGTTTATAGAGTCACTATCAGTCGTGTTTGACTTGATAGCAATCAATAATAACAAAAAAAGTCATAAGTAGTTTCTTCTTTGCTTCCTTCTGTAAGATTGTCTTTATTCCAGTGCAATAAGAATAGAAATGTCTTGTTTTATTTCTAATACTGTTGTTTTAATGTGCCATCTAGTTGCCTGCAACTCATAGTGATTCTATGTACAACAGCCCTAAATTCTGCTCTATTCTAATATTAGGCATAAAATTATTCAGTGCACTTATTTCTTATTGACAAATAGGTTATTTGTAAATGAGTTATTCAGTTTCAAAATATCTGGGAAATTTCTTATTTAATTTCCTTGTTATTAGAAAATATTCTTACATAATGTGAATACATCTTTAAAATCCTACTGTTTTGTAGTGAAGAATACAGTCTATTCTATGTTCCCAGTGAACTTGAAAGTAACCTATATGCTACTGCATTGAGATTGTGCATTCTATAATTGTCAATTATGTTTCCTTGGCTGTATTATATTATTATACACATTTATTATTTAATGATGTGCATAATGACCTCATCCAGGGTCTTCCTTTCTTGCATTGTCCCTCTACTCTTCCAAGGATGACATCCTTCTGCAAGGATTAGTCCCTTTTGGACACGTGCCCAAAGTCTATGTGATGGCGCTTCAAAACCTCACCTCCACGGTACAACTTGGTTTCACTTTGTCCAGAAGAGACTTGTTCGTTCTCCTGGCAGTCCAGGGTATATTGAATACTCTTTTCCAGCACCACAACTCAAAAGCTTCTCAAATTCTTCTACTCAATTCAACTCAACTCAATTCAATTTGAATTGGTCTACAGTCTTTATCATTGTCCAGCTCTCTGATGCATAGTAAGTAATTATAAAGACCATGTTTTCGTCAGGCACACCCTGGAAGAGGGATGGATTGACTTAGTATTTGGGGTAATGGAGGTAGGTGTGTTGAAGACAATGAGATTGGTACAAGATCAGGCAGGTTTAAGAGCTATCATACATAGGTGCACTATGATTTTCAAACAACTCACCAGCACATAGTAAGAATAACAACAACACATGGGTCTAGTCCTTAGTGAATTGTCCTGTTAACCTAAAGGCTGAGCTTCTACATGAGGTTCTACATAATCCACTAGTGGTTCCCTGGGAGAAATGCTCACTCTAATACAATTCATAGTATTGGAAACCAGATGGCATTCACTGAGTTGGTTCTGACTCAACAGTACATATCAACAGCAATCAGTTGTGGAGATGCGGTTATTGAACTCTCTAATTAAATTTGCATATTTATTTATTTCTCTTTACATTATTATCAATTTCTGGTTTATAGATTTTAAATTATGTTACTAGGGGGAATTTTTATGTCCTCTAGATTAGTTGATCCTGAAATCATCTTCTTTGTGATAGTAATCCTTGTTTGGAAATATACTTTGATAGTCATATAACTATACTGGAATTTTTCAATCAGTATCAGTTTGTAATTCTTTTATTCACCTTTCTATTTTTTAATTGTTTGTGGCTTTTTAGTTAAACTTCATTTCTTTATATGTCATATCGCATTTGTTTACCTATTAACTTGTTGAAAAACATTTCTCATTTTATAGCTATTATTAATAATGTGGTAATAAGTATTTGTGTTTGAGTCTTTTGCTTTCAAGTATTTTGGATATACTTTATATGCTAGATCATAGGATCCTTCTATTTTTATTAATGAAATCTTGATGCATACTACCATATGGATGAAATGCAAACATATTATAATGACTGAAATAAGTTAATGATAAAAGGACAAGTATTTTAGGACCTCATTTATAAAGATCAAAGTTTATTAGTAGTTATAAGTGTTGGAAAGGAGGTAGAAATGAAGGAGTGAACAGTGATTAAAGATTACACTGTTTAAGAGTAGGGTTGCAAGCCAATTATTATAATTACTCTCAATAAATTATGTAACAGTAGAAAGGTGAATTGGCATGAGTCGTATAGACACATCACTGCAATAACTAAGGGGGGAAATAATCTGTTGAAATTGTTTATGTAAAAATATTCCAATGAGGGAGTTTTTCTTTTGCTTTTCAAGGAGAGGAGCAAATGGGGGGGAGGGGGGAGGGGTTTGTGCGGGGAGAAGGGTGCAACAATGAAT
>NW_006399796.1:13327162-13333113 GCF_000299155.1 Elephantulus edwardii | reverse complement strand
AAAAAAAAATTCTCATGAGATTTGCTTATTTGGTCATGAGGTTTATGGTCATAATTTCTTAGGATATCACTGTTATGTGGCCTAATAATATGTTCAGTGCTTTTGTTCTATCACCTTGTTTATTATGTAATGTTTTCAGTCCTAAAAGCTTGAAAATGGCTATGGAAGACATGACAGGTGTTTTCTATTCATTAAGACGAGGGTGGACCTTATTCAGGCCATGGTATTTTCAGTTACTTGCTATGTATCTGATAGCTGGACAATGAGTAAGGATGACAGAAGAAAAATTGGTGTCTTTGAGCTCTAGTGTTGTAGCAGAATACTAAGTATTGCATAAACTACCAAAGAACAAACAGTTATGTCCTGGAAAGCATTCACTCAGAGTGCACCTTGGAAGCAAAGATGATGAAGTTCCATCTCAGATAGTTTGGGCAAGTTGCTAGGAGAGGCTATTCTTGGAGAGGGACATCATGTTTGGAAAAATAGCAAAGGAGAGGAATACCCTCAACAAAGTGGATTGACACAGTGACTGCAGCAATGAGCTTTAGTGTGTGTTAGAGATTGTAAGGATGGCACAGAATCACATAAGGTGCAGGTCTGTTGTTCATAGGGTCACTCTGAAGGGCACCTACAACTATAGCAATAACAAGAACATTGGGAGCTCTGGTGGCCTAGTGGTAAGAAGTTACACTGCAATCCCAAAGGCACACAGTTCAAGTCTGATAGCTACAGGAGAAGGGTGGGTAATCTAAAAACCCCTGAAAGATCAAACATGGGTTGGTTCCAACTCACCTGAAAAAAACAACAATGAACAAAGGAGAGTCAGGAATAGAAGGAGAACATGAAATGTCTATGGAATGAATGGTAGCCTCCTTTGTTATGAGGTCAGAAAAATTGGGTAGTGTCAACATTGATGAATGTTTGATCAAAGAATTCAAATGGAATAAATACAAAACAGAATTTCAAATCCTTGCGATCTCCAGATTTTTTGAAGCCATGGAGACCTAATATTGTTGTTCTTGTTGGTTAGGTGCCATACAGTAAGTAAAATCCATAGCAACCCTATGAACAGCAGATTTGAACTCTGCCTTACCCTATGCCATCCTCCCACTTCGTTGCCCATTGCGACAATCACTGTGTTAATCCAACTAGTTGAGAGTCTTCCTCTCCTTTGCTGACTCTCTACCTTTCTGAACATTAAGCTCTTCTCCAAGGAACAGCCCTTCCTACCAAAATGCCTGAAGTGTGTGAGGTGAAGCCTTATTATTGCCTCAAAAGAACACTCTAGCTGTACCCTATCCAGGACATAACTTTTTTTTCTTTTGGCCATCCATGGGATGGTCAGTGCTCTACTCCAATACCACAGCTCAAAGGCGTAAATTCTTCTTCTGTCATCTTTATTCATTGTCCATCTCTTAGCTGCATAGCAAATGCTAGGAAAGATCATGGTCTGAATCGGATGCAAATTAGTCCTCAAACATCATAACTCCTCAGTAATTTGGAGAGTTTCCTAACTGTATATTTTCCAAGTGTATTATATTTCATGATTTCCTGACTGCTGGTTCCAAAGGTGTTAATTGTGAGTCCAAGTAAGATCAAATCGTTTGACTATTTATTTTTTAAATTTTTTTTAATTGATATTTTTAAGAAAGTTCATAAGGAACCATTTAAATTGACCATTTCAATCTTTCTCCCATCTATCATGTTGTTGTCTATTGGGCTGGTACTAAGAATCTTTGTTTTCTTGGCATTGAGATGCGATCCATTTGAAGCAGTTGGATTCTGAAAGGTAGGCTATTTTTATTTCATTAACAATCAGGAATAAGCTATTTGGTTGTTTTGATTAAATTAACAATCAGTCGTAGGCTAGAAGCCTCTTGTTTAAACCAATTAAGACCCAGCAGTTAGGCTCCTGTGGGCCACAGGCCCTTGGGCCTAGTATGAAGACTAATTTGCTATAGGAATTACAAACTAAATTGTCAGTTTGTTATGTTTGGGGAGAACATTCTTTTAATTGACACAGTCTTGTCCATCAGAGTGCTGTTATAATTTGTAGGTTGCTATGATATCGAAAGCTATGCTACTGTTGTGTCAGATGTCAACAGGGTCATCTGTGGTGGATGATTTTAGTAGAGCTCCCAGATTAAGACAGACTAGGAAGCAGGATTGGCCATATAACAGGTCTCTAAAGTTTAAAAGAATGTTTATAGTTGTAGTAGTGGTAGAGCCCAGATTGAAAGTCAGTGAAAATGAGGAAAAATAATGGTAAACATCATTTCATAACTGGAGCATGGAATATGTAGCTTGGAGGCTGAATGACCCCTGGAACTATTTCCTTGATATATTATTTAAATCTTAATCCAAAACCATTCCCTGAAATCATCATAAAGCTAAATAGAATATTCTAGCCCAATTTAGTGGCAAAAGCTTCACTACAATCCCTAAAACACATGGTTTGAATTCATCAGCTACTCTGTAGGAGTGAATGGGCAATCTCCTCCCATGTAATTGCTCTGAAAACCTGCCGAAAGGTAAGTAAGATATGTGTTGATTCCAACTTGATGGTTCACAGCAACATAAAAACCTTGAGCATATTTTCTATTAAGAATTGCTTAAATAAATTCAAATTGACAATGACAACTTGAAAATTAGACAATATCCTTAGGTACAGGGATTTATGTTAATAGGTAAGAGCAATTCAGAAAATGAGGGTGAAAATAATTGCAAACTCAAAGAAGGTAATCATTATCACTAAATTTTTGTGTAGACAGACATTGTTGAGTTGACACTAGGAACTATAGCTCTGGTGGTTTAGTGGGTAAGAATTTGCTCTGCTTGCCCAAAGACAGGTGATTCAAATCCACTAACTTCTCCTTAGGAGAAAGATGAGCAATCTTTTATCATTTTATTTATAAACTCTAAAAACTCACTGGAGAGTCCGCTATGAATCGATTCTTATTGGTCAACAATGAGTTGAGTAGAATGTAACATTTGAAGTGTGAATTGTTCGTCACACTCAGTTTTCTTACAATGTCAGTTATCTATTTCTGACTATTAAATAACCCTAAAATTTAATAACTTAAACAATACTATTATGATTTTTTTTCATGGCTCAGTATCATCATCTTCATAAGACTATAATCAAGGAGTTGGCCAATGAAGGAAATCTACAGGGGAATTATCTACTTCCAAATTAACCTGTCACTGGTTGTGGCAGGACTCATTTTCTTTTGGGTATTTAAAATAATGCACTCAGTTTTTTATTTAGTGTTAGCTAAAGATCAATTCAGTTCTAACACACAATCTTCTCCAAATTAAGTTCAAGTTCAAAGTAAACTGAACCGAATAAGAATAAACAAAACAAAATTAGTTACAGTCTTTAACATAAATCAGAAGTGATAATGACATTTATTTTTATTACTTTTTTCTTGTTAGCATAAAGATAGTATGTCTAAATTACTTTAAAAGAAAAGAAACAGTCATAGAATTATCAATACCAAGAGGCAAGAATCTTTATATGATTGTTAAAAGATATTTTAACTATAATTCATTTTGTTTTATTTAATTTTCCATGGCTTTTCCTGAATGTCTAAATTTATATATAATTGACATACCTAATACCTCCCTTTTAAATTATATAATGAAATGATTTTCTATATACTCATGAAGTTGTTCAACTATTAACAGCATGTAATTTGAAAACATTATCATAACCCTCCCAAAGAAACTGATTTATTAGCTTACCTGTAACCCTTCCCTGAAACCATTCTTTCTTCCCTGTAACTCTTATCATCCACCATTTTCTGCCTCCGTGGTATTACATATTCTTGAAATTTCACATATATGGCGTTACAGTCTTTAACATTCTATTGCTCTCAACTCAAATATTACATATAATACCTGTGAATAATAGATCTCAACTTTGCTCTATCCTATGCTATGTTCACAATCTCTGCATTCCAAGTTCATTATTGTAGACACTATGTTAATCCATTTCATTGAGGGTTTTTCTCTTTTTGTCTAACCCTATAGCTTTTCCAGCCTGATGTCTTTTTCAAGGTCTAGACCCTTTTGACAACATGCTTAAGATATATATGATGAAGTTTCACTATCCTTGTCTTTGAGGAACACTCTTGTTTTATTTCCTCCAAGACAATTTCTTTTTTAATCCATGGTATATTCAGTATTTTTTTCCAACACCACATCACCAAACAAAAATTATCTATATTGTATTAAACAATATGTGGTCTTTGATGTATGACTTTTTAAACTTAGAATAATATTTTTGAGCTTCATGTTTATGTAGCATATTTTAGCACAAGCAAAGAGCAGAAGCCAACTCTTTCATTTCTCTAAACCCCAAACCCAAGAATACGCTAAAACTTTTACCACACAAGGCAGAACTCTATAGAAGATACCATTCCCTCTCTTTACAAGAAGCAAATGTATTTAGGAGGATAAATATTTCTGAATACAAGAAACAGTCTCCTATTCAGAGAATGTGGTAATGGGAAAATAGTTTTCTCTAATTGAAGGCAAACATTACATTATGTCCAGGGAAATTTTGCCTAGAATGAAGGATGTGGGATAAATTTAGCTGACCCTAGGAAATATTCTCCCAGAGAGGGAACCTGGAGCAGGAATAAGAATAGGCTGATGGACCTGGCATTCTTAGCTTATGTTGGCAGAACCTCACTGGGTCCATAAGCTGACTGGAGATCATAGAAGATGATTGTCTCAAATCCCTTTGCTGATCTCTTATAGACATTGCAATCTTGAGCTTGAGTAATGGAAGGGTGATGAAGGATCTTATGATATTTTTCTACCCTTTTTCTAACAAGCACTCGATCTGTTTAAGGATCATGAAATTGTTATAAATGATGGGATTTTATTACCTATTACATACAGTGTTGGGAAAGAACACTAAATATTACATGGATGGCCAAAAGCAAAACAAGTCTGTCTTGGGGGAAGTGTAATCAGGCTGTATCTGGAAGGCAAAGATGATGACATTTGTCTCACATACATTGGGATATTATCAAAAGGGGCCAGTCCTTGTAAAAAAAACATCATTCCGGGAAAGGTGGAGGATCAGAGAAAGAGAAAACCCCTCAATAAAGTGAATTAATATAGTGACTGTCACAGTGGGTTTGTGTATATCAGTGATAGGGAGTGTCGGTGGTCTACCAGTGAGGAACTTCAATTCCAATTCAAGGGCATGTGGTTTTAATTGACCAGCTACTCTGTGGGAGAAAGATAGGCAACCTCTTCACATATGATTTACTGCCTCTGAATACACACTGCATGGTCAGTGTTGAGTTGGTCTTAATTTATGACAAATAACAACAATATAACAGAAATGATGAGGATGGTGCAAAGTTCAGATCTGTTGTTCATATGGTCAGTATATGAGTCAGAGTAGAAGTGACTGTACCTAACATGCAACACATACACATTGTATATGAAAGAGAAATAGGAAGATGATTATTCTGGTTTGAAAAGTTGTGAAATGATAATGACTTTGACCTACATATGGACCCCAGTCTATAAGTACAGTTATTAGAGTTTTATTTTGCCAAATCTAAAACCTATTTATAATTGCTGCTATGTTGAAAAAATCAGACTCAGTAACATTGATGTCAAGGACGTCAATTCAGTTTCAAGTTTCAGATCCACAGCATACATGATCCTGGGGAAATTGGTTAATTTAAACGTGAAATTTTTCATCAATAAAATTTCCCATCTGGAGTGGTAATGGACATTTCTATGTGTCAGCTGTCTCTTTTCCAGTATCTGAGTATTTTTAGTAACTGAAGTACATACTTCTAACCTCTAGGGGAGGAGTAACTGCAGAAATACACTGTCAACTTCATCAATTTGTGATTCTATGGCGGCCTAGGCCATCCACTGATGGTACTAGGATTAAAGAGGATCTACTTCTGAATACAGTC
>NW_006399796.1:13306205-13326895 GCF_000299155.1 Elephantulus edwardii | reverse complement strand
ACTCTTCTCTTTGAAAAGTAAAAGAAAAATTATTTCATTGTTTTACAAACTCTCCCCCCATGTCCACTCCACAATGTAGCCTTTGTTCTGGACTCCTGTCATGACAATAATACCTAATCACATATCCCTTTTAAACAGTTTTCTCCCTCATCTGTTTCAATGCAGCAAACATTATTTATCCCATCCTTCTCAGTCTCCCCCCAACCTTGATGTCAGTCTTGTTTTACAACAGTGGCACTATGCAGTATTTGTCCTTATGTGACTGAGACATTTCACACAGCATAATGTCCTCCAGGGTCACCCATTTTGAATAAAACTACATGAGTTCCTGGTTTTTCAATGCAGCATAGTACTCCATTGTGTGAATATACCACAGCTTCTCTATACATTCTTTTGTTGATGGGCAGTTAGGTTCTTTCCAACTCCTTGCGATTGTGAACAAAGTCACGCTAAACATGGGTGTGCAAGAGTGTGGATTTCTTATTGGAGAAGGTTGTATACAGAATGTCATTATCCTTGAACTGACTACCTGGGTTGGTTTTAATTTCAGTTTTATTATTTACTATGAATGTGACTAATCTTCATGTCTTTTTCTTTAGAGTTAATATTATTATATTTATATCAGAAGGCAATTGTAAGCATCCATTTGTAGAAAATATAAAGTTAATCTTTCTCCTGAAACACACATATTGTTTAAAAGGTTTGATTTGCCACAAAGAGATAAACTGATATGAAATTATAATCTAGCCTGTGATTGCTTTTATTTAACGTGTTGGGTTTGTTGTTTTTTTTTTTTTTTTTTAGCCAAGAGTTCCACATGGAAGCTACAAAGTACATACCATATAAAATTTAATGTAAATTTGTGACAGCAATGTTTCTGATAATAAAATGAAATTATAGGAAAAACAAAGCTATCAGATGGTAAGGACATGTGAATTTAAGAAGGCAACTTGTTTTTGCTGGCTGAAAAACTAGTAGCTGTAATATCCAAACTATCTTATTTTGTAAATAAGGAGATCAAAGCCAGAGATATTTCTTGGCTTAGTTTGTTTATTTATTTAGAGACTAGGATAGGAATAGAGAAGAGAATCAAGGCTAATACTTCAAGACCAAGACTACAAGAGAAGCAAGACTAAGACCAGAGTAGTCTCTTGGATACCACTTTAACCTTTCAGTTCTAATATGAAAGGTCTGTCTAGGGGAAATGTCATATAGAGGCCTGGTAGAGCATACTCTTTTTGAAAAAGTTCCTTTTTGAATGTTGTATTGGCTTTGTCTCATGATGACCTTATACACAAAGAACAAAGTGTTGCCCAATCCTGTGTCATTTAAATCATC
Organism: Elephantulus edwardii; assembly: GCF_000299155.1. NCBI lineage: Eukaryota > Metazoa > Chordata > Mammalia > Macroscelidea > Macroscelididae > Elephantulus > Elephantulus edwardii. Next base: position 13,325,557 of record NW_006399796.1, on the reverse strand, counting down.
CTTGGTATACCCTAGTATAATGTTATAATCATTCTTTTTTGTTTGTTTGTTGTTTGTTTTTTTTTGCTAGAAAATATATCTTTTAAAAATTCTTTTTTTATTACTCTAATTTATTTACAAAGTTTGAATGAATTGTTTTTCGCAATAAATCCTTCTCATTTCCTTCACCCCACCCACACATTTAATTATGCAACCTTTTGATTAACACCGACTCCCCATCCTTACCCCTCTATTTCTGCCCTTCCCCACCCTGCCTTGGATCCTCATACTCACTCTATAATAATGGTTTTATACAGTATTTATCCTAGAAAGACTGAGTTCATTCACTCAGCATAATGCTCTCCAGTTCGTCCCAAGTAGTAATTTACAAAATGATTGCTCCTGCATTCTGCATACTATTCTGTTGTATGAATGTACCACAACTTCACAATCAATTCATTTGTGGTTGGACATCTGGGCTGTTTCTATGTTCTCGTGATGGTGAATAATGCTGCTATGAATATTGGTGTACAAGTTTCCATTTAAGCCTCAGTTCTCATTTTATTGGGGTATATTCCAAGCAATGGAATAGCTGGGTTATATGAAATTTCTATGTTCAGCTTTTTGAAGAAGCACCAAACTGTCTTCCAGAGTTAACCAGTAACATTGTACAATCTCACCAACAATGTAAGAGTTCCTATCTCACCACATCGTCACCAACATTTATTACTTGCTGCCCTGTTAAACTTTGCTATTGCTATTGGAGTGACATGGTATCTCATTGTGGTATTGATTTGCCAGTGATTTGGAACATTTCTTCATATGTCTGTCGGTCATTTGAATATCTTCCTCTTTCCATGTCTTTTGCCCATTTTGTAATTGGGTTATCAGGCTATTTCTGGTGGAGGCGCTAGACTATTCTATAAACTTTCATTATGAGACTCTTGTCTGAGAGTATATTGTCAAATGTTTGTTCCCAGTCAATAGTCTTTATTTTCACCCTGTTGGAAAAGTTTTTGATGAATACAGGGATTTAATCTTTAGACGGTCCCACTTATCAATTTTGTTCTCTTCAGACCGTACATTCCTGGCTGTATTTGGCAGTCTCTTTATACCATAGACTAGAGGTTCTAAGCTTGATCCCAGTTTGTCCCTTATGAACTTTATGGTTTGGGGCTTTACTCCCAGGTATCTGACCCACCTTGAGTTGATTTTTGTGTATGATGTGAAATGTGGATCCTGTTTCAGCTTTCTGAAGGTAGCAATCCTGTTTTGCCAACACCATTTGTTGAAGGGGTTGTCATTTATCCATTTGATAGGTTTTACTTCCTTGTCGAATATCAGCTGACCACAGATAGTTGGGTGTAGTTCTCAGTTCTATTCCATTAGATAGCTGGGTATATTTCTGGGTTCTTAGTTCTTTTCCACTGATCTATGTGTCTGTCATTGTACCAATACCATGCTGTTTTGGTTACTATAATTAGTAACCAAAGGTTTTGTAGTAGGTTTTGAGGTCAAGGAGTACTATACCTCCCATTTCATTTTTATTTCTCAGAAGTGTTTTGCTTATCTCTTGTCTATCCACATAAACTTGACAATTCCCCTTTCAATCTCCTTGAAAAATGAGTTTGGTATCTGTATTGGGATTGCATTGAATATGTAGATCACTTTTGTTAGGATTGTCACTTTAACAATACTTAGTCTTCCAACCCGTGAACGAGGCACATTTCCCCATATATTTAGTTCTTTTATTCTGACTTGCAGAAATGTTCTGTAGTTTTCTTTGATGAGTCTTTTGTATCTCTAATTAGGTTCACTCCCAAGTATCTCTATTTGTGGTTCGCTATTGTAAATGGTAGCTTGGAAGGAGGAGTGGCATTCACTTCCATAATAGCTTGCCTCCGGAAACCCTATGAACCTGGAGAGAGGATGAAAGGCACCCAAGCGTCGAGGACTCTCCTTCATAGGGTCCCTATGAGTCGCCTGCGACTCGACAGCACTTAACAACAACAACAACAATGTAAATGGCATTGATTTCTTAATGTCCTTCTCTGAGTTCTCTTTATTACTGCAGAGGAATCTCTCTGATTTTTGGATTTTAATCTTGTATCCTGCTACTCTACTAAATGGGCCTATGATCTCTAACAGTTTGTTGTTGTTCTTGAGTCTTTGGGATTTTCTATGTACACTATCATATCATCAGCATATAGTGATATTTTAACCATTTCTTTGCTGATCTGGATGTCTTTTATTTTCCTCTCTTCTCACATTGCCCTAGCAAGCACTTCCAGTACAATATTGAATAGAAGTGATGACATTGGACATCCTTGTCTGGTACCTCTTCACAAGAAGAGAATGATGTTGGCTCTTGGTTTTGCATATGTAGGATTCTGAGGCTCCGTCTAACATACTTTGGTCATGTTGTGAGGAGAGACCGGTCCTTGGAGAGGGACATCATGCTTAGGAGGGTGGAGGGACAGCGCATGAGGGGAAGGCTCTCTAGGAGGTGGATTGATCAGTGACTGGGGTAATTGGGATGCGAGTGTCAGAGACAGTGTGATTGGCACAGGACAGAGCAGAGTTTAGGGCTGTTGTACATAGGGTCGCTATGAGTCGCAAGCGACTCGACGGCACATAACAACAACAACTTTTCACTATATTGAGGAAATTCCCTCTACTCCAATTTTGCTGAGTGTCTTTATCAGGAGAGGTTGTTGGATTTTGTCAAATGCCTTTTCTGCATCAACTGCTAAGAACATCTGATTCTTACTATTTATTTTGTTAATATGGTGAATTATGTTGATTATTTTTCATGTGTTGAATCATTTTTGCGGCCTGTTATAAAACACAATAGGTCATAGTGAATTTTTTTAATGTGCTTTTATATTCTATTGGATAAGATTTTGTTACGACTTTTTGCATCTATATTCATGTGAAATATTGGTTTGTAGTTTTCTTTCTTAGTAATATCTTTGTCTGGTTTTGGTGTTAGGGTTATGCTTGCATCATAGAATGACTCTGGGAGTGTTCCTTCTTTTTCAATTTTTTAAAAATAGTTTAAGTAAAATTGGCAATAGGTCCTCTCTGAATCTTTGGCAGAATTCAGCTGTGAAGCGATATGGCCCAGGAATTTTCTTATGGGGAACTCTTTTTATGACCTTTACAATTTTTTTCTTTTGTGATGGGTCTGTTTAAGTGTTCTATAACTGTCCTTGTCAATCTGGATAGGGGCTAAGTTTCAAGGAATTTGTTCATTTTCTCTGTTGTTTGTTGTTATGTGCCATCATGTTGCCTGTGACTCATAGCGACACTATGTACAACAGCCCTAAGCCCTGCTCTATCCTGTGCCAATCTCACTGTCTCTGACACATCCACCCTGATTACCCCAGTAAGTGAAACAGTCTACCTCATAGAGGGTTTTCCACTCCTGCGCTGTCCCTCTACCCTCCCAAGCATGATGTCCTTCTCCAAGGACTGGTCCCTCCTTGCAGCATGACCAAAGTATGTCAAATGAAGCTTCAGAATCCTTGCTTCGAAGGAGCAGCTTGGTTTAACCCTCTCCAGGATAAATCTGTTGATTTTCTCAGTAGTCCATAGTATATTCAATACTCTTCTCCAACACCACAACTCAAAGGCATCAATTCTCCTTCTATCATCCCTAGTCATTGTTCAGCTCTCTAATGCATAGCAAGTTATTACAAAGACCATGGCTTGAATCAGGCGCACCTTAGTCTCCAGAGTGACACCATTGCTCTTCAGTACTTTGGAGATGTCCCTAACAGCAGACTTTCCCATTGCAATACATCTTTTAATTTCCTAGCTGCTGATGCCAAGAGTGTTGACTGTGAAGCCAAGCAAACTAAAACTGTTTATAATCTCAATCTCTTCACCATCCATCCTTATGCTACCAAATGGTCCAGTGGTAAGAATCTTTGTCTTCTTGATATTGAGCCTCAATCCATATTGAAGGCTTGGCCTTCTGCAGCAAGCGTTTCAGGTCCTCTTCAGTTTCAGCAAGCAGTGTTGTGTCATCTGCATAATGTAGATTGTTTATGAATCTTACTCCAATCCTGATGCCACACTACTTCTCATACAACCCATTTCTTCTAGGTTTTCAATTTAGGTTTTCATAGAATTCTGATATTATTGATTTAATTTCTTCTTGTTCTGTTGAGATTGCACCTCTATAATTTCTTAATCAGGTTATCTGTGTCTTCTTTTTTATTTCTTCTCTTTTTCTTTTGTTAAGTTTGCCAGTAGTTTGCCAATTTTATTGACTCTTTCAAAAAACTAGCTCCTGGATGGTTTCAATTGTTTTTTCTGGTTTTTTTTATTCTTATTGATTTTAGCTCTTGTCCTAATAATTTTGTTTTTTTCTAGAGACTGTAAGATTAGATTGTTTTTCTTTTTCTAGGTGATGAAGGTGCTGAGTAAGATCATTGATTCTTCTTCTTTCTTCTTTTTTATATGTGTGCCTATTGCTATGAACTGTCCTCTGTGGACTGCCTTAATTGTATCTCAGAGGTTTTGGTATATTGTATTTTCATTTTCATTTGTTTCAAGGAACTTTTTAATTTAAATCTTTATTTCTTTTACAACTCAGTCATGTTGTAGCAGAGAGTTATTTTGCTTCCAAATGTATGATTTTATATGCTTTATCCTCCTCTGGTTAATGTCTAGTTCTATGGCATTGTGTTTGTATTATTTCAATATTTTTTTAATTTGTTGAAGTTTGCTTTGTGTGCTAATATCTGATCGATTCTAAAGAACGTACCATGTGAACTTGAGAAGAAAGTGAATTGAGTTTTATTTGGGTGCACTTCCTAGAATACACCCACTAGGTCAAGTTGGCTGACTAGTGGTTCAGGTCTTTTGCATTTTTGTTGAACATCTTTTGGGTCAACCTATCCTTTGGTGATAGTGGTGTGTTGAAATCTTCTACTACTATTGTGGTGCTATCTATTTCTTTTTCAATTTTATTAGTCGTTGTTTCACGTATTTTGCAGGTCTATCATTTGGTGCATAAATGTTGACCAAGGTCTTCTTGATCTGTTGTGTCTTTAAACAGTATATAATGCCCTTCCTCATCTTTTATGGTGGTTTTCATTCTGAAATATATTTTATCAGAGATTAATATTGCCACTCCTGCTTTTTTAAAGTTGCCATATTCTTGATATATTTCTTTTTTCCTAGCCATAGATTTTGAACCTCTCTTTTTCTTCTTTTTTAAGATGTGTCTCTTGTAGGCAACATATTAGTGGGCCCTTGTTTTTATCCATTCTGCTACGCTTTTTCTCTTAATTGGTCCAATTAGTCCATTCACATTAAGTGTGATTATTGTCAGGCCAAGTTTAACTTCTAGTTACTATGGTCCGTGCACTTTCCTTTGGCATCTCTGTGTGAAGGACTTCACTTAAAATGTCTTGAAGTTTTGTTCTTGTCTTCACAAATTCCTTAAGTTCTTTCTTTTTTCCAAAGATCTAATTTATTCTTCATATTTGATGGAGAACTTTTCTGGATACAGGATCCTTGGCTGGCAATTGTTTTCTTTCAACATTCTGCATATGCTATCCCTTTGTTTTTTAGGTAACAAGGTTTTTGCTAAGAAATAAAAACTTAATTTAATTGTTTCCCCTTCGTAGGTGAGTCTTTTTTCATCTCATGAAACTTAAAATTCTATCCTTATCTTTTAATTTGGAGAATTTGACTATGATATATTTTGATGTTTTTCTTTTTAGGTGTTGTCTATTGGCGTTCTCTGTTCTTCTTGAATATGGATTTCTCCAGTCTTTAAAATATCTGGGAAATTTTCTTCTAGTACTTGTTTCTCTATTTTCTCAGTGATTTCCTTATCACTCCCCTGTTTTAAAATTCCAGTCATACATATTATTCTATTTGATGTCATCCACATGATTCTAATATTTTCTTCACTTTCTTTATGTCTCATCTCCAAATTGTCTTCAAGTATTATTTATTTATTTCTTTTTAAATTTCCATCAACATCTACAGAGATTTTTGGAATTCTATTCATTTATTGTTGCACTTTTCTCCCTGCCCACCCCACCCCCACCTCTCGTTCGCTCCTCTCCTTGAAAAGCAAAATAAAAACTCCTTCATTGGTACACAATCTCCTCCACACACCCTCCAGCCCCACCTCCAACCCAAATATAATCCATTCTGCAACCCTCATTCCGTACTCTTATGATACACATAATGCCCTAAAATATAATACTTTTAAACTATTCTCTCCCTCATAGACTTCAATGCAGTAAACATAATTTTTCCAGTTTTTCTAAGTCTTATCTCCACCCAGACGTCAGCCTCATTCTACAACAGTGGCACCATACAGCATTTGTCCCTTTGTGACTGAGATATTTCACTCAGCATCATGTCAAAGAGGCTTTTGTTTTCCAACTTACTGACTCTCTATTCCATTTCATCAGTTCTACTTTTTTATGCTATCAGCATGCTGGAAACTTTTACCATTATGGTCTTAATATTCTGGGTTGCATTTTCATGCTTTTCTATTATTTCTAGAACTGTGTTTCCTGTACCATCTTTGTCTTATGATGATTTTTTAAGTTCTTGTAACTCTTTATTTTATCAATTCTTTCTATCTATCAAATCTTTTGTATTTTTTTACATATCTTCTCAAGTTGTTCCTCATTAATATATTTCTTCTGTACTGCTTTTTCTGGGGTATTTGCTTTCTTAATTGCTTCTTTCATAATTTGCATCTTCTTCTGTAGCTGTTCAAATAATTCCACATCAATATATTTCTTATGGTTCTCTCTATCTGAGGTATTCATTGGGTCTACTGTTTTAGGAGATGGGTTATTTTGCTTTTTCGTAATAATTGGGGCAGACTGCTGCTTTCCTGACATTATGTGAGTCTTTCTTAGGAGATAATTTAACTATATAGTGACCAAGAGTATGGCAGTATTTTGTAAAGGACCTGTATGTTTGTGTTTTCTTCTTGATGGGCCTCGGGTCAAACAGCAGTGATCTCCACAAAGTACCTGAATGGAAAACAGGGAAGTCTTGGTTTTCCCTTCAACAACTGGCTCTGCCACCTCACTCGAGCTCCAGCTTTCTTGCTACTGTCTGCTTGAGCTCAAGGGGTCCCATGTGGTCCAGCCAAATAGCAGTGATCTCTACAATGTATCTTGTTAATAACCATCATAACTGTTCCTGCTGCTGATGGACTAGTGGACGACGTGATGGCGGATAGTCACTATATATTTTGAGTGCTTTGCAACCTCGGGCCTGCTGTATTAAAATCTTCAGAATCTAGCAAAATGGCAAAGATGTTGAAAAGCAGGTACGTAGCAAAATTCTGTAATCACAGAATAAACATAAGATAGTAAGCAGTCAGGAAATAGTTCCTAGAGAAGAGTATTATGATTGGTAAAGTAGAGGAACAGAGGAAAAGAAGACTTATTCCTTCAGAACCACTGGTTCTTATTCATATGTTGTTGTTATTGTTATGTGCTGTTGAGTTACTTGAGACTCAAAGCAACCCTATGTACAATAGCTCTGAACCCTGCTCTGTCCTGAGCCAGGCTTATTTTCTCTGACACACCTATCTCCATTACCCTCATTACAGTAAATCCATCTCATCAAGGGTCTTCAACTCTTGTGATTTCCCTTCACCCTCCCAAGAATGACGTCCCTCTCCAAGGACCGGTCCCTCCTTGCAACATGTCCAAAGTATGTCAGATGAAGCTTCTGAATTCTTGCCTCCCAGGAGCAACTTAATTTCACCTTCTCCTGGATGAACTCGCTTGTTCTCCTAGCAGTCCATGGCAACACTCTTCTCCAGCACCATGACTCAAAGGCATCAGTTCTACTTATATCAATCTTAGTCACTGTCCAGTTTTCTGTAGCATAGCAAGAGAGTGCAAAGACCATGGCCTGGATAAGGTACACCTTAGTCTTCAGATTGACATCATTATTCTTTAATACTCTGGAGAGGTCCCTGGCAGAAGATTTTCCCAATGTAATTTGTCTTTTGATTTTCTGGCTGCTGGTGCCAAGTGTACCAACATATAATATCTTAATCATATACAGCATATGACTTCTTACAATGGTTCAATATTAATTCTTTTTTGCTATGACAAATCTGTTTTTTCTTGTATCTTCTTTTGTTGCTTTCTGCATCACTCAATATTTGTTCACAGAATCCTTTGATATCACAACTCAAGGCTTGAATTTGTTCTTCAGTTGTTTAGCCTGAGAAATGCTGAGTGTGTTCACCTCTCTGTATTTTCTAACTCCAGATCAATGCAATTTTGTTTATAATGTTTGGCTTTATCCTCTCAAGCTGTCCTATAACACTTTTATTTCATTCTGCCTTTTGCTTCGCTATGGTGAAGAGGAAGTTTCAGAGTCTTTTCTGACATCCGTTTTGGGCTTTTATTTTCTTTCCTGTGTTCTTCATGATTTTTTCTTTTTTTCTTCATGAGCTATTTATTACATTGCTGAACAATAAACTTGCATATGTATATGTATATGCTATTATTAACCAAAAAGTGACATATTTGAAAAGAAGTCTTTGCAAATATCTACTATTGTTTTCAATTTAGAATTGTAATAAATTTAGAATTCTAAATTGAGATCATGGATACTTTAACTTCTAAGAAGCTGATTTTTCTGGTCATACTAAGTGCTTGCTTTTATGATATTCCCTATATCAGTGTCAAATGGCCCTATATAAGGGCTTATCAATTTAAATTCATCACTACTGCTTAAGAGTGTCTGTTTCCCAAAAAGCGCATCAATATATCAGCTCTTTTATACAAATACACAATAAATAACCAAGTGACTCCAGTAATTTTGTGAAGTTGAATATATATTTCTAACACTAACATATTATTTGCATGTATTCCTATTGTGAATTAGTTATATATGTTCTTTATTATATCTTTTTTTTAGCTTGAAAGCAAGATTTATTTCAAAAATAATTACTTATATGACATGCTGATCTGGAAAACTTGTCCTGGAAAAAGTAGATTTTCAAGCTACAATACGTGTCTAAGTGTTTTAGGATTACATTAAGGACCTAGCTCTTGAACTCATGGAATTATGTTCTTGTAATTAATCTTAGTGACAATTACAAAGCAAATTAGTTATTTTTTATTAAACTTTTTATTACAGAGCACTGCTTGTTAGCAGTATGACTTCATATCCAAAAAAGTGTCTACTCCAATCTATTTGCTCATATTGTAAATCACAGGTATAAGCCATCACAGCATATGTTAAATGTGTTGTTTAGAACAATTATCCAGATACTGTCTTTAAATGCAATTTTATAGTTTGTACAATACTGTAAATAGTATTAGTAATAGTAGTATCTTTATTATTATTAGGGAACTCTGGCATTATAATGAGAAAAAGTTAGACTCCCAAGCCAAAGGCAGGTGGTTCAAATTTCCTAACTGCTCTGGGGAATTGAGATGGACAATCTCCTCCAATTTCTTTTGACTCAATGGTACATAACCACACTATGTTATTTTACTTCTTGTGCAACATATTTCTCTTAATTATAATTAAAGTATGTTTAAATGAGGTAACCAAATTCAGCAGTTTAGGGTAGACATAAGAAAAACTAAAATTAAAAACTTTGAGGATAGTATTGAGTACATGTTCAGTATTTATGCAATATTTTATCTTTCCCTCACTTGTCATTTTTATTGCAGTCCTTCATTTTTCTGTAGAAGTATATATTTTTACATATGCACACACAGAGCAATTGTAATTTATTCAGTAATAACAATAATGACTTCTCTATTTTATGAAGAGATATTTTGTTATAATTATGGAAAAAAGTTGAGGCTTTAAAAGCAGATTTGCCATTTAAAAAATCACTATAAATATGTCAAAAATACAGGCAGGTAGACTTATAATTTTGGAAAAGTTAATAATTTGTCATGGTTGAAGGTCAATCTCATGTTTTAATGTGGTCACACATAAAGCACAAGATGCCTTTTTTAAAAAGTCTTGACACTTTGCTTTTATAACATACTCCTCTAAACAAAATGTGTGTTATTTCAGTGCTTCAAAAAGGAGGTTGTTTTTTATTATATTCTCAATCAAGGGTGTAATCTTGAAACTCAAATTCATAAAGGAAAAAAAATTCAATAGCATTTCAGTTCAAAATTTACTTTGGCTTAACAGTTCTTTGACTACTATGACTAAAATATATTGGAAAAATTATCCTGATGTATCAAGTCTGATCTATTTCAAACCAAACTAAACCAAACAAAATCCATTTCTGTGGAATCAATTCTTACCCAAAACAAACATATAGGACAGAATACAACGTAGAACTGCCCTAAAGGACTCTTAAGTCCTCAAGGATGTAAATATTTAGAGAGGCAGACTGCCACATCTTTCTACTGTGGATCAGAACTGGATCCACAATTGCATTAGAACTGTTATCATTTTAATTAACAGCCAAGTTCTATAATCACTTCACCATTAAATCTCCTTTCTGGTCAATTAAAATAATTCCTGGTTAGGAGGGGTGAAAGAAGTTGGAAGGAGAAGGATGTGGATGTGCAGGGGGAAGGGAAGGCATTAATCATTGGGTTGTACAATTTGATCAATGGGGGTGAGGGAAATTGAAAGAATTTGTTGATTTATATTTGAGTTTTGTAAAGAAACTAGTGGGGGCAAAAAATAAAACACACACACACACACACACACACACACACACACACACAGTTTCTGGTTAAAGAGAGAAGAAAAACTTTTTCAAAAATTTTAAAATTGCAACCTAGACAAAGCTCTGAAATCATATTGTTTGTAAATGTTATCCCTTTAATTGTCACTATCCTAGGTCAATGTTCATTTTTTAGTTTAAAAATTTTGTGTGAAAACACACAAAACCAGTTTTGTGGGCAATTAGCATAGGACTTCTATGATATCCTATTCTTTGAAATGTTCACTTGAATATGTAAATACTAATTCTATATTTTGTATGCATATTTTTACCGTAAATTGGGCTGCCTAAAAGGGATGCTACAGATATAACCCTAGGAAGGGGAAGCCATGGATACGAAAAAAAATGATTATAAGGTCTTAAGTATACTGTATGTTTTAAGTGAAACCAATGCTATAACTCCCTAAGACAATGAAAAAATCCAGTTTCAGATATAATATGACAGTTAAAATTATTAGTATACTGAAAGAAATGTGACAAACTTTACTTAGGATTATTGGAAGCTCTAATTAGGGCTGGGTGTAGTCCTGGGATGAAGGATAATTATATTTTGAAGAGATGGTGTTGTTAGATTCCATCTTCTGACTCATAACAACTTTATGAAATGCAAAATAAAACATTGCTCTGTTCTGTAGAGTCCTCAAAATCATCGGTGTGCTTGAAACTGTTGTTAATACTTCTCTATCAACCCATCTTGTGTTTTTCTTAGTTAACCCTTTACTGTGCCAAGTAAAATGCTCTTCTTCCTCTTAATAATGTGTCTAAAATATGTGAGATGAAGCCTTATTATCCTTACTTCTAGGATGTGTCCTAGCTGTGTTTCATTTGGGACAGATTTGTCTTTCTTTTGTAACAAAAAGGTGAAGATTTTTGTATATACAACATTTTCAATAACATAATTCAAAGGCAAACTACAATTTTCTCTTATTTAGTTGTAGTCTAGCTATTCTATGAGCATATGATTGAAAAATACCACGACTTTGGTGAGATACATCGCAGTTTGCAGTTTGCTTTTGATCACTTCAAGAGGTTTTTGGCAGATTTGTCCAATACATGATTTAATTTCATGGCTGCTGCTTCCATGAGCCATATGATGGTAGATGCAGATAAAATGAATTCTTGACAATTTCTATATTTTCTCTATTTATCATTATATTTCTTATTCATACAGTTGTGAGGATTTTTGCTTTTTTTGATATTGAGTTGTAATTTATATGAAAGCTTTAGATATTTATATTCATCATTAAGTTCTTTTAAGTCCTCTTTGCTTATGATATTTGCATGTAACCATGGGTTGTTAGTAAGTCTTCCTCCAATCCTGATTCTGCACCCTTCTTCGTATAGTCCATCTTCTAGGATTACTTTTTCAGTGCAAATATAATAAATATTATGAGAAAAAAACCAAATCTGAGGCACACCTTCAGTGATTTAAACATGTCAAATCTTCTAGTCCTGTTCAAACTGCCTTTTGGTTGATATACAGGTTCCAAAGGAGTATGATTAAATGTCCCAGATTTTCTATTCTTTGCAATGTTATCTGTAATTTGTTATGATCCACACAATTGAATGGTTTTGCATACTCAATAAAATACAAGAAACCATCTTTCTGGTATTCTAACTTCAGTCAAATTAATACAAATGTATTATTACTAATATACCCCAGTGCCACTTCCTCTTCTGAAACTGGTTTAAATTGTTGGCACTTCCTTTTTGATGGACTGCTGGCACATTCTTTCAATTATTTTCACTACAACTCTACACATGTAGGTATTAATGATGTTATTAATTAATTTCCAAATTCTGTTGGGTTTCCATTTATTGTTTTGTTTTTTTTTTTTAGAATGGGTACTTTCTTTTCTATTTTGTCTTTTAGGGCAATTATAGGCTCAAAGAGATGAAACAGTTGGCCTAAATTTAATGTCTAATATCACATTGAGTTTCAAAAGGTTTATATTTCACTTTATCTGGAAAGGATTGCCAAGTATATAAACTTTGGTTACATTTTACTATGTTTTAACTTGTTTAATGCAGTTCCTATTCCTAAGATTTCACCTTATGGCAATAAAACTCACCTAAGACCTTGATTATAAAACATATTGTAAGAGGAGAGGACTCAAAGAAGGAAAAAAGGACTTAAAAAAAGGCTTGAATCCAAAAAATATTATAAAGAATAAATTCGAATTTGTTAAAAGTCTGAGTAAAAAAGGGAATAAATGTTGAAACCAGTGGGTTTTCCCTCTGCATATTGCTTCTATTGTCAATGAATCTCTACACTTATAGTAAAGGAGCCCTGCAGGTATGGTGCATTTTATATTGACTGTTAACCAAAAGACTAAGAATCTGAGTCTACCTGATGGTGCAAGGGAGAAAGATGGACAGCGTCTTCCCATACACATTTGTAAGATCAGAAACCCAATGGAAGGTCTTATGAGACAGACTTCACTCAACAGCAGTGGATGTGTTCTGAGTATTTAGAAAATGCTCCAGTTCTGGTCTCTCTTCTCTACATTATTATAATTTCAACACTGTATTGTTTAGTTCAAAATTTAATTATAATTTTTTTTCATTCTGATATTTTTTTCCAAGCAGAGAAATAATCACTAGTTATTTATCTGGGAAATTCTTGCAGTGACATATGTGTTTAAAACATAAGGCAGATAAAATAAAAATATAAGAACATGTACATCTACAAGTTTATAGATATTGCTGTTGTTGTTGATGATGATTGCCTTCGAGTTGAGCATGATTCACGGTGACCCTATGAATAAAAGGCCTGAAGCCCCTCTACAACTATCGATATTTATCAAAGTTCATAGAGTTTCTGTTTAGGAAGTGGACATGGGAAATAAGGAATAGTGTCAAGTAAATTTTAAGTCCTTGTAAAATTAGATAAGCAAAATAATAAAATTATTTTAGGATCAGAAATCCAAAAGGTTTTGTGTTTGTTTGTTTAGTTTTGCAATCAGATTTAGTTAGCATCTCCTCTTAGCAGAAGAAGAGATCAATAAGGGGCTGGCTATTGATAGTTTAAACATTTATAAAATACATTTCTAATATCAATTTCTTTTAAGAATTTGGCCCTCAAGAATCAACCTCATTTACAAATTATTTTTAATGGAAAAATACATAGTGTATTGTTGTATCAATGGCAAAATTGTTATAGCACCTATATTTTTTATCCTTCCATGACACAGCAGCAAATAAGGTTAGGTTACAGAATGCCACTTTCCAATCTTGCCTGTTCTATAGACAACTAACTTATTTCAACTAAGAGCTCAAAGAAGAAACAATCAAAATGACAAATCTTTGCATTATCTGAAGATGAGTACAAGTGAATAGGACATTCCTTGTTCACACTGGAAGGCCGCCATGTGTTCCAGGTAATGTTTATGAATCTGTCCAACTGATTAGCTCCTGTTCTCTGTAATAACCCTGATAGCACTGAACACATGTTGTGGAGAAAAGCCATCAAGAAAAAACCCCCCATATATTTCTAGTTAATCCCATTTATCTCTGTCATCTTTAATGGTATTAAAGTTACTAAATAAGGCAGTGAAAGATTTGGATTACTATACTTTCAATATTTTCACATGTAATAAAAATTGCCTGATGAATTTGAAATGACTAGAAGGAAATAATAAAAAATGACCACTTGTTTTACTCAATTTAAATTCATAGCCTAGAACACTGTGGCTAGTAATTAGTTGTAGCTAATGAAACAAGGCACGTGTAATTGACAAGACTGTGCCAGAGCCTCACGCTCCATCATTTTAGATACACTACATTGCATATTCCAGAATTTGTGGAAACAGAATCGTTTAAACAGGGCCAAATCTTTAAAAGGAGAGACAAAACCAATCTCATCTTTAGAAACACACTGTAGCTTAAATAGCCTTTGTATCTGATTTTTAAATCTGTCTAACATTTTTACTAATGTGCTTAAATAAGTGATCACCTAAGCAAGATCATTCTTTAGTAGATTTTGCAAAAAATTCTGCATTAACCATGTGCTTGATCCTTAGATTTTACAATCTGACAAATAAAAAAATCTTGATAGCATGTTATGCACACAGGTTTACTCAAATATAACTGCCGTTTTCACCTGAGGCTGCTGAGTTCTCAATACAGCTGGCTTATAAATCAATTACAGTCATTTCCTAAGGATTATAAAACGCACTTTAAGAATATGCTCTTACGCGTCTGAATTTCACTTTTGTAAAATTCTACTGGCTTAGAGAAAGGGTGTTGGACTTTATTATGAGCACGAGGTGTACCTTATTATTATGCTTGGATAGTTATAATTCAAGTCATGTCTACACTTCATTAGAAGCTGTGCTATGAATAACTTAGTCATATTCAACACTGATTTTATAACATCCAAAGCCAAATAACAATATCAAGCACAAAATGAGGGGAGGAAGGAATACATTTCTCCATCCCTTAGAGGTTACCCTGCAGAAATAAAACTGTGGAAACTATATGAACTACAAAAAAGAAAAAAATACAATAGCTTTGGATAATTCTGCAACATTCTATCTCCTAAGATATATGCTGATTTCCTTAAATAGATAATTTTATGTATCAGAGCTGTCTGGGATATGCCACACTAAGAAAATCTTGAAATGATGATACAATATAGCTCTTTATATTTTAGAAAACATAATAGTGATAGCAGAGATGCCACTTTTCCACCTCCACCCTGTCTATACGTTGACCTTAATGAAAGTGGAAAAATACAGCCTCCAAAATGAATCAATACAAAATCATATTGGCACAAGAATCATTATGTAAATATTCAAACTTCATTACATCAAGCTGCAACCTTGGTTTCAAGTTGGAATCAAGACTGACCCTTCAGTGTGTTTTCAGAGACTGTAACTGGCACAGAGGAAATGGTTCATCTTTTTGCCAAGCAGCCACTGGTGGATTTGAATCACCAGAGAGGAGCAGCCTTTGATTTAACTGCACAAAACACTAGAGACTATACTACCAGACTCATTGTACACATAAGAATACAGAAGCACTGCATATAAGAGTGTCAAACAGGGAATGATATAGTCTGAGTCAACAGCCATCTGCCTCATGGAGTTAAACATCAGTTTCTTAAAAAAAGTGTTCCACCCATCCTTTTCACATATATGTGCGCGCACGCACACACACACACACATCTTTGTAGCAAGAAATGCTTTAAAAGATGTTAGTTAAAGCACATGGAATACTCTTCTAGTACACATCCTTCACATGTGTTTATTTTGAAATCATCTTCATAAAGATGGTATGGATGTTTAATTGGACAGTGTGTTCCTGTGCAAGATATAAAAAAATCCCTTCTTAAAGGTTTATTAGTATGTCTTTATAAATAACTTCAGAAATATTTATCATGTATTTAATAATGATTACAAAAAATGAATGTCAGCACATGCCAAGAGTATTCATAAGTCAACACATCTAAGGAATCATTCTAACATTATTGCATCAGAAAACATAAAATAAGATGTCATACAGACAAAGAGATATTCATTCTAAACATGAACAATAATCCTTCTAAATCAAACACTGCACCTTTAAGTGATTTTAAAGTACTGTTACATTATTATGAAGCTTTACTACACAGTTTGTAGTGGCATTTACATTTTCCTGCTAAACTCTACATACATTCTGAATAATTTTAAAGCCTGGACAATAAACAAAACCCTGTTTATCAAGAATATCATTCATGAAAAGAGCAAAAGTTCATTGTAAAGAGAAAGGAGAAAGAGAAAGCCAAAATAGATGTTAGAAGAGACCCTGAAAAAAATTGCATGTGCACGTCAGGAAGCCATATAATGGAAAGAGATGTTGAAGTAAAACTGCTGTATAGAAGATTTCAAAGGGCAGCTCAAGAAGATAAAGCAAACTATTATAAAGAAATATACAGAGACCTAAAATTGGAGAATAAAAAGAGAACTTACTTGGAATTTCTCAAGCTAAAAGAACTGAAAAACAAATTGAAGCTTCAAGTTGCAATATTTAGAGATCCTATGGGCAAAATCTTAAATGGATTCATAAGCATTAAAAGAAAATAGAAAATACACAGAATCACTGTACCAAGAAGACCTGGCTGACACTAAAATGGTTCATGAAAACCATATCATCAAGAGCCCAAGATAAGTAAAAAATAAATTCAAGCTATAATGAAGGCATTGGCAAAAAGTAAAGTCCCAGGAAGCAATCAAATGACAGAGGCAGCCCTGAATGTGCTCACCAGCCTATGACAAAGAAATTTGGAGAGCAGCAGCCGGGCCAAATGGCTGGAAGAGATCCATATTTGTTCTCATTACCAAGAAAGGTGAACCAACAGAATGTGGAAATTATTGAACAATAACACTAATATCACACAAGCAAAATACTGCTGAAGATTATTTTAAAATGGAAAGAACAGTACATAGACAGAAAAGTGTCAGACACTAAAGTCAGATTTAGAAGAGGCTGTGGCACCAGGGGTATCATTGCATATGTCAGATGTATCTTGGCTGAAAGCAAAGAATATCAGAAGAATGTCTGTCTTTGTGCTTTATTGATATGTAAAGGCAATTAACTATTGATGGCCAACAATGGGGAAAATGGGAATCCCAGAACACTTAATTGTACTTATACAAAATCTATCCCCAGAAGTTGTGCAAACAGAACAAGAGAACACTACATGGTTTAAAATTAAGAAAGATGTGCATCAGGGTTGTATCTTTTCTCTGAATCTGTTCACTCTGCATGCTGAGCAAATTACTCAAGAAGCTGGACACGATGAATAGTAATGTGGCATCAGGATTGGAGGGAGACGCATCAATAACCTTCAGTATGCAGTGGGCACAGCTATGCTTGCTGAAAGTGAGGAGGTCTTGAAACAAGCTCCAGATCAAACACAGCAGTCTTCAATAGGGATTGCATCTCAATATCAAGAAAACAAAAATTCTCACCACTGGACGTATATGCAACATGCTAATAAATAGAGAAAAGATTGAAACTGCCAAAGACGTTATCTTACTTGAATCCACAATCACACTTGGTACCAGCAGACAGAAGATTAGGACATGAATTGCCTTGAGGAAGTCTGCAGTAATCAGGGACCTTTGCAAATTATTGAGGAGCAGTGATGTTAGTTTGAGTACGAAGGTGCACCTTATTTAGACCATGGTCTTCTCAATCCCATTCTATGCTGCTGAGAGCTGAACAATGAATAACAATAACAGAACAAAGATTAATGCCTTTAAACTGTGGTATAGGAGAGAGTGCTGACGATCTCATTTACTCCCAAAAGAAGAAAAAGGTACATTTTGGAGAAGGTACAGATAGAATACTCCTTGGAGGTAATGGATATTTTGGGCAGGTTGTTAGGAAAGACTATTCCTTGCTGAAGGATATTATGCTTGGAAAGGTTGAAGACAGCAAATCAGATGAATCAGATGAGCTGACACAGTGACTGCAGCCATAGGCAGGCTCGAGAGTGTCAGAGATTGTAGGATAACACAAGATATGACAGGATTCAAACCAGCTGTTCATCGGGTTGCTATGAGTCATACTCGATTTCACAGTACCTAGCAAGTGCCTTCAAATAGGGTAACTGTGAGCCATATTCCTTTCATCTTCTTTGGATGCTTTCTGGGTCATTATAACATCTTTCAATATTGCCACTTGAGGCATACGTTTGTTTTTAAATTTACTCAGCTTGAGAAATGCACAATGAGTTGTTTCCTTTTTATTTTTCAATTTCAGCTTTCTGTACATTCCATCATAATACTTCCTTTGTCCTCCCGAGCTACCAAAAATCTTCTGTTCAGCTTCTGTACTTCTGTGTTTTCCCTTTGATTTGACTTCTCAACATTACAATACAATTTTCAGAGTCTCTTCTGACATCCATTTCAGTTCTTTTTATTTCTCCTCTGTAATGAGCTTTTGCTGTCTTAAATATGCTCATGTGAAACCTATACCTGAAGCAGGAAACAGTTTGTGAACAGAGCAGAGAAATATTGCATAGCTTAAAATTAAGAAGGGAGTGTGTTAGAGTTGTATTCTCTTTCCATATCTATTAAATCTGTATGTTCAGCAAATTATTTGAGAGGCTGGACTCTAAGGAGAGGAATGTGGCATCAGGATCAGGATCAGAGGGAGACTGATCAACAACCTGTGTTATTCAGATAACACACCTTTGCTTGCTGGAAGTAAAAAGGACTTGAAACATCTGTTGCAAAAGATCAAGAATTGTAGCCTTCAATATTGATAGTATCTCTATGCCAAGAAAACAAAGTTTCTAACCAATAGGCCAAAAGGCAACATAATGATAAATAGGGAAAGGATTGAAACACTCAACAACTTCATCTTACTTGGATACACAATTAACACCCTTGGTACCAGTAGTCAGGAAATTAAGAGATGTATTGTACTGGGAAAGTTTGCAGTTAGGGACCTCTTCAAATTATTGAGGGGTAATGATGTAAGTTTGAGGATTAAGGATTTTCCAGTCACTTGCTATGCATCTGAAAGCTGGACAATGAATAGGGAAAACAGAAGAATTTATGCCTTTGAGCTGTGGTGTTGACAAATAGCACTGAACATCCCATCAACTGCCAAAAGAACAAATATGTCTTGGAGGATGTAGCCAGAGTGCTCTTTGGAG
>NW_006399796.1:13299561-13300800 GCF_000299155.1 Elephantulus edwardii | reverse complement strand
GAATTTCCAGGTCCTTCAGCTAGCTGGAACCAGGAGACAGAACGGGCCACTAGCAGAAGGACATGGTAAGGACACCTCTGGCCAGTGTGTGAGAACATTCCACAGAAATTGCTTCCTTGTCAAACATCAGCAGAGGCACACAGGCATGAAGCCGGATGAGTGCAGACAGCGAATTGCAAAGTGCTTCCACATGAGAGCTGACTTCGTGCGACACCTCATGACCCGCATGGGGGAGAAGACAAGTGTGCCCAGTGTGGCAAGGCCTACAATCGTTAACTCCTACTTCACCCAGCACCAGCAGATCCACACCGGGGAAATCTCTATGCATGCCCCAAGTGTGGGAAGCAGTTCAACCAGCACTCTAATTTTGTACAGTATCAGCGAACCCACACAGGAGAAAATCACTTTCTGTGCAAAGTATGCGGCAAGGCCTTCTGTGACAGCTCCTCCTTAAACCAACATAAGGTGATTCATGCCGACAAGAAGCCCTTTGAGTTCAACCCATGTGGAAAGGTCTTTGCACAGCTCTGTGCTTTCAAGGGTCATCAAAGAACCCACAGCAGAAAGACACCCTTCGAGTGTAAAGAATGTAACAAAACCTTCTGTTTCAAATTTTCCGTAATGCAGCACATGTGGACCCACAGTGGAGAAAAGCCCTTTGAGTGCAGTGAATGGGGAAAAACTTTCAGACTCAAGATCAGACTGAGCCAACACCAGAAGGTGCACAGTGGAGGGAAGCCCTGTGAGTGCCAGGAGTGCGGCCAGACCTTCACCTTCAGCCCCAAGCTCAGCCCCAGCATGGGACACTTGCTGCAGAGAAGGTCTTTGTCTTTAGGAAGTGTAGCAAGGTCTTCGACAAGAGAGAGTCCCTCAATGGACATCAGGTGACTAATCGGAAGGAAGAGCCTTTTGATTGTAACCATTGCAGCACATCCTTTGGCTGGGAAAAACATTTTCATCACCAATGAGCATTCACACTGAAGACAAAGCACATTAAGTATGGCTGCTCTGAGGGCTGCAGCCTCCAGGAGACGGGGCATGAATTCTCTCATTCGATTGTGGTGAACTGACTATGAATGCGTATTTTTCCTATACTCATCACTGGTGATGAAAGAAGAAGTTCAAGCTGCTTTGAAGGAAATGGAAAAAATAAGGCCCCAGGAATAGATGGTATTGACATTTTCCAGCTAAGAGATGCTGCCCTGGACATGCTCACCAAGTTGTGCCAAGAAATCTGGA
>NW_006399796.1:13261058-13297981 GCF_000299155.1 Elephantulus edwardii | reverse complement strand
AGACTGGCTCAGGACAGGCAGGGGTTCAGAGCTGCTGTACATAGGGTCGCTATGCATCTCCGGCAACTCAATCAATAACATTCTATGACAAGTTTGGAGGCAGGAGTGGCATCAACTTTCTAAACAACATGTCTTCCAAAACTCTATGAACTTTGATAAATGTCGATAGTTGTAGAGGGGCTTCAAGCCTTTTGTTCGTAGGGTCACGGTGAGTCGTGATAGAATGGAAGACAATCAGCAACAATAATTGTAAATAGTGTTTCAATAAACATCGGTGTAAAAATACCTGTTTGAAAAAACCCAAAAACATCTGTTTGAGTTTCTACATTTAAATTATCTGTTGATTTTAAGTGCTGTAGTCCAGTATGACTTCTGGTGTCCCTATGAACAATCTGAATCCTGTCCTCTCCTTTGCCGTTCTCATTATCTCAACACACTTGAGTTCATAGCTGTTGTAACTTGGTCAATCAAACTTATACAGTGTCTTTCTCTCTTTTGCAAACTTTCCACTTTTCTAAACATGATATCCCTTTCTAACGGAATAGCCCTTCTAACAATATGCTTAAACAAATTGTGAGACAAAGCTTGTCACACTTTCCTCTAAGGAGCATTCTGCCTAAACTTTCTTCAAGTCATACTTTTTGACCTCCTGTTAGTCTATGGGATATGTAATACTATTCTCCAATACCACAACACAAAGGCATCAATTCTTCTATTTTCCTTATTTATTGTTCAGCTCTCAGTTACAAAACAAGTGACTGAAAAGACTATGATCTAAATCAGGTACACCGCAGTCTTTAAAATGACGTCATTACTCCTAAGTACTCTGAATGGAAGCCCTAAAAAGGTGCCAAGTTTCCCCATTAACTACAATTTAGAGTGACCCTTTGAGCAATGGATCAGAACCCTATCTATCTCTGCTACGCTTGAGCTCACTGTTAGAGTCATTTTGTCAATCAGTTTCATTAAAGGTTCTCTTTGGCTGAACCTCCATCTTTGCAAACATGAGAGGTTTCATTAATTTTTCTTTTTTAATAAGGACTGGTCCCTCGTAAAAACATGCTCAGAATGTTTGAGATGAAGTTTTACCATCTTTTACTCTAAGGAGCACTCTAGTTGCTCCTCTCCAACTTTCAGATACATAGCACGTAAATGAAAAGACATTGGCTTAGACTAAGTATACCTTAGTCTTTAATTGGCATCGTTGCTCTTCAGCACTTTGGAAAAGTGTTTGACAGCAGATTTTCCCAATGTAACGTTTCTTTTAAGTTTCTAAATGCTGGAACCAAGCATGTTGATTGTGAGTTCACGTAAAATGAAATTGTTGACAATTGCTATCTTTCTTCATCTTTTGGTGAAGATTTTTATTTTCTTCACCTTTCGGTGAAGATTTTTGTTGAGATGCAATCCGTATTGAAATCTATAGTCTGTGGATCTTCTACAGCAAGTGTTTCAAGTCCTCTTCACTTTCAGCAAGCAAGGTTATATCATCTGCTTAATGCAAGTTGTTGATGAGTCTTCCTCCAATCCTCCTGTGTCATTAAGTCCTACTTATGTGTCTTTAAGTCTTCATAAAATATAGCTTCATCTCAAATTATTCTCTCAACATACAGATTGAATAGGCATGGGGAAAGGATACAGACTTAAGGCACAGCTTTCTTTTTTAAAATTAATTCATCAATTTTTAATTTGTATTCATTGTTGCACATGTGCATTGCATTCCTTATCCCATATTCCATATGTTGTCATCCATATAATGCCTAATCATATGTTCTGTTCAGTCCATTCTTTACCATTTTTTGTTTATAAACTCATCTTTTTTCCTTTTTAAAATATAAATTATTTCTTTTATACTGGTTTACTTACAATGTTCATATACATTGTTTTCCACACTGATCTTTTTCGTATGCCACCCTTTTCTCCATCCACCAAATTGTGCAACCTAATGGTTGTCCCCCCGCCCATCCTCACCCCTCTGCTCCCCCCTCCCACCCTTAGATCCTCATATACATTCTAATAGTTATCTATTTATACAATAATGGTCTTATACTGTATTTGGCCTTATGGAATTGAGTTAGTTCACTTACCATAATGCTCTCCAATCCCTCACAACTTAGATAGTGATATACAAAATCATTGCTCCTGTGTGCTATGTAGGATTCCATCATGTGAATGTATTGTAATTTCTCAATTCATTAAGTGTGGTTGGACATTTCGGCTGTTTCCATGTTATGACGGTGGATAAAGTTGTTATCAACATTGAGGTACAAGACTCCATTTGTGCCTCAGTCCTCAGGGTATATTACAAGCAATGGAGTAGCTGGGTCATATGGAATTTCTATGTTCAGCTTTTTGAGGAAACATTAAAGTGCTTTCCAGAGTGGTTGTACCATTTTACAATTCCACCAACAATGTAAAAGAGTTCCTATCTCACCACAACCTCTCCAGATTGTACATTTCTCACTGTATTTGGCAGTCTTTTTATGGTCTGAAGGACCTGGCAAAAAATAAAGCCCCAAGAATTGATGGAATACCAATTGATGTGTTTAAACAAACAGATGCTGCCCTGGATGTGCTCAACAAGTTGTGCCAAGAAATGTAGAGGACGACCCCTTGGCCAACTGACTGGAAGGGATCCATATTTATTCCCATTCCAAAAAAAGGTGACCTGACATAGTATGGAAATTATCAATCAATATCACTAATATCACACGCTAGCAAAATCCTGCTGAAGATTATTCAGAAAGTACTGAAACAGTACATTGACAGAGAACTACCAGAAATACAAACTGGACTTTGAAGAGATCATGGCACTTAGAGGCATTATTTCCAATGTCAGATGGATCTTGGTAGAAAGCAAATAGTACTAGAGCAATGTCTCTCTCTGTTTCATTGACTGTGAAAATGCATTTGACTGTGTGAATCACAACAAATTGTGGCTAACCTTGAGGAAAATGGAAATCCCAAAACACTTGATTATACGTTTGCAAAACCTGTACTTGGACCAGGAAGTAGTCCTCAGAACAGAGCAGGGAAACACTCCATAGTTCAAAAGCAGAAAAGGAGTGCATCAGGGGAGCATCCTGTCTCTTTACCTTTTCAACCTATATGCAGAACAGATAACTCAGCAAACAGGGCTTTATGAGGAGAAATGTGACATCAAGATTGGAGGTAGACTTATCAACAACCTATGGTATGCAGATGATATTACCTTGCTTTCTGAAATTGAAGAAGACTGGAAACATGGTGTAGAAGGTCAAATACTATAGTATTCAATATGGATTGAAACTTAATATCAAGAAGACAAGGATTCCCACCACTGGGCCAAATGGCAGCATCATGATAAATGAAGAAGAAATTGAGGTTGTTAACAATAACAGCTTGCTTGGCTCCACAATCAACACTATTGACATTATCAGTCAGGAAATCAAAATACACATTGCATTGGAAAAATCTGCTGTCAAGGCCCTCTCCAGAGTGCTGAAAAACAGAGATATCATTCTAGAGATGAAGGAGTGTCTAATACAGGTCATGACCTTTGTGATTACTTGCTATGCATCATGGTCTTTGTAATTACTTTCTATGCATCAGAGAGCTGGGCAATGACTAAGAATTACAGAGGAATCAATGTTTTTGAGTTGTGGTGCAGAAGAAGAGTCGAACATATCATGGACTGCAAAGAAAACAAATAGGTCTGTCTTGGAGAGGGTGAAATCAAGTTTCCCCTTGGAGGCTAGGATTTTGAAGCTCTGTCTCACAAATTTTGGGCATGTGGCAAGGAGAGACTGGTCTTTGGAGGAGGATATTATGCTTGGAAGGGTGGAGGACAGCACAGAAGAGGAAGGCCCTGGATGAGACAGATTGACACAGTAACTGGGACAACAGGGGATTGATGTGTTAGAATTAGTGAGATTGGCTCAGGACAGGGCAGAGTTCAGAGCGGCATAGGGTTGCTATGGGTTACAGGGGACTTGATGGCATATAACAATAACAGGAAGCTGTCAAAGTTTGATCCTGGTTCATCTCTGATGAACTTTATAGTTTTGGCCTTTACCTCCAAGTCTCTGATCCACCTTGAGTTGATTTTTGTGTATGGTGTGAGATGTGGACACAGTAGCAGTCCAGTTTTGCCAGCACTCTGTTTGGACAACATCTTCTTTGTCTACATATAGGTTTCCCATCAGCATAGTGAAGTTTTCTGAGATCTCCATTCTTCTCAATGTTAGCCATAATTTGTTTTGCCCCATAATAATCAATGCCTTTACATAATCAATAAGACACAAACAGATATTCTTCTGGTATTCTTTGCTTTCAGCCAAGATATATTTGACATCAACAATGGTATCCCTGATGCCATGGATCCTACTAAATCCGGCCTCAATTTCTGGATGTTCTCTGTCAATGTAATGTTCTAGCTGTTTTTGAATAATCAAATGTAAAGTTTTATTTGCGTGTGATATTAATGATGTATTTTTAGTATCTAGAATTCCAAGTACTTAAGATCATTGTGTTTATTTTTGATGAATTACCTCACCAATTTCCATAAACCATTTTTCCATTTTTACCATGAATGTGTAATGCTTTCATTTCCCTCCATCTTACCAACATTTGTCATTTTCTATTTGTTTATTTGTTTTTTGTTTTAGTTAATCTAATAGGACTAGAATAGTATCTTACTGTGGATTTGACCTATGTTTTACTGATGTATTCTATCACATGTTTGGTGACACCAGAAAAGTGCTCTGTGGGGAGATGTTTTTTCAAGTTCTATTTCCATTTTATGATGGAGTTATCTTTCTGTTTTAAGTTATCATTTACACACACACACACACACACACACACACACACACGTGCATTCATAGTAATAGTTTCTCATTAGACATATGATTTTGAAAGAATTTATCCAATTGGTAGATAGTCTTTTCTTTTTGTGAAGTCTTGCTGAATTAAAGTTTTAAATTTTCATCAGTTCTTATTTAGTTGTATTTCTTTTAATGTCTGTGTTTCTCCCGGTAGGAAATTGCTCATCTTGCTCCTGTGGAGCAGCTGGTGGATTCAAACCACCTGTCTTTGGGTTTCAGAGCAAAACCCTATCCACTAGGCCACCAGAGCAAAGTATATTTAATATTCTTCACTAACACCATAGTTAAGAATCATTAATTATTATTTTGTATTTATCGTTTGTTACCCAGTTTTTGCATGTACATGAGGGTTTTTAAAAGGTTAGGATTTTGTCAGTTATACCTTGTTGTTGTTGTATTCAATAGGGTCTTAACAGACCCATAGCTCCAGCAGGTTTTCAGAAGCAGTTAATTGGACAAGAGGGAAATTGCCCATCCTTCTCCCATGGAACAACAGGTGGCCTTGAACTGTATGCTTTCAGGATTGCAGTGCAGCTTCTTGCCACTAGACCACCAGAGCTCCCTAGTTTGAATGTCATACTAGCCATGTCACATTATCATATGATTAAATTTTGATCCATGATAGCTGTTATGTGGACTTTCTAAAATTCCAACTAACAGTGTATTTCTTTATTTTAGACTTTGAATTGTCATTTTGCAACTTATATATAAGAGAAAAACACTCTAGTGGTAAGACAACAGTAAACTGAAAGGCACCAACATGAATAATAATGTCATGGATCTTCCATAGAAATCCATGACCAGAACTCTCAAGCGCCTATATAAGAAAGACCTTTGTTTGGTTTACACATTTTTTAATAGGTAGCAAAACCTACTCCTCACTCATAAATTTCAAATTAGAAAACCAGGGACTTCCTAGACCAGATGGCTGAATTCCACCAGACATTTAGAGAAGATTTATTCCCAATTATACTTAAGTTAATTTAAAAAAATAGAAAAAGAAGGAACACTCTCAGAGACATTCTATCATGCAAGCATAACCCTAATACCAAAACCAGGCAAAGATATTACCAAAATAGAAAACTCCAGACCAATATCTCTCATGAATATAGGCATAAAAAATCCTTAACAAATTCCTAGTCAGTAGAATCCAAAAGCACCTAAAAAAATAGTTCATCATGACCAAGAGAGATTCATAAGAGGTATCCAAGTATGGTTCAACATAAGAAGAACAATCAACATAATTCATCACATTAACAGAGAAAATAACAAGAACCATATCACCTTAGGAATTTATGAGAAAAGGCAATTGACAAACTTCAGCACTCCTTCATGACAAAGACACTCAGCAAAATTGGAATAGAAAGGAATTTTCTCAAAATAATGAAAAGTATATAGGAAAAACCAAAAGGCAACATCATTCTCAATGGAGAAGGACTAAAAACATTTTCAGGGAATCAAAAGACAAATTGCACTGGTAAAATCTACTGACAAGATCTCTCCAGAGTACTGAAAAGCAAGGATGTCAATCTAGAGACTAAGGTGTACCTGATTCAGGCCATGGTCTTCACAACTATTTGTTGTATTTGTTATGCTTCAGAGAGTTGTATCATGACTAATGATGACAGAAGAAGAATCAATGCCTTCAAATTGTGGTGCTAAAGAAGAGTTTTGAGCATACCATGCACTGCCAAGAACACAAATATGTCTTATCTTGGAAGGGGTGAAACCAAATTTCTCCTTAGAAGCTAGGATTTTGAAGGTTCATCTCACATACTTTGGGCACATGACCAGGAGAGACAGGTCCTTGGAGAAGGAAATTATGTTTGGAAGGATGGAGGGACAGCACAGGAGAGGAAGACCCCAGATTTGATGGATTGATATAGTGACTGGGGCAATGAGGGTTGGTGTGTCACAATTAGTGAGACTGGCTTGGGACAGGACAAGGTCCAGACTGCTGCACACAGCCTCACTATGTGTTGCAGGTGACTAAAAAAATGGCATATAATAAAAACAACCATATGTTAAAATAGAAGTAAGTTACTTGTGAAATGATATACTCTTAATATTAATATTCTGGGAGAAAAGATAGCAGTAATGTGCCCTTTTCTCTGTATATAAAAGAAATGGAATATTCCTCACAGATCTCTCTCGAACAATTGAAATGCAACACTCATAGCCTAGTATTGATTTGGTTTGGTTTGGCTGAAAAACAATTTATGAGTAGCAATGATGTCAGATTGAAGACTAAGGTGTATTTAATTTAGACCATTATCTTTCCAATCACTTTCTATTTGTTTGGGTTAGGCAATGAATAATGAGGACAGAAGATGAAGCCTTCACTGAATATTGGATAGACTTCCAAAAGAAAAAACAGATATATCCTGGAAAAAGTGCAGCCAGAGTATTCCTCGAAGGCAAAGGTTGTGAAGCTTTATCTCACATAATTTGGTTATGTTGCTTGCTTTTGTTGTTGATTGCCTTCAAGTCGAACAAGACTCATAGCGACTCTATGAACAAAAGGCCTGAAACCCCTCTACAACTATCAACACATCAAAGTTCATAGAGTTTCCAGAGGCATGTTATTTAGGAAGTGAATGACACTCCTGCTTCCTAGGAGAGGCTATTCTAGGAAATAATTCTAGGAAAGTTGGATGAAAGGAGAGGATGACCATGAACAAGGTGGACTGACATGATAATAGTAGCAGTAGGCTCAAGTGTGTCACAGATGATGATAATGGCACAGGACAGGACAAGGCTCAGATATATTGTTCATAGAGTCACTGAGAGTTATGATCAATTCAACAGCACCTAACAAAAACAACCACATTGAGAGTAGGAATACAGGAACACTTAACTATGTTCGTACAAAACCTAGACCTGGAGCAAGAAGCTATTGCCCAAATGGACAAAGGGAATACTCATAGTATAAAAACAAGAAAGGTGTGTGAAAGAATCAGCAGAAAAACCTTTTAGACCTAGCAGATGAATTTAGTAGAGTGTCAGGATACAAGATCAACATACAAAAGTCAGTCATGTGTCTTTACAGCAACAAAAAACATGGAAAAGGAATCTAAGAAAGTAATACCATTTAATATAGCCAACGAAAAACTTGGGAATAAACTATCCATACTTGGGAATAAACCTAACCAGAAACACAAAAACTTAAATAACACAGAAACACACACACACACACACACACACACACACACATTTATAAGGAAAACTATAAACCATTATTTCAAGAAACAATAAGAAATCCAACTAAATAAAAATATATTCTTTCTTTGTAGTTAGGAAGACTGAACATTGTGGGTGGGAATGACAATCCTACCAAAAGCAATCTATATGTTCAATACAATTCCAATGCAGATACTAAACTCATTTTTCAAAGAAATGAAATAAACAATTGGTAAGTTTATCTGAAAAGGAAAAAAAAAAACAACAGAACAAACAAACTTCTTCCAAAAAAAAAAATAAAAATTAACACTTCCCAATCCTAAAACCTACTATAAAGCCATGGTAGTCAAACAGCATAGTATTGGTGCAATGACAGATGTAAAGACCAATGGACTAGAATAAAGAATCCAGAAGTTAACCCACCTACTTATGGTTGATTGGTATTTGATGAGGAATCAAAATATATTAAAAGGGGAAATAATAATCTCTTCAACAAATACTGCTGGCAAAACTGGACATCAACCTGCAGAAAATTGAAACAAGATCCCCATCTCATACTATACACAAAAATCAACTCAAAGTAAATCAGAAACCTAGGGGTAAAGTCCAAAACCATAATGATCATAAGAAATAAAATAGGACCAAATTAAGAAGCCCTAGTCTGTGGCATGAAAAGACTTGCAAATCTAGCTAGAAGTTCACAGCCAGGAGAGCATCAAATCAATGAACAGGATTTTAAAAAAATTCTAATCCCTTGATGGATCAAAACCTATTTCTAATTGAAAAAAAAACCCTACTGACTGAGGAAAAGTATTTGATGATGATAACTCAGACAACGGCCTCATGATAAAGTTTACAGATCCTACACAAGAAAGACAGATAATCCAATAACAAATGAGCAAAAGACATGAAAAGACCTTTCACAAAGGAAAGCATTCAGATGGAAAACATGAAGAATGTTAAAAATCACTGTCAAGCAGAAAGATGCAAATCAAAACATAATGAGATACCATCTCACCCCAGTAGCAAAATTTAACAAGACAGCAAGCAATAATTGTTGGAGAGGATGTCAAGAGATTGGAACTTTTGTGCAATGCTGGTGGGATAATCATTCTGGAGGGCAGTTTGGCATTTCCTCAAAAGCTGGACATAAATATACCATACAACCCAGTTACTGCACTGCTAGGAATGGACCCCAAGAAATTTAAAATTGAGAAAGGACTGGAGCTCATAGCATTATTCACAGTAGAAAGAAAATAGAAACAGTCCAAATGTTCATCAACAATCAAATCGATTGAAATTATGGTACAATCGGACATGGAATATTATGCAGCACTAAGGAATAATGAATTTGAAAGATACTGTATAACATAAGAGAGTCTGAAGAGTTAGTTGAGTGAACTAACTCAGTCTTGTAAGGAAAAATACTGCACAAAATCATTAAAAATAGAAGGAAAATTAGTAAGATGTATATAAAGCTCCAAAAGGGGAAAGGGGGGAAAAAAGGACAAGGGTATAGAGAAAGGGAAAGGGTGGAAATCACTAGGTAGTAGAGTTTAGTGTGCTGAGTTGGGACAAGGGAGAAATGAATAAGAAAGTTTTATAGGGGATTTAAAGGGGTGGCGTAATAATAGACACAGATCAATGTGAATTAATTATCTAAAATACAATGTATATGAATGATTATATGAAGCATAATGTGAATGAAAGATTGTATAAAACACAATGTATTAAATGACACACTATCTCTTTCTCTCTCTCTCTCTCTCTTACACACACACACACACACACACACACACACGAAAGGTATACAGCATTGCTCTATCCCTTATCCACACCTATTCAATCTGTATGCTGAGCAAATAATTTGAGAAATTGAACTCTGTGAAGAAGAATGTGGCATCAGGATGGGAGAAACACCCAACAGAATTTGCATTATACAGATGCCACAACACTACTTGTTCAATGTAAGAAGGATTTAAAATGTTGAAGGTCAAAGACTGTATCCTCAAATGAATTGTATTCTTATATCAAGAAGACAAAATCCTCATATTGCTCCAAGAAACAACATAATAATAGGTAAAGTAAGGATTGAAGTAGTCAACTATTTCATCTTGGATCCACAGTCAACACTCTGGGTAACAGCAATCAGAAGGTAAGGAGACATATTGCATTGGGCAAGACATCTGTCATGGACCTTGCCAAATTGCTGTGGAGCAATGATGTCAATTTTAAGATTAAAGTGTGCCTGATTCAAGTGACAGCCTTTTCAATCACCTGCTGTGTGCATTTGAGAATTGGACAATGAATAAAGATGGCAGAAGAAAAATTGATACTTTTTTGATTGTGGTGTTGGAGAAGAGTACTGAATATATCCCATTGACTGCAAAAAGAACAAAAAGATATGTCATGGAAAAAGTGCAGACAGAGTGTTCCTTGGAGGCAAGATGATAATGGTTTTTTTTCTCACATACTTTGGTCATTTTGCTCAGCTATTCCTTGGAGAGTGATGTCATGTTTGGAAAGGTGAATGCTCATCAAAAGAGAGGAAGACACTCAATGAGACAAACTGCTGCAGTGACTGCTGCAGTTGGTTTGAGTATGTCAGAGATTGTGAGGATGGTGCAAAGTTGCCCAGGGTTTAGATCTGCTATTCATGGGATTGCTGGGCTGTACTTGACCTAACAGCGCCTAAGAACAATAATACGTATCTGAGCTCTGGTGGTCTACTGAGTAGGGGGTTGCACTGTCAACGCAAAGAAAGGCAGTTAAAGTCCACCAACTGCTTGGGGAGAAAAAGCATTTACAGCCTCTGAAAACACATTAGAGGGTCAGCTCTGAGTTGGTTGTTACCTGATGCTAATGATTGATTAATTGATTTCCGGGACCTAGCAGTAAGAAGGTGTGTTGCCAACTTAAAGGGATGCAGTTCAAAGTCATCAGCTGTTCTGAAGGAAGAAAATAGATAATCCCCTCCCATGTGACTTACTGTATCTGAAAACTCACTGGATGGTCAGTTTTGAGTCGGTTCCAATTCAAACAGCACATAACAAGAGAATCAATATAACTTATGGAGCTCTGGTGTCCTAGTTGGTTTGGAATTGTGCTACCAATTTAAAGGACAATTCAAATTCATCAGTTAGTCCAAGCAAAAAAGATAGGCTGTCTCTGCACATGCGATTTACAGGATCTGAATACTACCCACTGGACGATCAACTATGAGTAACAGGTCGGTTGTGACTTGATGGCAATGAGACAGTTTGGATGTCACTTTAGAGGAATGAATTTTTTTTTAAATTGATGTATGATTGACATAAAAAAAATCCTTTATCAATGTGACCACAAATGCATAGTATGAGAATTAACTTTATGATGTTCCTGAAGAGAAAATAAATTGGTGATTAAACAGGTAATCACCCAGTAGTCAGGATTTCCAACAGGTAATTGATCTACACCTTTATTTTCTTTATTTGAAAAAGAATAATTACCTAGAAGTGACAAATGTTGCTAACCATTTTCCCCTAGACAATATAATTGTGAAATAGCCAATTAGACTTGAAGTTTCAGATCAATATTTTGATAGGTCTGTAAGATGAAGCATTCTTTGATAGTGGCCAAAATTAAGATCTACACTAACAGGATGATTTTTCCATAAGTGATTTAGAGCTAAGTTCACACAGGATAATTAGTGATATGTCTATAACACTGATAGAACAGTAAGTAGAATTTACTAACAAATGCTGCTACACTTTTACTTATACTTTGATTAGTTTGTTCTCGTGAATATAAATAAGACCAAATGACACCAACTCAGTATATAGCAGCCATTTAGTTTGTCAGAATATTTTTCAGTTTCTTTAAAGTAGTACACTTTGTTTCAATGATAAAAAAATGACACCGCTTACTATTTTTAATATAGAAATAAATCATTTTGAGTATATTTTAAGTTTTAATTAATTTCTCTCATTTTGTCAGATGTTAAAAAAGATTAACTACTTAAAAATGTAGTTACTTGCCAAAACTTTTTTATTGAGTACAATGAAAAACAGATAGAAACACAGAGGAAAACATTCTATTCTTAGAAAAACTGTCCTGAAAAAGGAAACTAATTTTCAGCAGGCTTGAACATAGTGGAGATTGTGAGGAAGGCACAGGATTGTGCAAGTTTTCAACTTGCTTTTCACAGGGATTCTATGAGTAATGGTTATATCCATATCATGTAACAATAAGAGTATGTGCAAATTAGCTCTGTAGCCTAGTGGTGAGAAGCTGTGCTACAATCCTGTAGGCACATGGTTCGAGGCCACCAGCTGCTCTGTGGGAGAAAGGTGGGCAATCTCCTCCTGTACGATTAACTGCCTCTGAAAACCTGCTGGAGTGTCAGCTATGGATTGGTTCTGACCATACAGTACACATCAACAAGCAACAATATGTACTGTCAAATCAGTTCAGAAAGTAGTAAATCACACAGAAGGAAATGGTCCATCCTTTTCCTGCAGAGCAGCTCATAAGCTCTGGTAATTTAGAAGTCTTTATCATTATGCACTTATATTTGCTTTATATCAGAAAAAAATAGATTTTGGTTATAATTTAATGTAGTTGGTGGGAGGTATTTTATTTATTGTAAAAGGAAACTGTTACTAAACAGTAAGAGGCATTCAAGAAAAAGAAATCCTCTTTATAAAAATCATTTACTTAACATTAGTAGCACAAGGGTCATATTCTGCCAACTATAAGTGAGTGGTATGAATCCATCAGCTGTTCTGATTGATAAATAGGAACAGTTTCTTGACTTTAGGATTAACAGTCTTAGAAATTATAAGTCATACTCAACTTGGTGATACTGGGTTTGGGATCTAAGTGCAAAATATTTACAAAATAAAATAAACGCTAAAACCCTTCCAGACAACTCTCTTACAGACTGCAATTACTAATCAAACAACACCATCAAATTGCAAACATTCTGACCTTCTTTTGGGTGTTGAGGCTGTAAATTACATTAGAGGAGATCATCTGTCTTTCACCTGCACAGTACTGGCTACTAGTTTGGGATTGTGGTTGTTGTTGATCAGGAAATTTCCCCATTTGTGGAACTAGTAGAAGTCAGGCTCTGTTTTCTCCATATTGTCCTTACACCTATTACACTGTCTTTCAAATTTCTTGGCTTAGACAAGTGAGTACTTTCAGTGTTGTATCCACAGTTGAAACATTTCATTCTGTAAACTTTTTAGAACTTGTTTTTCGTCAATGCTTCCTCTGCTTAATATAGACTTCTTTCATCAGTGACATTGGTTTCAAGTCATATGTTACCTCCTAAAATTGTTGAAAGCTAAATGATTATTTTCAGTACCCAAAACTATGTTTCTTCCACACACCTTTAATACTTCCTATGTAATTTAGTAGCTTGTTGACAATCCAGCACAAGAATAGATTTACGCTGAGACTTTTGTCCTATTAGGGAATTTCTGTGTACTCTAGTGAGCAGAATCAGAATGTGTAAATACACGTAATCAAGACATATTTTATCCTCTGTGCTCATGATTCTAAGACTTCCACAGATCTTCTCTTAACCACCTTTATTCATATTTATTCTCTTTCTGTCCATATTTGTTTTGTGCTTTTTATTCCATTGCTACTGTGGAACTATATAGTCACTTGCACTGCTAGCCCAAATCTGATCAACAACGTCCACAATACAAAACTAGTAGCTACAAGGCCATGCATGATCTTCTATGGTCTTACCCCCACTTTCGCCAATTCTGACACTCAACTTACTAACTGGGTCCAAAATCTGGTTGCGGTGACCACATACACTTCACAGAATCATATTCAATAGTTGTGGGATTTGATTATGGAGTTTACTATGGAAATCAACGGGCCACAATTCAAGATAGCAATAAGCAACATTATACAGTCAATCAGCCCTGACAATGTTAACAGGATATACAGGTGGCAACAATATATACACATTAACGATACAATCCCTCAATTTTCCATACAGCTTGGGTTGAAACCTCTGACTCCCCTTTACTGGAGCAGTGGTCTTTACAATTACTTGTTACAAATTAGAGTGCTGAACAGTGACTAAGGATAATAGAAGAAGAATTGATGCCTTTGAGGTGTAGTGCTGAAGAGGAGTATTAAACATACCATTGCTGTTATTTTTGCTGTTGTTGTTGTTGTTATGGGCTGTCGAGTTGTTTGTGACTCATAGCGACCCTATGAACAACAGCCCCAAATCTTGCTCAATCCTGTGCCAATCGCACTGCCTCCAACAGACCGTCCTGATTACGCCAGTTACAGAATCAATCCACCTCATAGAGGGTCTTACCCTCCTGCGCTGTCCCTCTACCTTCCCAAGCATGATGTCCCTCTCCAAGGACCTGTTCCTCCTGGAAACATGTCCAAAGTATGTCAGACGAAGCCCCAGAATCCTTGCCTCCAAGGAGTTGCTTGGTTTAATCCTCTCCAAGATGAATCTGTTTGTTTTCTTGGCAGTCCATGGTACATTCAATACTCTTCTCCAGCACCACAGCTCAAAGGCGTCAATTCTCCTTCTGTCCTCCCTAGTCATTGCCCAACTCTCTGATGCATAACAAGTGATTGTAAAGACCATGGCCTGTATCAGGCACACCTTAGTCTCCAGAGAGACACCATTGATCTTGAGTACTTTAGAGAGGTCCCTAACCGCAGACTTTCCCATCGCAATACGCTTTTTGATTTCCTGACTACTTACTGGTGCTAAGAGTGTTGACTGTGGAGCCGAGCAAACTGAAGCTGTGAACAATCTCAATCTCTTCGTCATCCGTCCTGACGCTGCCAATTGGTCCAGTGGTGAGAATCTTTGTCTTCTTGACATTGAGCCTCAGTCCATACTGAAGGCTGCAGTCCTTGACCCTCCGCAGCAAGTGCATGAGGTCCTCCTCAGTTTTAGCAAGCAGGGTTGTGTCATCTGCATAACGCAGATTGTTAATAGACCTTCCACCAATCCTGATGCCCGATTCTCCTCATAGAGCCCAGCCTCCCGGATAATCTGCTCTGCATACATGTTGAAAAGGTATGGAGACAGGGCACATCCCTGGCATACACCCTTCACAATTTTGAATCATGCAGTGTTACCCTGCTCTGTTCTGACTACTGCCTCTTGGTCCAAGTACAGGTTTCGCATTACCACAATTAAATGTTCTGGGATTCCCATTCTTCTCAGAGTCAGGCACAGTTTGTTATGATCCACACAGTCAAACACCTTTGCATAATCAATGAAACACAGATAGACATTCTTCTGGTATTCTCTGCTTTCAACCAAGATCCATCTAACATCAGCAACAATATCCCTAGTACCATGACCCCAGCCTGGACTTCTGGCAATTCTCTGCTGATGTGCTGTTCTAGTTGTTTTTGGATAATCTTTAGTAGAATCTTGCTTGCATGTGAAATCAATGATATTGTTCTGTAGTTTCCACACTCAGTTTGGTCACCTTTCTTTGGAATGGGAAAAAATATAGATCTCTTCCATAGGCCACCAATAAAACAAGTAAGTCTGTCTTGAAGAGGGTGAAATCATGCTTCTTCCTGGAGGGTAGGATTTGAAGTTAGATACATCCAAATAGACCAGCAGCAGTTCCAAACCAGAACAAATATCACTGTGCTGCTCAGTTCAGACAACTACTTCTCTTACTCAGTCAAAATCTTCATCAACATATCACATCTTCTTCCTACTTCTGTCTGCAGCATGTAGTTCTTCGGTCCAGACAACGTTTCGTACTCCAGCAAGACCGGCTTAAGCCAACAGGTCATGCTTTCCCTTTTCAGCAGGAAGTGGCTAAGAGAATACACCGTCCCTTTTTCCTTATGAATCAGGGTGAAGTCTCTCTCAGGGAGGAGTGATAGGGAATGGCAAAAGACACACTGACAAAGGAGATTAATTAGAACTGGTTTTGATGAGCACTGTGGCAATGGGGCAATTAAAACAGACTTTCAAGGAAAAAAAGAGAGGAACGAACTGGGGGAGAGGTAGAGAAATAGTGCAACAATGAGTGAGTGGAAATCCAAAATCTCTCTAAATGTTCATTAAATTAATAAAATAAAATTAAAACAACAATGACAACTGAATGTGCTCAGTTAGTGATGAGACTAGACAACACCATTATGGATAGACTAACAGACCCTATCATCTTCATAAGAGTTGGTTCACATAGTCATTGATGTAGGTGAGTCAATCTGTTCACAGAGCAGATAGAGTTGTGGCAGTTGGATTAAAGACAATGGTTTAGGGAAGCCATTATTTTAAATCAGTAAAAAGCAACAAACCCACTACACTGTGGACAGCTACTTGGTCATCTGACTGGAGGAGATAAATCTCTATGACTGTTCCAAAAGAAGACAATCTAACAACAGAATGTAGCTTTTATCAAACAATATTTAATATTACAACACAAAATTTTGCTGAAAATTATTAGAAATAGGGTTTCCATTGTACTTCAAAAGGGAACTTTCAAGATTTCAAATTACATTCAAGATGAAGTTATGGAATGGAGTTATTATTGATGAGAGATGGATCTTGGATGAAAACAAAGAATACCAGGTATATGTTCATCAGTGTTTATTAACTATACAAAGGTACTTGACTATGTGAATTATAACAAATTAAGGACAACAGTGTGAAGAATAGGAGTTTCAGAACACTTAATTATGCTCATGTGGAACCTGGATACAGATAAAGAAGCAGTCCTTAAAAATGGAGTAAGAGGACGTTGTGTGGTTTAAAATCAGAGAAGGTATGCATAATGTTTAGATTCTTTCACCATACCTTTTCAGTATGCATTCTAAGCAAATAATAAAAAAATTATACTATATTATACTATATATACTATATTGTAAAAGAATGCAACATCAGGATAACTTAAAATTGTGAATATGTACAAATCACACAATTTTGCTTTAGGAAAAATTAAAACCTTAAAAATTTAAAAAAACTAAGACAACTTATAGCTCTTGCTGATGAATATTAAAAGCCTTATATAAATTACATTTTTTTTTTAATCTTCACTTTTGGGCAAGCAAACAAACATCATAGTAAACAGAAAAAAATTTATGTTTTCAAGGATTTTAATTTACTCAGCTATACAATCAACATCCAATGATGCTGTTGTTCTTAAGTACTGTTGAATCAGCTATAACTCATAGAAATACTAGGAACAAAAGATCTGAATCTTGCCGTATTCTGTGCTATTCTTACCATTTCTGACACGTTGGATGAAGCCCATTGTTACATTTACTTTGTCAATCTAACTTATTAGATTCCTCTTTTACTCTGACCTTCTTACTCAAATATCTTTCTTCAAGGTTGACCCCTCCTAATGTCACATTCGAAGTATGTGAGATCGAGTTTCACTATTCTTCTATCTAAGGTGCACTCTGATTTCAACTTTTTCTGAGACAGACTTGTTTATTCTATTAACAGTACCTGGGATATTCAGTACTGTTTCTCTAACACCACAACCCAAAGGCATTAATTCTTCTTTTTGGTATCTTTAGGCATTGTCCAAGAAGCTGCACTGCAATCCTGAAGTCAGGTTGTTCAAATCCACCACCTGTTCCATCACAGAAGGATGGGCAATTGCCTCCCATACTATTAACTGCCTCTGAAACCCTCCCCACCCTGGAGGATCAGCTATGGGCAGGTTCCGATTTGACTGTACACAACAACAATGTTTTGGATCATGTGTGCCTTTGGCTTTAAACTAACATCATTACTCCAGTTCTATGGAGATGTTCTTGACAGCAAATTTTCCCAATGTACCTTGTCTTTTCATTTCTTGACAGCTTGTGTCAAGGGTGTTGATTGTGAATCCAAGTAAGATGAAATCATTGTTGTAGGCCCAACTAAGACAGAATCATCAACAACTTCAATCTTTTCTCAATCTATCACAATGTTGTCTATTTGTACGGTTGTGAGGGTCTTTGTTTTCTTTATGTTGAAGTGTAATACATACTGAAAGTTGTAAAAAGTCTTTAGAAAGCTGTAGAATGGTTTTAATCTACTGCAGAAGTGTTTGAAGTCATTCAAACTTTCAGTAAGCAAGATTGTGTCATCCATACAATGTAGGTTGTTGATGATGCTTTCTCCAATCATGATGCTATATTTTTCTTCACAAAGTCCAAT
The DNA here is from genome assembly GCF_000299155.1 of Elephantulus edwardii. Lineage (NCBI taxonomy): Eukaryota > Metazoa > Chordata > Mammalia > Macroscelidea > Macroscelididae > Elephantulus > Elephantulus edwardii. Next base: position 13,279,774 of record NW_006399796.1, on the reverse strand, counting down.
TTCCTGAATGATTAGTTCAGCATATATATGGAATAGATATAGAGAAAGAATACAGCCCTTTAAAAGCACCTTTCTTGATTTTAAACTATGCATTGTTCTTTTGCTTATTTGGACAACAGCCTCTGAGTTTGTTGTTTTGTTTTTTGTTATGTGCCATCAAATCACCTGCAATCCATTGTAACCCTATGTACAGCAGCTCTGAACTCTTCCCTGTCCTGAGCCAGTCTCACTAGTTCTGAAACACTAAACCCCATTGCCCCAGTTTCTGTATCAATCTATCTTCCTCTCCTAAGCTTTCCCTCCAACCTTCCAAGTATGATGTCCTTCTCCAAGGAGCTGTCTCTCCTGGCCATGTGGCCAAAGTATGTGAGATGGAGCTTCAAAATCCTAACCTCCAAGGAGAAGCATGGTTTCATTCTCTCCAAGACGGATTTATTTGTTATCTTAGTAGTCCATGGTATGTTCAAAACTCTTCTCCAGCATCACAATTCAAAGGTATCAATGACTCTCATTCTGTCATTCTTAGTTATTGTCTAGGTCTCTGATAAATAACAAATAACTGTGAAGACCTTGGCCTAGATTAGGCACACCTTAGTGTCTAGGCTGAGATTGTTGCTCTTCAGTACTCTGAAGAAGTCTCTGACAGGATATTTTCCCAATGCAATTTGTCTTTTTATTTTCTGACTACTAGGGTTAAGAGTGTTGTTTGTGGAGCTGAACAAGTTGTAATTCTTAACAACCTCAATTCTTTCTCTATCTATCATGGTGCAGCCAATTGGCCCAGTGGTGAGGATCTTTGTCTTCTTGTTGAGCTTCAATCCATATTGAGGGCTGCAGTCCTTGACCTTCTGTAGCAAGTGTTTCAGATCTTCAGTTTCAAGCAAGGTTGTGTCATCTGCATAACATAGGTTGTTGATGAGTCTTCCTCCAATCCTGATGCCACATTCCTCCTCATAAAGCCCTGCTTCCAGAATGATCTGTTCTGCATCTAGATTGAAAAGGTATGGAGACAGTATACATTTCTGATTTTGAATCATACAAAGTTTCCTTGCTTTATTCTAAAGACTGATTTCCTGATCCAAGGATAGGTTTTGCATAAGAACAATCAAGTGTTCTAGGATTCCCATTTTCCTCAATTTGTTGTTATCCACACAATTAAATGTCTTTGCATAATCAATGATACATAGATAGACATTCTTCTAGTATTCTTTGCTTTCAGCCAAAATCAATCTGACATTGGTGATAATGTCTTTGGTGCCACAGCCTTTTCTAAACTGGGCTTGTATTTCTGGTAGTTCTTTGTAAATGTACTGTTCCAGTCATTTCTGGGTAATCTTCAGCAGAATTTTGCTAGTGTGTGATATGATTGACATTGTTAAATAATTTTTGTAATCTGTTGGGTCACCTTTTTTTTTTTGCAATGGATATAAATATGGATGTCTTCTAGTCAGTTGGCCAAGTAGTTGTTCTTGGCACAACTTGGTGAGCGCACCCAGGGCAGATACATCCATTGGTATTCCATCAGGTCCTGGGGCTTTATCTGTTTTTTTGTTTGTTTGTTTGTTTTTTGCTTCCTCCTTCATCACCATTGCCTCTTGATCATATGTGACTTTTTAAAAGTCTTCTGCGTCAGCCAATTCTTTTTGGTACATAGCCTCTGTATATTTTCTTTTAATGCTTCCTGAATCATTCAGTATTCTGCCCATAGCATCCTAAGCCTTGCAACTCACAGCTTGAATTTGTTCTTTAGATTCATCAGCTTTAGAAATGCCAAGCAAGGTCAGACCTTTTGATTTTCTGACTTCAACACCTTGCATCTTTTGTTATAATACTTTACTTTGTCTCCCCACGCTCACCTTTGAAATACTCTATTCAGCTCCTTAACTTTTTTAAAAAAATATTTTATTATTTTCTCTGTGTGTGTACTGTTGAGTCAGATTAGACTGATACAGGAAGAGATTGACCTGCCTTCTCCAGGAAAGCATCTGGTGGATTTGAACCTTTAGGATTGCAGCACAGCTTCTTGCCAAGAGGCCACCAGAGTTCCCTATTCAGTTGTGTAACTTCTTGATTTCTTCTCTTTGCTTTGGCTTCTCAGTGCTTTAGTGCAATATTCAGAATCTTTTATGACATTCATTTTCGTTTCTCCTCCTCCTCCTCCTCCTCCTCCTCCTCCTCGTTCTTCTTCTTCTTCTTCTTCTTCTTCTTCTTCTTCTTCTTCTTCTTCTTCTTCTTCCCTCTTTGTAATGACCTTTTGCATTCTTCATGAGCAATATTCTTTATATCTTCTCACAGCTCATCTGTTTTTAGGTATATTTAAAATCAAATAATGCATTCCATTGACAAAATAGCCTGAAAAATTACTGCTTTGAAATGTCAACAAGCAAAGATTTCACTTTTAGGACTTAGCTGTGCTTGACCCAAGACATACTGCTTTTCAATTTTTGAAAACGAAATGTGTGTGTGTGTGTGTGTGTAGACTGAAAAAAAAAAAGAAATGCCCTTTTTTGTTGTTGTTATATAGCCAAACATTACTAAAAGTACAGAATATACTTCAGACTGACAAAAGAATTAACAAAAGCATCTTAGAAGCAATACAGCCAAAGTGTTATTTAGACATTAGAATGGTGACACTTCATCCATGTACCCTGATCATGTTATTGGGAAGGACTAGTCCCTGGATAAGGACATGAGTGAGGAAGCAGAGGTCAGTGGGGAGAAAAAAAAAAGACTTTTAAGGAGATTGGATGAAAATGTTTGCAGCAATGAACTCAAACAGAGCAGTAATTGCCATTTTGGTGCAGGACAAGGCAGTGTTTCAATCTGTTATACATAAAGTCACCATGAGTAGCAACAGACTTGAAGATACTGAGTTACACTACCTTAATTATCAAAATAAAACAAAAATTATCAAGGGCATTTCTTGCATTCTTTTTATAAATTAGTTGGCATGAAAGTACATAATAGTTTAATCTGTTTTGTCTACATTTCACTACTTGTATTTCTGTAGCACCTAATGTTTAAATGTTCAACAAAAATTGGTTAACAATTTAGAGGGTCACAATTTAATTCACAATAGCTGCCATCGTTTTTATGATGGAAGCAGAATGTATAAGGATAACTGGCAGATTTTTTAGTGGCAATTTATACACTCTTATTCCTGGCTACAAATATGTCCTTTAAAAATCAATAGCAATGACAATAACAAAACAACTTTATTCTTTGTACTGTGTGCAGAGTTGCATGTACTGGGTCTTGCTTGTCTTAACTACTTAGGTCGAAGTAAGGGGAGACTTTGGAGAGAGGAAAAGAAAATGCCTGTTGAACATGTCTTTATTTTTCTTTGCTTTGACACTGAAACCTGTTACTTTTGGCAGTAGTCTTAAGGCTCTGAATTTTATCCCTGGCCAGTCCATGCTGGGTTGCTGGCAGTGAGAAACTCTGCTTTTCCTGATCCAAAAACAATATAAGTGCTGCCAGTATTCTCACCTGTGCATGACCCCAAGCTGTGTTGTAATATTTTAAACAGTTCCCTGTATGCTGTTGGAATCAGTATTTTGACTTTTGTTTCATTTCCCAATGGTGGAAGATTTAGACCAGCTTTCAGGCATGAAAATTTAGACTTCATTTAAAATTGAACCATATTCTGTATGGAAGTGACTACACTGTAGCTACTTAAAAAAAAAAAAAGGCCCATGCTACATTTCAAAGCCATGGCAGAAAAATAACAACTATACCAAATACTTCTTTTTATAAAAGTTATTAACAAGTTAAAAAGAAATGCAAACATTTTACAAGATATTTAAACTGCTTCTTTCTATTGGTCTACCGCTATTAAAAGGATATTATGTAAACTGTGAAAAAAGAAATTTATGTTTGTTAAAAAAAAACACAAACCAACTTTATTATGTTTAAGTACACCTTCCTTTCTTTGGTCTCGCAAAACAAAATACCAGAAGTGGCTATTTTGAAAAACAGAAATGTTTTAAGTCACATTTCTGGAGATGAAAAATCCAAATCAATGTTTATTCGATTATTTTTTAACTCACTAGAGCCATACTCCTAATTTTTGGTGGCCAAAAGCAATACTTGGCATTTCCTTCATGTCTACACCATCTTCACACTAGGGTAAGCCTCCCCCTCTATTTTTCTGAGTATAGTCTGCTTCTTTTAAAAATTTGACCTAGAATCGATGGATTAGATTTAGGGACACTCTAAGATGACTTCATTAGTATAATAAAATCTTTATTTAAATAAATTTATAAGTACAAGGTTTAAGGCTCTGAAACAAATTTTTGGAGGACACAATTCAATCTCCAGCCACACGGAAAGTGCCAGATAGGCAAGCCCTGGTCTCAAATAAACACTGCTAGATTCTACATCTTATATTTCTTTTTCATCCTTTCTGGGACATAGTTTTTATCTGATTCTATTATTCTTGTTTTCTTATTTTATGGAGTAAGATTAATGGTTGTTGTTTTGCTGTTGTTGTGAAGTGTTATTGAGTTCAGTATAACTCATAGCAACTCTATGAACAATAAATCCCAAACCTTGCCCTATCCTGTGCCATTATCCTCATCCTTGATATTCTGGAACCCATTGTTACAGTCACAGGGGCAATTGATCTTGTTAAGTGTCTTTCTATCTCTGACCCTCCAACTTTCCCTCTTTCTCCAGGGAGGCATAATTAACATTCATTAATACTGTAATAATGTTTTACCAATAATATTCTTCCTTCTTCTTGGAAAAAAGATTGTTAAGAAATTAGTATAGCATTGTTAATGCTAGGATGATAACGATATTGACTATGAAAACAGACTGACTATATTTTCCTTATAAAGGAATTAACTAATCCTTATTCTCCTCAATACAAGCAGAAGTTGACAGAGATCTGACTTCCTTAGGAGAGAACTAGTGACCATTGGTGATACGAAGGAGTACAAAGCAGGTTTTATTGACAGAGAAAGAATACGTTTTAAACAACTAACTAAAAGGAAACACAGCCAGGGAAATTTGTATTGAAATATCCTAGTAATTTATAGAAGGTGGTTTTAATTGAAGCTTAAAGTAGGAATGATAGAAAAATATATGAGAAATGATGACCTTGGAATAATTGGTAGATACCATGAGATTTCATTGACGGAAATAGAGAAGATGAGGAAAAAAAGAAGAGGTTTGGATCTTGATTATGTATTATTTGTAGGGTAGGAAGAACTCTATCACTCAGCAAAAGGGTGGTGTGAGATCAGCAGCACTTCTTATCTCCTTAAAGAATGATTAAGTTAAAAAGTTAAGTGGAAAAACAGATAATTTTGTTCTCTTGGTATTTCCGTTAAGACTAAAATAAGATACATTCCCATAGACGTGGTTTCAGATATGAATGTAGCAAGGTATGATAAAGTCAGGATGAGAGATGAAATATAATTTAATGTTTTCTTAATTTCATCATATGCTCCTGCATGTATATATTCTGGTTTTTATGCTGTAGATAGAGTCATGTACCAAGGAATCGACACTATGAATAATAGATATGAATCCTTGTCTTATTCTGTGCCATCTCCACACTTACTGACACATTATAGCCCATTGCCACAGCCACTGTGTTGAACCACCCGGTCCAGAGTCTTCTTCATTGATCCTCCAGCCTTCCAAGCCCCATGTTCCTCCCCAAGGAATATACACCCTAGCAACACACCTGAAGTGTGTGAGGCAAATATACCACATACCTTGTGATAATTACAGAAATGTGTTGTTCAAGAACAGATCATCCCCTTTTAGCATGTACTGAGGCATAGTCTTCAGGCTTGATTTCTTTACTTTCAAGATTTATAATATCTAATATTCCTTTATATCATACACCTTAACATTAAAGCAACAAAAACCTTAATTGTATATACAATATCTTAGCATTACTATATGAGCAACAACAAAAAACCAAATTAACAATATTTATAAAGTTAAATCAACAAAAACTTTAACAGGTAAAACTTTCAAGAAATTATTAGCTTTAAATTCATTCTCCACCTTTCATTTAGCTCATGCACATACCTATATACCTATATATGTATGGATATCACCTAATGATATGCATAGGAATCAGATTGATTACATCTGCAGAAAGAACTGCTGGAGAAGCTCAATATCAGCTGTGAAAACTAGGCCAGGAGCTGATTGTGGAACAGACCACCAACTACTCATATGCAAGTTCAAGCTGAAGCTGAGGAAAATTAAACCGAACCCATGGGAAACAAAATAGGACTTTGAGTCTATCCCACCTGAATTTCAGAACTAGCTCAGGAACAGGTTTGAGGCCTTGAACACTAATGAGCGAAGGCCAGATGAGTTGTGGGAGGATACCAAGGGTATCATCCAGGAAGAGTGCAAACGGTCATTGCAAAGACAGAAGAGGAAGCGAAGATGAAAATGGATGCCAGAAGAGACTGAAAATTGCACTGGAATGCAGACAAGCCAAAGCACAAGGAAGAGTTCAAGATACTAAAGAGTTGAATAGAAGATTTCAAAAAGCAGCACAGGATGACAAAGTAAAGTACTACAATGAAATGTGTAAGGAGTTGGAGTCAGAGAATCAAAAGGGCTGAACTCGCTCAGCATTTCTTAAGCTCAAGGAACTGAATAACAAATTCAAAACTCGAGTTGCTATGATCAAGGATGCTTTAGGAATAATATTAAATGATCCAGAAAGTATTAAAAGAAGGAGGAAATAATCTACTGAGTCACCGTATCGAAAACAATTGCCAGACACAGAAGAATTTAATAAAACAACATATGAGCAAGAGCCTATGGTGATGAAACAAGTTCAGGCTGTTTTGGAGGAAATGGTAAAAAATAAGGCCCCAGGAATAGATGGTATACCAATTGACATATTTCAGCTTACAGATGCTGCCCTGGATGTGCTCACCAAGTTGTGCCAAGAAATCTGGAGAACAACCACTTGGCCAACTGACTGGAAGACATGTATATTTGTTCCCACTCTATAGAAGGGAGACCTAACAGGGTGTGGAAGCTACAGAACAATCTCATTGATTTCACATGCAAGCAAGATTCTACTGAAGATTATCCAAAAACAACTGGAACAGCACATCAGCAGAAGACTGCCGGAAGTCCAGGCTGGGTTTAGAAGGGGTTGTATTACTAGGGATTGTAGCTGATGTTAGATAGATCTTAGCTGAAATCAGGGAATACCAGAGGAATGTCTACCTGTGTTTCATTGATTATGCAAAAGCATTTGACTGTGTAGATCATAACAAACTGTGGCTGACTCTGAGAAGAATGGGAATCCCAGAACACTTGATTGTGCTAATGAGAAACCTATACTTGGACCAGGAGGCAGTCGTTAGAACAGAGCAAGGAAACACTGCATGGTTCAAAATTGGGAAGGGTGTTTGCCAGGGATGCATCCTATCTCCATACCTTCTCAACCTGTATGCAGAAGAGATTATCTGAGCAGCTGGGCTCTATGAAGAGAAATGTGGGGTCAAGATTGGTGAAAGATCTATCAACAATCTGCATTTTATATATGACACAACCCTGCTTGCTGAAACTGAGGAGGACCTGAAGTGCTTGCTGCAGAGGGTCAAGGACTGTAGCCTCCAATATAGATTGAGGCTCAATGTCAAGAAGACAAAGATTCTCACCACTAGGCCAATTGGTAGCATCAGGATGGATGGTGAAGAGATTGAGATTGTTCACAGCTTTAGTGTGCTTGGCTCCACAGTCAAAACTCTTGGCACTAGTAGCTAGGAAATTAAAAGGTGTATTACCACGGGAAAGTTTGCTCTTAGGGACCTATCCAAAGTACTGAAGAGCAATGGTGTCTCTCTGGAGACTAAGGTGCACCTGATAGAGGCCATGGTCTTTGCAATCACTTGTTATTCATCAGAGAGTTGGACAAATGCCAAGGAGGATAGAAGGAGAATTGATGCCTTTGAGCTGTGGTGCTGGAGAAGAGTATTGAGGGTACCATGGACTGCTAGGAAAGCAAACAGATTCATCTTGGAAAGGGTTAAACTGGGCTCCTTCTAGAAGGCAAAGATTCTGAGATTCCGTCTGGCATATTTTGGACATATTGTAAGGAGAGACCGGTCCTTGGAGAAGGACATCTTGCTTGGGAGGGTGGAGGGGACAGCACAGGAGGGGAAGGCCATCTATGAAGTAGATTGATTCAGTGACTGAGGTAATCGGGATGGGAGTGTCAGAGACAGTGTGATTGGCACAGGACAGAGCAGAGTTTAGGGCTGTTTTTCATAGGGTCGCTATTAGTCGCAAGCCACTAGACGGCACATAACAACAACAACATATGCCTATAACCTCAGGCTAAAAGTAGTTTAACTTTTTCCTCCATTGTAGCCACAGCAAAAGTAGCCATTTTAACAGCAATTCTCAAGACTTTAAATTCTTACAAAACTCCCACATTTCCATGATTCTGGAGCCATCATATCGAACTCAGCTTCTGACACTAGTTGTTTTTATATTTTGTTCTTATTACAAGAAGGGTCAAGTTAATGGTGTCTCAAATGCTTGAGCTACTTTATAATTCCATGATTTTTTACTTCAACAGGTTCTCATTTGTTCAGTTCCCTACTTCACTGTGTCCCTTGGCTCTGTGGTTTGTTGGAAAATCTCTCAGAATCAGACTCATGAGGGAATGAATTTCATGACTATAGGTATGCAAGCCAATCAGTGTTTTACATCATCCATTCGAGGCAGGTGTCTCAAGATGAAGAGAGCTAGCACTGAGGTCTCATGCTTTTATCAAAGCCTCTAGTATGGTGGGATTTATATCCCATCTTAATCTTCTCTCCTTAGTACACTAAACACTTCAATACAAAACGGTTAATCGTTGGCTAGGAAAGACAATTTGAACAATAAACTTTGTACACCCAGATATGGTTAGCAAAGGGAGAAAGTATGCAAGAAATACACATTATTTTGTGTACATACAAACACTTCAGACCACTTTAATAGCTACATGAGAAAATTAGCTTATAAATATTTTATTTTAAAAATGAGGACATAGTTTTATAATATTTTTATAAAATGTTTTAACTATGATCGCTAAATGAAATTCACAATTAAATCAACAGTTATGAAAGGAAAGGCAAAACTATTTTGAATATGAAGAAATGTAAATATCCCACAAGATAGAAAACAAAGGCACCATCAGCAAAATTAAAACATTAAAGACAGGTAAAATACATGATGTTTTTCTTCTATCACTCCTGCGAAGCAAAGGTTACAGTTAAAAAATATCTATAGCTGTTATAAAGAGTCCATTTGAAGAACAAATGGTAGGTGCTGTTGAGTCAAATTCAACTCAAAGGGACCTAAGAACAATAGATCTGAACTTGACCTATCCTGCACTAACCTCACATCTGCCATGCTGTGGATAATTGTTATAGTCACTGTGTTAATCCATTTTATGGGTCAGCCTCTCTTTCTGTAACCCTTTACTTTTCACAGTATGATGTTTTTTTCCAAGGTCTAACCCCTCATACCCAAAATATGTGAGATGAAGTTTCATTATCCTGACCTTTGAGGGGCACACTGATTGCATTTCTTCCAAGACAGAATTGTTCATTATTTTGAAGGTCCATGGTATGTCCAATACTCTTTATTAATACCACAGTTTAAAGGCATAAATTTTTTTGGTCATCTTTATTCATAATCCAACTTTCAGATGGCTAGGAAGCAATTAAAAATACCATGACTTGGATCAGCTACATTTTATTCTTTAATATCCTTCCTCTGTAGCACATTGGAGAGGTTCTTGGCAGCAGATTTTCTCGATGTATCATGTTTTGATTTCTTAACTACAACTACCATTGGCGTTAATTATGAATGCAAACAAAATTAAGCCCTTGACATTTTCGACTATTCTCTGTCTTCATAATGTTATCTATTTATTGGTCCAGGGGTTGAGGAGTTTTGTTTTATTCATTTTGAGATGTAAACCATATTAAAGACTGTATTCTTTAATATTCTGCAGTAAGTGCTTTAAGTCTTCTTTCCTGTTTTTAAAGCAAGGTTCTAACATCTATATAATTAAGATTGTTGATGACTTTTCCTCCAGTATTGAGGCTACATTTTTTTCCAAATAGTCCAATTTTTCAAATTATTTGATCAGCATATATATTGAGTTGAAATTCTTTGTTATTGTTATGTGTTATCAGGCCAATTGGGACAGATAGTGACCTTATTAATAATATCATGAAAGATGGTGAAGAGATTGTAGTTGTTAATAGTTTCAGTTTGCTTGCCTCCACAATCAAACCCCTTAGTACCAACAGCCAGGAACAATGAATTACATTGGGAAAGTCTACTGTCAGGGATCTCTCTAGAGTACTGAGAGCAACAATGTCAGTCTGGAGACTGAGGTGTACCTGATACAAGCCATGGCCTTAGCAATTACTTCCTGTGCATCAGAAAGCTAGACAAGGACTAGGAATGATAGAAGGAAAATTGATGACTTTGAGCTGTGGTGCTGGAGAATAGCGAATACACCATGGGCTTCTAGGAGAACAAACAGATTCATCCTAGAGAGGATAAAACTAGGATGCTTTTGGGGAGCAACGATTCTAAAGGTCTGTCTGACACACTTTGAGCATGTGGCAAGGCGGGACCAGTCCTTGGAGAGGGACGTCATATTTGGGAAGAGGGAATGGGGGAGGGAAAATGCAAGACAGGGAGATTCAGGATAAGATGGATTGACTTAGTAACTGCAGTAATGGGAGATACATGTGTCAGAGACACATATTGTGCATAAGGTCATTAAAAGTTGCAAGCGACTCAATAGCATACAACAACATGAACAACATCTCTGAACTCTGTTCTACCCTGAGCCAGTCTCACTATCTCCGCTACACTTGATCTCAATTTCACAGTCATTGCATCAATATTTCTTATCCAGGGTCTTTATTGCTCTGACCTTCTATCCTTACAAGCATGGTGTTATTTTCCACAAGGAATGGTCTTTCCTGAAAATAAGCCCAAAGAACATCAGACGAACTTTCAAAATCTTTGCCTCCAAGGAACAATCTAATTTCACCCTCTACAAGACAGAACTGTTTGTTCTCTTGGCAGACCATAGAGCAATGACTACTCTTTACCAGCACCACCACTCAAAGTGTTGATTCTTTTTTTGCCATCCTTACTCATTGTCCAGCTCTCAGAAGCATAGCCAGCTGTTGAGAAGACTATGGCTTTGATCAGGTTCACCTTTGTCTTTAGAATGAGCACAATTAAGTATTTTGAGAGTCTGATTCTTCTCAATATTATGCATAATTTGTATTTCTACAGCCTCTTTTGACTCAAACTGGAATTTCTGGCAGTTCCTTGTTGATATCATGTTCCAGCTGTACGATTAATCTTTAGCAAGATTTTACTTGCAATGTGATCAATCACCTAATTTTTGAGTGATGAAAAATGTGGATCTCTTCCAATTAGTTGACTATGTAAGCATCTTCAAAATTTCTTGACTACCTCCAGTTTTTTGTCTCTTTTTGAAACATCTCAGTTGGTACTTAATTAATAATTGAATATGAAATGTAAGAAGTATGAATGTAGAAAAGTAGGAAGTTATTCAATAAAAAATTAAGATACAGAGGATTGGAGAATACATATGGTTAAATATCTAGAAATGTTTACAAATGAAGAAGTAGTGACAGAAACCCACAAAGTTTTGTAGGATCTGGAGCACAGAAAACATAGTCTTTGCTCCCCTGAAGCTGAAGCCCTGAAAGAGACGAAACCTCTGAAAACATGGCTTAAGAGAGGTAATTCAGTTGAGGAGTGAGTCACATAGTCAGGTCTAAAGCACAGCTTTACTAACTCAAAGGACATAGATCTACTGCTCAAGGGTATTTTGCCTTGCCAGATCTCACAGGAGGAATCAGGAAGTGCTGAGAGGAATAGTGAGTTGCAAGTGACTTGAAATAGGACAGAAAGGGTGGCTAGAGATAACTACTCTAAAAAAAAGTCAATACTGCCGACTTGCTAAGAAGAAATGTGTAATACAAGTGGCTTGGCATAAGATTGGGAAAATGGCTAGTGACAGTAGCTATAATAGAATAGAACAAGACAGTAGACATCTGTTATTATTGTTGGTTTTTACAGAAAGGCCCAGAGAACTTAAAATATCAGAGGAAAGGGTAGCCAGGACGAATCAGATCTCTTTTTAAAGTAGCACTAATGGAAAAACTCTTCAAATCTAGGATCAATTCCAAGGATAAGAAGGAAAAAAAAAGAAGGGAAAGATTCTGGAAATAACTTAATACAGATTCAGAATTAACCACATTGAATTATGTATTGGTGAGGAAGATTGAATTTATTATGGAATTTCAGAAGAATGAATGCATGAAGACACGCAGCTGCAATGCTCTTTGGAAAGCACAAAGGTAACACCATCTCACATATAGTTGTACATAGAATCTCTTGCTCTGCAACTCATTCTATGGTACATAAGCATAAACAACAACATTAGAAGGAGGAATTTGGGGAAATATATATAATGTAGGAGAAAGGAAAGGAAGGAGACATTGACAATCTGGAAAAAAAAATAATTTCATCACGGGATCTTAGGTAAGCAATTATTAACTATACTAATCTAGATTGTTTCATCACAAAAATGTTTTAAGGGTTTGGTATTTATTGATTTGTCTGTATAATTTTATTCAATGAATTTTATTTGGACAAATAAAAAAGAAATTACTATGATTTCTAAAGAAGAATTGATGTTACATGAAATGTCCTATTTAACGGAAAACTATTCAGTTTATTAAATTCTGATGTTTGTATTTTAATAAACAACTAATATGATTATAATAAACATTAATAGATCTCACACATCTGTTTTCTGTGTATGTATCAAAACATCAATCATCATCTTGAGTATTTTCTTGCTATTGGATATTACACACAAATAAACATATAATGAAAAAGGTCAATAGTTAAACAATTGATGAAAACCTTAAAATAGAATGATAAAAAATACATTCAAATAGACATACTCCAAGCTATATTTTCTCTGCTGACTGTGTGGATTGACATTTCAAATTGTGACTAGAGAAAATAGCAGATAATTGCATTCAGGCCTTTATAGTTATCTGTGCTGGTGGACAGCACATAAGTACAAGGTCTCTTACTCTCTTTAATGGTATAAGTCAGTGACAATTTCAGATCTATTATCTGTAGCTTAAATCCCGGGCAAAAAACCCATTGTGCTGGAATGAACTTTTTATTTACATTCTTACATTTCCATTAGTCTTTCTAATCTCTATAATTTGACAAATCTATGTCAGACAGTATTGTCTTAAAATAACATTACTGTGCCAGAATTTTCCAAATAGTTGAACAATTTGCCAGCTGCTACTTTTCTTAAAAAAAAATAGTTATACATATCCTTGACCGATAAATATTGCGACTAAACTTCAGAGACACTGATCCCAACATAAGGAACTAGCATCAGCTGATGTGTTTGAAATCACAGAAGCCATGGAGCTTCATATATAAGTTATTAGATGGAGGGTTGGTGAAAGGGAGATAGATGTGAAGGGAGGGGGTAGAAGTGGATGGATATCCTGTGGGATGGTGAAGCAGGAAATAAGTGCATAAAGGTGCATGTGAGAAAGGCAGGGACAACACTGACACTAAAGTTAACTCCGCAGTAAGGGATATACCTTTAACTTGCTGGTCTGTCTGATACGTCTCTAAATCTGAACATTCACATTGAGACAGACTAGGAAGAAGGATTGGCCATCCACTTCTGAAATAGCAGGCCTCTGAAAACCCTATGTACAACAGAACTGCCTTTGAGCTGTGGTGCTGGAGAAGAGTATTGAGTGTACCGTGGACTGCTAGGAAAACAAAGAGATTTGTCCTGGAGAGGGTTAAACCGGGTTGCTCCTTGGAGGCAAGGATTCTGAGGCTCCGTCTAACTTACTTTGGACATGTTGTGAGGAAAGACCGGTCCTTGGAGAGGGACATCATGCTTGGGAGGGTGGAGGGACGGCGCAGGAGGGGAAGGCCCTCTATGAAGTGGATTGATTCAGTGACTGGGATAATTAGGATGGGAGTGTCAGAGACAGTGCGATTGGCACAGGACAGAGCGAAGTTTAGGGCTGTTGTACATAGGGTCGCTATGAGTCGTAGGCGACTCGACGGCACATAACAACAACAACAACAACAACATTTTATTTAGATGACTATGGTTATGAATAAGAAGGAAAGTATACTGCAACTTTCTAGGGGCCAAAGCTGAGTCTTAACGTGGCCAGGATATCCTAGATTTGAAGAGTTTTTCATTAGTGTTACTTTAAAAAAGATTTCTGATTCGTCCTGGCTACACTTTCCTCTGATGTTTTAAGTTCTCTGGGTCTTTCTGTAAAAACCAACAATAATGACAGATGTCTACTGTCTTGTTCTAGAAGGACCTTATGCTTGGAACGGTGGAGGGACAGAGCAGAAGAGGAAGACCCTGGATGAGATGGAGTGGTACAGTAACAGGGGCAATGGGGGTTGGTATGTCGGAATAGTGAGACTGGCTCAGGACATGTCAGGGTTCAGAGCTGCTGTATACAGGGGTGCTATGAGTCGTAAGTGACTCATTGACACATAAAAACAAGTGTACTCATGATTTTATCTTTGCCTATGCTAAGAGGCCAATGCTCTCAATTTCTGAGCGAAATAAAGTGAAAGTGGACAACAGAAAAGTGGCACCATGGACTCCTGACATGAACATTTATTACTTGAAATTAATCTCCTTTTTTGATACAAATATATATAGTGGCACTGATTTTTCAAACACCCACACACACACACACCCTTTTCAGCTCCACTAAAGTTTACTAGTAACCTTGTTTTGTGCTGTTCCTATATATTCTTATTCTCCAAAAAGCAGGGTTAGAAGTAATTCATTGTGTTATCATGATGTGGGTGATAACAGATAAGTGTGGTAAATTATGGAAATAATCTACTGGATTTGAGTAATTATGATGAAGTCACAATATTATAGAAGAATAAAAAATGTTTGACATGATGTCCCAAATTTTACAAACTTAACTTACACGAAGGCAAATTGTTCCTACAGAGAAAACAAATAAGAATGTGCTTTGGGATTTGGGGGAAAGTAGCACAATTGTCTACTTCAAATATACACTTTACATCAGTTTGGTATCTTATGGTTAACACATAAAAATTGTACTATTATCACCAGACAGGGATTAAATGCTTATGTAAAGATAGTGAGTATCTGTTTCAAGGAACAATATGGTCTTTTTGCAATCACAGGTGGAAGGCCAGTGCAGAGCACTCATTAAATAATAAGAATCCATGTTGAAATAGGAAAGCTTTCCAAAGCAGAATTATAGAGGGTTATTGCTGTTGTTTTTGTTTGGTGCTATAGAGTCACATATGACTCATAGTGACTCTGTGAACAGCTAGCCCAAATCCTATTCTATCTTGTGTCATCCTCATCACCTCTGACACATTAGAACCCACTACTGAAGTTGCCATGTTAGTCTATCTCATTTTTCGCCTCTTTGTTGACCTTCCATATTCCAATTAGGATGTCTCTTTTCAGAAATAGCCTTGTCTGGCTACATGGCCAAAGAATGAAAGATGAGACTTCATTATCTTTGTCTCCAAGGACCTCTTTAGCTTCACTGTTTCCAAGGCATATCTGTTTGTTCTTTTGGCAGTTCATGAAATATTTAGTACTCTTCTCCAGCACCACAACTCAAAGGCATAAATTCTTCTTTTGACATCTTTATTATCCAGTCCCATGATGCATAGCAGACAACTGAGAAGACCAAGGTCTGAATCAGGTGCACCTTATTCTTTACACTGACATCATTGCTCCTCATCATTTTGGAACAGTCCCTGACAGTGACCTTACCCAATGTAATAGATCTCATGTTTTCCTTGCTGTTGGTATTAAGGTGTTGCTTGTTTATCCAAGCAAAATGAAACCATTGACAGCTTCAGGCCTCTCTCCTATCATAATAGTGACTGTTCAATTTTAATATCTCATTCCATCATAATATTAACTGGTAAGGATTGCTGTTATAGTGATGTTGTGATGTAATCCATACAGAAAGCTGTAGTCTTTGTTCTGCAGCAAGCATTTTATACGACCTTCACTTTCAGCAAGCAAAATTGTGTCATCAGTATAATGCAGGTTGTTGATGAATTTTCCTCCAATCCTGATACCACACTCTTATTCATAGAGTCCAGCTTCATGTTTTATTTCCTCATTATACAGACTGAATAGGTACATGGAAAGAATTTACTTTAACGCACACCCTTCCTGATTTTAAACCATGTAATGTTCCCTTACTCTGTTAAGATAACAGCTTCTTGGTCTGGTTATAGATTCCGTATGAGAAAAAACTAAGTGCCCTGGGATTTCCATTCTTCTCAATATTAGTCATAATTTGTTATGATCCATACAGTGAAATGCCTTTGTATTATCAGGGCTGAGGAAAGTGCATTTCTCCTGTTTTTCAAATTATAATCAGAGTCTTGTTTATAGAGATTATCAAATCAGGTGAGTAATGCCTCATTTGTTCTTGTTGCTAAGGCCGTCAAGTCAACTACTACCTATAACAAATCTATAAACAATAGATGAGAAATTTTAAAAGGAGATAAACCATCAGTGTGCAAATTATCAAACAATATCATTCATATAAAATAAAAATAAAATCTTATTGAAGATTATTTTTAAAAAGCTGGAAAAGTACATTAACAAGGAACTTCAAGATATTCAAGCTGTATTAGAAGCTTTGGAATGAGAGAGATTATTTCCCAAGTCTAAAAGATCTTAAGTGAAAGTAAAGGATGTCGGAATGACATTTACTTGTGCTTTTTTGACTAGGCAAAGGCATTTGTCTATGTGGAACATAGAAAATTATCGATAACTTTGGAATCACTTCATAAGGATCTATTTAAAACCTCGATTTTATTGACTTTGAATTAAGAAAAACTAAATACAGAAAATTGCCAAAAGCAAAGCTGATTTTGATATTCTAGAAATTTGTTGTTAAGTGTTGTTGAATCTGCTACAAATAATTGTTGTTAAAGCACCATGAGTCATATTACTTATAACAACCCTTTGAACAAAAGCTCTGAACCATAGTATATCAACTAGCATCATTTTCCTAATGTTCATAATTTCCAAAGGCATGCTATTTAGGAAGTAGATGCCAATCCTGCTCCCAAGCCTGTCTTAATCTGGGAGCTCTACCAAACCCTGTCCACCGTGAGTAACCATTATGGTATTTGACACACCAGTGGCACAGTTTTTCATATTATAGCAACCCTAAGTTATCTCAGTATAGCAAACTGAAAGACCTAGGCTACACTATTTAGAAGGATGTTCTTCTCAAACACAATTAACACTAGCGCCTCAGGGCCTAACTGACTTAAACACAAAGGCCTGCCTACCAGGTCCTGATTGACTGAAACAAGAAACATCCAAACCACAGCTGATTGTTAGCTAAATCCATTAAATTCTTGTGACCAATTTGACCAATTCGTTCACACACAATTATGAATAAAATAAAAGTTTTAAAAAACTTAACAAAAACCCAACTAAACAGTTTGCACACAACTTTCAACTATACCTACTTCTACTAATAATTGTTGTTGTTATGTGTTGTTGAGTCACCAGTGACTCCTTGTTAAGTGCCATTGAGTTGCAGGTGACTCAAAGCAACCCTGTGAAGGAGAGTGCTCAACACTTGGGTGTCTCTCATCCTCTCTCCAGGTTCATAGTGTTTCCTGGAGGCAAGCTATTACAGAAGTGGATGCCACTCCTCCTTCCACCTGTGACTCATAGCGACCCTATATACAACAGTCCTTCTAAACCCTGCTCTATTCTATGCCAGTCTTATTGTCTCTGACACACCTACACCCATTACTCCAGTCACAGAATCAATCCATCTTATCAGGGGTCTTCCTCTCTTGCACTGTCTCTCCAACCTCCCAAACATGATGTCCCTCTCCAAGGACTGGTCCCTCTTTGCAACATGTCCAAAATATTTCAGTTGAAGCTTCAAAATTCTTGGATCAATAGTTGGAAAACATGGTCTTGGTGACAGAAATGAAGATGAAGATAGAATGATGCAATTTTTCACAATCAAAAACTTATTCACTGCAAATGTGTTTTATAAGAAATATAAATGCAGGCTATACACGTGGATTTCACCTGATGGTATACATAGACATCAGACAGATTACCTCTGTTGAAAGAATCAGTGGGGAAGCTCAATATCAGCTGTGAAAACTAGGCCAGGTGCTGATTGTGGGACAGACCCCAAATACTCATATGCAAGTTCAAGCTGAAGCTAAGGAAAATGAAATCAAGTCCATGAGTACCAAAATATGACCTTGAGTCTATCCCACTTGAATTCAAAACCATCTCAGGAATAGGTTTGAGGCCTTGAATACTAATGAGTGAAGACCAGAACAGTTATAGAAAGATATCAAGAATATCATCCAGGAAGAGTGCAAATGGTCATTACAAAGACAGAGGAGGAAGAAAAGACCAAAATGGACGTCAGAGGAGACTGAATATTGCACTAGAGTGCCAAGAAGCCAAAGCAGAGTGAAGAAATCAAGATATTAAGGAGCTGAACAGAAGATTTCAAAGGGCAGTATAGGGAGACAAAGTAAAGATATAATAATAAATATTATAATGTAAT